>NC_047021.1:26056913-26406727 GCF_902652985.1 Pecten maximus | reverse complement strand
CACCCCACAAAAAACCCCAAAAAACCCCCCACAAAACAAAAACCCCCCCCAAAAACACACAAAAAAACCACCCAACCCAAAGTAAAAAAACCACCCCCCAACACACCCCAAAACCCAAACCCACTTCCAAAAACCCCCAAAAAAAAACAACATCCCAAAAAAAAACCCCCCCAAAAAAAAAGAAAAAACCCCCCCCCCCCTCCCCCCCCTCCAAAAACTCAAAACATCCCCCAAACCTCAACACCCACAACCCAAACCAAAAAAAAAAAAAAACCCCCAAAAAAACCCCCCCCAAAAAAAAAAAAACCCCCCCCCCCCCCCCCCAAAAAAAAAAAAAAAAAAAAAAAAAAAAAACAAAAAAAAAAAAACAAACCCAAAAAAAAAAAAACAAAAAAAAACAAAAAAACCAAAAAAAAACCAAACCCCAAAACCAAAAATAAACCCCCCCCAAAAACCCAAAAAACCCACCCAAAACTCCAAAACAAAACCCCCCAACAAAAAACCCCAAAACCACAAACCCCCACAAAACCCCAAAAAAAAACCCCCCACAACCGTCCAAAAAAAAACCCAACCCCCAACCCCAAATCACAAAACAACCCAAACCACAAAATCCAAAAAAAAACCACAACCAACCCCAAAAAAAAAAAAAAACCCAAACCCCCCCGTCACCAAAACCACCAACCCACAAGTCAAAAACAACCAAACCAAAAACATAAAAAAAAAAAAAAAAAAAAAAAAAACAAACAAAAAAATAAAAAAAAAAAAAAAAAATCAAAAAAAACAAAAAAAAAACAAAGGAAAAAAACAAAAAAAAAACCCAAAACACAAAATACCACAAAAAACACAATACAAAAAACCCCAAAAAAACACCCACAACCCCCCACAAACCAAAAAAACCCACAAACAACCCCCCCAAAACATCCACAAAACAAAACAACCAAAAACACCCCAAAAAACCCCCCCACCAAAACAACAAAACCCAAAAAAACCCAACCCTTCCAAAAACCCACACCACCCCCCCCAAAACCACCCCAAAAACCCCCCACCCCAAAAAACAACCCAAAAAAAACACCCAAAAAAAAACCCAAAACCAAAAAAAAACCCCAACCAAAAAAACACCACAACCCAACCCAAACCCCAAAAAAAACCACAACCAAAAAAACACAAAATACCCCCAACCCAAAACCCCCAACCCAAAAAAACCAAAACAAACACACTCACAAAACAACCACACCAAAACACCCTCCAAAATCCCCCAAACCCCCCCAACACACCCAAACTACCACAACCCCAAAAACAGCCCCCCAAAACCCAACCCAAACAACAAAACATACCACAAAAAACCCAAAAACCCCCCAAAAAAACCACCCAAAAAACAAAAACCCCCAACCCCCCCCTACACCCAAAAACCCCAAAAAAACCCCCAAAAAACCCCACTACAAAACAAACCCCCCCCACACACACACAAAAAAAACCCCCCCCCCCCAAACCAAAAAAAAACCCAAAACCCCCCCCAAAATCCACAACCCCAAAAACCCCAAAAAAACCCCCCCAAAAAACCACCAAAAAACCAAAAAAAACCCCAAAAAACCCAACAAAAACCCCAAACCCCCAAAAAATCCAAATACCCCAAACCCCAAAAATCCAAAAAAAACCCAAAAAACCCCTCCCCAAAAAAAACCCAACCCCAAAACCCCACAAACCCAACCCAACACCCAAAAAACCCCCCAAAAAACCCAACCCCCAATCACAACCACCCCAAAAACCCACCCCCAAACATCCACCACCCCAACCAATCAAAAACAACCCCCCCAACCCCTTTAAAAAAAACCCCCCCCAAAAAAAAAAAAAAAAAAAAAAAAAACAAAAAAAAAAAAAAAAAAAAATAAAAAAAAAAAACCCCAAAAAACAAAAAAAAAAAAAGAAAAGACATAAAAAAAAAGAAAAAAACCAAAAAAAAAAAAAAACCAAAAAAAAAAAAAAAACCAAAAAAAAAACCCCAAAAAAAAAAACAAAAAACAACCCCCCCAAAAAACCCCAAAAAAAACCCCCAACCCCAAAAAAAAAAAACCCCAAAAAAAACACCCAAAACAACCCAAACCCCCCCACCCCAAAAAACAACCACACCACACACCCAAAAAAACCCCCAAAACCCAAAACCCCCCCCAAACCACAACCCAAAAAACAAACCCCAAAAAAACAAACCCCCCAAAAAAAAACAACCCCACCCAAAAACCCCAAAAACCAAACCAAAACCCCAATCCCCCAAAAATAAAACCAAAACACAATCCCAAAAAATCCAAACCAAAAAAACCAAAAAAAACCCCCCCAAAAAATTCACAAAAATCCACCCCCAAAACCCCCACAAAAAACCCCACCACACAAACAAAACCAAACCCCAAAAATTTACAAAAAACCACAAACCCCCAAAACAAACCCCAAAACCAAAAAAACCCAAAACCCTACAAAAAAACCCCCAAACCCAAAAACATCCAAAAACATCCCACCAACCCCCCCAAACCCCCAACCCAAAAAAAAAACCCCAAAAAACCCCCCCCTCCCACCACAAAAAAAAACACAAAAAAACCCCCAAACACCCCCCAAAACAACCCCAAACCCAAACCCCAACCACCCCACCCAAAACCCAAACCCCCCACAAACCAACCCCCCAACACAAAACCAAAAAAACCCAAAACCCCACCAAAACAAAAACTAAAACCCCCACAAAAACCAAAAAAAAAAACCCCCACCCAAACCCCCCCCCACAAAAAAAACCACCAACACAACAAACCCCCAAAACCCACAAACACCCCAAAAAAAACAAAACATACCCACCCAAACCCAAACCCCAAAACCCCTAACCACAACAAACCCCAAAAACAAAAAAAAAAACCAAACCCAAAAAAAACCCAAAACTACCCCAAAAAAAAATCCCCCAAAAACCCCAAAAAAGATCCAACCCAAAAAAAAAAATTTTTAACAAAAAAAACCGTCCCCGTTTTTAAAAACTTGGCAACCTTTTAAAAATTCGGCCTTTTAAAAACAAACCAATAACCCCTTTTTTTTTCCCAAAAAAATATTTTACCCAAAACCCCCGGCAAATTTTTTCCCTTTTTTTTAAAAAAATTTTTTTTTTTTTAAAATTTTTAACAAAACTTTTAAAAATTTTTTTAACCAAAAAATTTTTTTTTAATTTTAAAAAAATTTTTACCCCCTTTTTTTTTTTAAAAAAAATTTAACTTTTTTAAAAAAAAGTGGAATTAAAGTAAGAAAAATTAAGATGGGTTTTTAAATTTTTTAAAAAAAAATTCCCTTTTTTTTTTTTCTAAAACAAAAATTTTTTTAAAGGAAAACTTGGGACGGAATCAATTTGAAAAAAAATAAAGAAAAGAAATTTTTAAATTTAAAAAAAACAAAAAAGAATAAATTTGGTTCAATTTCCATTTCAAGGGAAGGTAGAAAAGGTTTTTAAACCCCAAAATATAATTTTTTTAAAATTCCCCAAGTTGAAAAAACCAAAATTTAAAAAAATTGGAACTAATTTTAAAACCTTTAGATGGCTGGAAATTTAAAAATTTAAAACCCCCCAAAAATTTTGGGGAAAAATTTAAAAAAGGGCCCCCATTTTAACCCTTTTAAAAACCCAATTGTCTTCTGTACAAGAACTTGGCTACACTACTGTTCTATGACTGAGCTAATCAATGGAAACACTCTTTTTATTCGTCCATAAACTCGAACGAACCATCACCATCACCCACTCCACGGTTCATGACGCCGAACGTTTATATATGTCATACGCTACAACCACGAACAGTTCTATCATCTTCTTGTTTAAACCAGCCATTTTGATACCTATTGTACATGGAAAATTAATAGCATTGTATCTACATTTTTGTAAATGTATGTTTAACGAAAAACATTTCCCTATTTCTTTTTAACCTTTAACTCGTATAATAATTATCTTATGTAACAAGACTTTATTTTACTAAACGCCAAAGCGAGAATAGATCTGTTAATAAAATAAGGTTGATAGTATACTTGGGTTATAAAGCCAAATATGAAATGCAGAAAGTTTAAGAATGAGTTAATCGAAACAGACTCTGAAGAATGGCCATAACATTTAGTCGATAACAATTACGGTACGCTTGTTCATATACGGAAGTTCTTGCGTCAGCGAAACAGGAATTACGTAGATATAGGCTAATAGTATTATCACTTGCTGTCTCATCGGATATTCTGAATGCTTTGCACAAAAATACACAAACGATAAAAGTATTATTTGAAATTGGAAACGTACATTATTGATATCACAAGCAATAAGATAAGTAAATTTGGTTGCTCCAGACCATTCCAGAGTATTATATTGAGGCGAGACTCTGATGAGAAAAGTCTTTTCTCAAATGCTCGTGCACGACCACTTCATGAACATTTGGGCTATCAAAACGTTGCGTCGACACAGAATTTATGGACACTTTACACGATAGTGTCTAGGATATTGGACAAAAACTCGTCGGCATCACGTATATCCACGGAACTCGTATTTCACGGGGAGTGTGGACGTGTGGATTCCAACAGTACGACAGCATGTCTCTACACCCTAAATGAACAGAGATCGTAGAGGACTAAGTGCACGTGCAGCCTAAATGACCAATCTGTCTGAGCGGGTCGTAATGCACCGAGCACATGCAAACCAGGCTCCATCAATAAAAAGACAAACATAAAGATTTCAATTTATTTCATATCAAAAGAACATTGAACAAGACATGATTACTACTACAATCAATATTTCCCCCGCCAAATGTATATATATATAGCATCGTATGTTACAATATATTTATAACGCAATTGTTCCTTTATCTTAAAAAGGCAGTGAACAGCATTACATCGTATATTTAGGGGATAGTATGTTGTTTTGAGTGGCTATACTGGCGATTAGAACATGAAATTTGGTTTGAACTCGAGACCGATAGGTCGAGAGTTTTAAACCAAATTTCATGTTCTAATCGCCAGTATAGCCACGAAAAACAACGTACTATCCCCATTCTAACACGTTTACTATCGCATATATTTAGATACATTGTTTTACATCGCTACAAGTACGCTGTTAAGTACTCTGTGACCTCCGCTAGTTACGTGTCATACTGTGGCGGATTGACCAATCAGAGAGAAGCTTTCAAAGTCGGTCAATTGGCCACGCCCATACTGGCGAGAGTTCGATCTGTATGTTGACGAAGCGGTGTTTTTGGATTGTTGTGAAAGTCCTGTTACAGAAGATTTAACGATATATTTGGATTTATGCAGTATGCATAACGACATGGGCGTTTTGACAAAGTCAGAGTTGATGTGTTTCTATAGGCTCAATCGTTATGTGAAAGTTATGTGCACTTGTTCCATTTCATTTCGGATTTTACTTGACCTTAGATGCTTACACACGGACGAAATGAACGTTTCAATCAATAAATGACGGTAAGAATGAAGTTAACGATTTTTGTTAAATTTATTAAGTTAGTTCATTCTATTCGATTTCTTCACTTTCGATTCCAATATCACGGGTCATCAATCATAAATGGTGCAGAGTGTTGAATTTCGCTACGAGTCGAACTTGACGCCATATTGTTTTGATTAGAAACGGGGCGTGGCTTAACACGATATGTCATGGTTCTATCGCAGATTAGAAGTCGGTCCGCAACCAATCAAAACACGCGTTGCAAACGAATCGTGTTAGAATACATTATAACGCGTATGTGGGTAGGTAAGGTAGGTACATGATAATGTAGCTGGGCAGTAGGTAGATAGGTACACTGTACATGTAGGTAGGTACAGTGTGGGTATCTTTATACATGTATCTTGGTGCATAGCACCAATCGTTAATGTATAATTCGAACGTAAAATATAACATCTCTGTCAAAGACATTTATAGTGGGTTATTTTGTCACATAATTGCAAATTAATGCACAAATGTATGACATGTTTTTTTTTTATAAATGGCGACATAATTGATATACTGCCCTAGGTCTTGTGAAGTATTGCAAATTAAAGAAAAAGTAAGCTTTCACTTAGGAGAGAAACAAGGACGAGATTTTTGAAAATTCTAAAATAATTATCAAATTATCAAAAAATTAAACAGATCAATTAACAAAGACACCAAGGAAGTAATTTTCGGCGAAATTGACCAAACAATGTGTCTTTAATCTATATTCATTTAACACATAGAAGTGTCATTTGTTAGCGTCTTTTATTCGTCATTTGAGTCATCCTTACAGAATAACAATAACCTCGGGTTCTTCACACCTAATCCACACTATGTATAGTTTATTGTATTTTTTATTAATTATGTTAAAGCGTCGCAGGCCGCGGAGAGACACCATATTACTGCAGAAGTTAGTTGTAATGTGCGGATATGACCGGATCATGAGATTTAAATACATATATATTCCTTTGTTTTTGGTGCTAGGTGTAATGTGCGGAGCTGTGCCCGGATTAGGTGATACAGTCCTCCGTTACTGTACATTGTTTTTGCCGTGGAGTTTTAGGAATACCGTCACTGCTATTGATTTCCTGGTCGAGAGAGATAACTGTTCCCAGACGCGGAACTTTCTTTGTGACCCAAGTTGTACAGCTTAATGCCCAAGCATACATGTACATGTAGCAACTACATGACTAAACGATATGTCCCATAACGGACCATTTGACATGCGGAGTATGTTGAGAATGAAATATATTCGTATTGATTTTGTTTTGAAATTCGGTCATTTACCTAGGCTCTGACAGTAAGTACCTTTTCTTTAACCAAATGGCAGTAGGGATACCTTTAACCTGATATTTTTTCTGTAGCAGCAATATATTTAGTGATTAGCGCGATCAATAATACCCTTAAACATCTATAACGCATTAATTTAAGTGGCTTGTAATACACACCCCTAGATAATGTAGTGTAGATCGAATCCGATGATGTTGATGACTACGGCTACATTATATTTGACGGAAGAGTTATGGCAATTTTTTCTAGATTTAAAAAGACCTTAAATTACCTACGGAACATGGTATGTATTTGTTAATCAGTCATGTTATTGAGTTAAACATAGGATTGCTGTTCGCTGAGTTATCTTATTTATCCGGAAAGATACAAAGCCTGTTGGGAAGATGTTCCCAGGGCAAAAATAAGAAACAAAGTGAAACAAACAAACTTATTAAATTCCAAAAATATAGTTTCATTTGACAGGAAAGCAACATGTGACATGCTTCACTGAAGAATGTCTCGACCATGATCTAGACATTACATTTCCCCTTATTCCAGCAGCAGCATATCCCGGACGAATTATTCCACGTACATCTGTACGGGAATCATTGGTTATACTGCAACTTATCCGAAAAGTTACTTCTTCTTCTTCTTCTTCTTCTTCTTCTTCTTCTTCTTCCTCCTCCTCCTCCTCCTCCTCCTCTTCTTCACGAAAAAGACCCCTGCTAGGTACTCGTTTCTCTGTATTCACCGTGGTGAGTATAATCTGGTCTGTATGGTTCGATACAAATTACAGTAATGTATAACGTCCCTAAGGATAGATTGGTGCATATTTGGCAAACACTGGAGGGTGGTCCAGATACCAAAATAGGTGGACTGACGTCATACCATAATTCAGAACGTTAATGATTACAACCTTTGGTATACAATCACATCGATTACGCTGGAATCTTTTAGGCTACCTGCTGGGTGCTGGTTAGTGATAAGCCCATCACCGAAAAACAGCAAAATAAATTGAAAATTTAGGACAACGCTACAGCGTACTATGGCAAGACACCCCGGGCGACAATAATCAATTTTGCGATCATTAATGATGACAAAAGAAAAAAGAAAAGAAAAGAAAAGAAACGCTGTGGTTAATGCAATATCTTGTGCCACGTGTAAGTCAACAATGTACCTCTGCTATTTAATAGTAACATAGTAATTAATGAACTTATTCCAAAATGAAAATATATATTTCCGTTCAATATAAGTACTATGGATGAATGTTTATTCCAATAAAGTATCTATCATTAGGCAAACCTATGTAGCAACGCCTTGGTTACAGTACACCTGCTTAGTCCATACACACCGCAATTGTCAGCCAACAAATCAAAGCTCGATTATTTCATGCATGAATGTGACAAAGGTAAACTCTACAAATGGATGGTGCGGTGAAACTAACATTGAAAAGCGTCATTTGAAAAGGGGTTTTTTTCACGGACAAGTTCTACATTAAATTTAAGTTGCGTGAAAATTATCGAATTTTGAAAGAATGGCATTTGCTGTATCTTTTAAGAGAAATAAAAATAAATGGTACCATGAGACATGCTGTCTACTTTCCCGTCATAATGTAGAAATAGACAACATTTAGCATACAAAATATATCATTCTATGAAGAGAAAAGACATTAACATTGCCACTCTCAACGCCCAGAAATGTCACTAAACATATAAATTTTGTCTGGCCGAATGGATGTCTAAAGTTTACGTAGGTTTAACAAGTAAGTGTGAGTGATACGATATCTAATCATCCAAAGAGAAAGTCATGCTCTTATGTGATTTCTCGACTCTTTATTCGGAAAGAAATGCTTGGTGTAATTGTATAATGTGTATCAAATGTACATGAAACCAACGGATCTTGGGATTCCTCGTTTATAGTTCGTCTGTCAATATTAGCCCTGGCAATGGAACATACGACAAGACCAGGAGCCTAGATGACGTGTGCTCCCGAGGTAGAGAACCCATACAACCGGAGGTTGTCTCCCGAGAACCGAGTCAATTGCGAATTGTCGTAATTATGAAGATAAATGAGAGACCCGTGGGACCCGCTGGGACTTGGTCTTCGGTAATGGTAGCGTATAGCTCCCTTTACTGGCAAGTTTGGTCACGTGCACTTATAGGAAAATATGTATCTTACTGTGAATAGTTTTCGGTAAAATGAGAAAACTGAACGCCAGGGAGAATTGCGGCCATCGATCGGGTGAGAAATTGTTATAAAGCGTCATTCTGACACACGTGTTATCGCCATAAATGAACCCCAGTTTGGATAGCAGTAAGCACTTTATCAATAACCAGTTCACGAGAAATAGAATAACGTAAACCAATTTTTTTTTTTTTTTATTTAAAAACATATTAACGATGCCATGAAATAATTTGCGAGGAAATTAGCTTTCGTCACATGAATATAAATTTTATGGGAATTGCCTTTATTAAATATCAACGTTCTTCATTAGTATTATATTTTTTCCCTGTCAGCTGCTACAGTGCCGTCCCTTCCTACCATATCTAGAAAGGCGTCATGTAATTACTTCTAAGGTCGTCGCATTTCATTTGTAATTGCTTCAAATGAAAATGCTACCCGCTTATAATTACATGCTGGGAGTTTACTACGAATTAGCAGATATGTTGGAGTATAACATGGACAATACATGCTTCAGTGATCCTATTGAGGGATATTTATATTTATATTTGTAGTTACGTATCCTCAACGTTTTGGTTAATTCCGTCATCAGGTGTTAAAATCTAGATTTGTTTGCTTGCCTCACTGAACAACATACCGATGGCATGTCGAATGTTACACAGAGCAATTAGGGTAAATTATCCGCCTGAGGACAAAACATTGGGCACGAAAGTACAGACTGGCCTTTTTTTTTAAACTTCCCGAGAAACACAAACCGACATGGGTAGGGAGCGTCCAACAACGCACGACGTATCTTCACCAAAGGTAACGTGGCGGGCGCTCTAACCGACTGAGCTATCACGGCACCCTTACCTTAGGTTACGTGGCGGGCGCTCTAACCGACTGAGCTATCACGGCACCCTTACCTGAGGTTACGTGGCGGGCGCTCTAACCGACTGAGCTATCAGGGCACCCTTACCTGAGGTTACGTGGCGGGCGCTCTAACCGACTGAGCTATCACGGCACCCTTACCTGAGGTTACGTGGCCGGCACTCTAACCGACTGACCTATCACGGCACCCTTACCTGAGGTTACGTGGCCGGCGCTCTAACCGACAGAGCTATCACGCCACCCTTACCTGAGGTTACGTGGCCGGCGCTCTAACCGACTGAGCTATCACGCCACCCTTACCTGAGGTTACGTGGCCGGCGCTCTAACCGACTGAGCTATCACGGCACCCTTACCTGAGGTTACGTGGCTGGCGCTCTAACCGGCTTAGCTATCACGGCACCCTTACCTGAGGTTACGTGGCCGGCGCTCTAACCGACTGAGCTATCACGGCACCCTTACCTGAGGTTACGTGGCCGGCGCTCTAACCGACTGAGCTATCACGGCACCCTTACCTGAGGTTACGTGACCGGCGCTCTAACCGACTGAGCTATCAGGGCACCCTTACCTGAGGTTACGTGGCCGGCGCTCTAACCGACTGAGCTATCAAGCCACCCTTACCTGAGGTTACGTGGCCGGCGCTCTAACCGACTGAGCTATCACGGCACCCTTACCTGAGGTTACGTGACCGGCGCTCTAACCGGCTGAGCTATCAAGGCACCCTTACCTGAGGTTACGTGGCCGGCGCTCTAACCGGCTGAGCTATCACGCCACCCTAACCTGAGGTTACGTGGCCGGCGCTCTAACCGACTGAGCTATCACGGCACCCTTACCTGAGGTTACGTGGCCGGCGCTCTAACCGACAGAGCTATCACGCCACCCTTACCTGAGGTTACGTGGCCGGCGCTCTAACCGGCTGAGCTATCACGGCACCCTTACCTGAGGTTACGTGGCCGGCGCTCTAACCGACTAAAGTTTACAGAATTTTTTTTTTCTGTTCGATCGTTTAATGTATTGACTGTCGGTATATCGAGTAGAAAACACACATAAATTCGGAAGAGGAAGTGTTTATCGTGATTCTCAAAGCATATTGGCACCGTTACGTTAAACCTTAACTGATGGCATTGGACAAATTATTTCTTTCTGCATGTTTGTACGTTTATAAATTTCTTGAATGTAAATTATACAATGAATCCGTACCTTTTTTTACTATTTATGATGAACGCCCGTTTCTTTTCTAAAAGTCTCAGTGACAAACACAATCATGTTGGGCAATGATATGTCTGTGTCTAGTAATACTAAAATACCCTACATTACTGTACAAACGAAATGTTTTAATACTATTGGTAAACATGTTCTCTCCACACAGCCGTTGGTCTCCACAACCAGCACAACACAGAATATCTTGATGAAGAACGAACAGACACAGTTCCAGAACAGCGAAATATATAACTGAAACGTAATAACCGGTTAATTTGATTAGGTGTAACATTATGATATTGCAATTCCGTGAAATTACGAACGCCTTTGAGAGGTTTTGCTTTGAACTTTGAAAATCGACGAAATTCATCAACAAAGTTGCATAATACTTGAACTGTCCGATCGATTTTCTTCCTGTGTAGCTTTCAAAAACAAACAAAAAAAGTGTGCACTTACATAATCTCAGAATCATTGTTCAATTTAGACAGACCCTTTCAAATGACGTCATCACTCCATGCTGTAAAACTACGAGCTGATTGGCTATGCCTTCGATGTTAAGTTACCAGAGACTGCTATCAAGGGATTGTTTGTCTGTTATCATTCATCTACTCAAACTCACCGTATTGAGGAAATGTGATCTGATTGGCTATACCGGTCACGCTTCAGCACACAATGTCACAGCCTTGTCAGTTTAGTGGTTATGTTAGTACCGCTTCAGAATTTTTTGTCGAAGATTGGTGAGATGTTTGCCCTTGGTATTGTGCATTATCTCGACGGCAGAGTTGATTGGATATCAGGACGATACATCAGGACATTGTGCTGCAAAGTTTGGATTTTATTACCTCTTTAGGTAATGCATCGGTGTCATAACCACGCATCTTTCAATAGATTCCAGAGGTAGATAACACAGCGATGCCCTAACATAATGCACAGTTGGATTCTGGGCAATACATCATGCCCCTGTCTTCATAGTCGTAAGACAAGTACATTTGTTTACCGGTGTATCGGGACAACACTCTATTACCCGGGGTATTGGGTAGTAGACTACTGAGCTGTAGCAAAATATTTACATTCTGTGTTATATTTGCCAATATGTCATCAGTAAACCCAATTGTAGTTATGAGACTGTATACTACACTCTACAGTGATTCAGTAAGTGTAGGAATACAGCTCCAGGTGTTGTAGGTTAACAAGTAATGGCTGCCAGTTACTTTCGGTCTGGAGAGCTTTCGAATGTCTGGATTTATTCGCATAAGCCATCACAAAACTAAAATTACTTTATAAGTTACCCTAACGGGAGACTTTCTATCTATCTACCTAAACTGTATTCATATCGACTGTATACGACCATTTGGTAAAAAATAAAGGCTTAAGCATTACTACATAGGACCATTCCACAATTTTTGAAACTACCATCCAGTCGGGCTATGAACAGGTTGGCAGTTGGGGTTACGATTGAACCTCTCGCTAATACTCAAGTCATGTCGTACAGTTGGGACAGTTTACAATATATGAAATGACTGAGTAGAAAAGCGTTCCTTTTTATTCGATTGTCATTCCATATCGGTTACATGTAAATAAGCTTGTCATTTAGCTGCTGAATGTTCCCGGTTAGGTGTCGTACTAGGCACTCTTAAATATTTCACTGAATATGGTACACGAACCTGTGTCTACGACAACAGTTTAGAATGGATACCAGAGCGATACCGTGGGGATGCTACATAGCCAGGGTAATCGGCTGATAAGTATGTTAGTAGAGCAGTAACGTCATTGTACAATAGAAACAATGGATTGATACATGTACATACATAATTAAGATTTTAAAACCACAACAAATAGGTTTCATTTTACCTCTCACGTGTAGAAGCTCTGCTGTCGCTGTAATGTTGACAGTGTTGGAATATGAACTGTGTGAAACTAACAGAAAATGAATCAATAAGCATTTAAATCGCAGATATATCAAAAAAAAAAAAAATAATAATAATAATAAGGATTCGAAATGGTTCTCAGTCAAACAGTTGTATGTACACTACAGTCAGAACATTACTTAAAAGGCTGACAAATGGTTTTAAATCGAGTGTGTACGTTGGTTACATTTGTTTATGGATGAGCTGTATTAAGTGTCATTTCAAATATTCAACCGTACTGAGCAATAGGTATATCTGTGAGAGCACCAATCCTAGAATGACAGCACTTCACCTCGACATCAATATTTTATTGGCAACATGCTGACTGTGCTGCCAGAATCGTGGATATTTAATATTTTCATTACAAATTTACTTAAAAAATAGTGTAATCTACAGTATATATATGTGTAACATTGAAATGGTAATGTTTTATTCTCAAGTCTAACTTGACGACAGATAACAAAATATAGGCTGACACAATATTGGAGATTCGATACTCCATTGTCGATCATATGTCACTATACATGTATGTATGATATATCAGTGTATACGCGCATTGATGCTGAAAATAAGCCCTGTTGATAACCATTGTTAGGATGCAAGACTTTAATAAAAATGTCGACCGTTGTTTTGTTTATAATGAAATACGTCAGATACAGCAAACCTTCAGCAGATGAGAAATATAACCAGTGAATTAATTTTAGATTTCATAGCAGGTGCAAAGTGTGTATTTAACTGTCGCTGATAGAAACTTTAAGGGAAAATGGCAAGAAAATTGTTATTTATTCATACAGCATCGAACCAGCATTTGATCACATTATATAAAACATCTTGTATGGTATATACACAGAAGATATACACAGGCAATATTTCTTCACGTGAATTTCATGTGAATTTCATGTGAAAAATTTCACGTGAAATTCACATGAATTTTTTCATGTGAATTTCACACGTGAAAAAAATTCACGTGAAATTCACTTTTTTGCCCTTTTCACGTGAAATTCAGGTGAAAAATTTCACGTGAAGGAATATTGCCTGTGTAGGATATTTGATATGATTATACACTATCAGATATTTCAATAAGAAAAGTAAAAGAAGTATCTTTCATACATTGTGTCTTATGAAATCATTTGTAATCTGCTATGTATATTATACCATTTGATTAATTAATTGATTGGCATTGTCTCAGGAATGAATACCGATTTGGCTTCCTAAACAGAAGTTTCATCATACCGCTGTTAAAATTATCGCATCCTTCAGAAATTGAAATTGGATTCAGTTTTTCACGCTTCGTTCCAATTACTTAACACATAATTGTAAGTGTACAGAACGAAAACGATAGTGTGAAATTGACTTTTCCTCTTCCTGTTTTACTTGTATCTCTACTACATAAGGCTACGTTCCTACCTCCACATGTTTCTACGTTTCATATGTTCTTTCAGTAGAGCACATTATCACAATGTCCATTTGAGACATATACATGTACATTCTTTTTACTAGTAATATTTGAGAGTATGGCGATACCAGCAGTCAAGCTGATATCAAATATGCTTTATAACATAACATAAAAAATACATAGTGTATTAGTATTTTTTCGAATGTGCATCATTGATTTATACATCTATTTATCAATTTTGCAAGGGGCACCTGTCATTTTCTAAAATACCAAACGGTAGTTGTATTACAATGTTCAAATACAAAATCTAGCGGAGAGGCACTGTTTAAAACACATTCGTATAGAATATGCATATGATTATACTTCTACATTTAAAAAAAAAAATGTATTCAAAGCTATTGTACGAAACATGTACATTGTACACATTCAAAAGGAATGCAAAGCACAGCAGGGAAGTAAGCTGGATTACCTATAGGTGAGAGAAACTCGACGCGTTTCACATTTCACAAACATTTTAGAACAAGGGGCAAGGGAATAGTAATATTATAGTTCTGCCGTATATATCTATTTGTTGCTGCCGTGCATGTATGTTGTTGACTTACCTATCTTAATCATATACATCGATAACACAGAACCATAGCATGTGCGCAGTGATACGTATTTGTAAATAGTCAATTTCAGAGGTGTTCGTTACATGCACCGTATCACTCACTGGGTTTGAACGGATCTAGCACATTTGAAATTCCTCCGCGAAATAAAGTTAAAGCATTACACTTTTAGCTTAAACTGCGAGAGCATTGATATTCTGCTTTTGCGATTACTTAATATTACAAAATTTGAAATATGTATTGATGTTTAAACATGCATTTATTTCGCTAGTTCCTGATATTGCTCTAATATCAGATAGGCTGGTCCAGGAAGGTATGTTTAAAGCCAGCGAAATAAAAGTTTATGTTGCTTTGAAAAGGAAAAATAAAATAAAATAAAATAAAAAGCAATGCAAATTAGAGAGACATACAATAGCATTTCTGTTTTAAATATATAAAGGGAGATAACTTTCAACCGAACACAAATGTAGCAACAAATATCCTACGCACCATATACAAAATATAAATTAATTCTAAACTATATTTTAATTACTTGAAATTTTATGCACGCTTAATCATGCAGAAGCCTAGCGGGATAAGTTTTCATACAGTAACCACGTTACAGTTGAGATTATAACACACAGACAGAGACACACTAACTTTGAGTAGGCTGGCAATATCTATTTAACCATCAAACTATCTTCCGTTAGTGAGCTACTGTATGAATAATTTGTCAGTAGTCCTGTGCGATTATATGGCAATAGCATTCCAAAGAGGACAGTTTAATACTTATCTTTTCGTTTTAATTTTTTTATTATATTTAATATGATACAGGGTTATTCCAATCCAATGTAAAATATTTCGCGCTGTCAATAGAACCTGCTCTTGTGACGTCACCAGTATATGTTCCCCGTAAAAATATAGTCAGTGGTAATCAATACAAACTCATAAATTTGATAGATCAATCAGATATCACGAATTTTCGTGACATCAAAAAGATAATTTAAGCACCGAACTGTTACCAAATGGTATTATACAGTCGATATGAATACCATTTGCGTGACAGATAAATAGAATGTCGCCCGTTATCTATTTTTACACAGCATACTTTACTTTCAGCAATTGAACATATTGTATTGTACACGTACTGTTATTGTGACATTTGACACCTTTTTACTTGTGTACGTGTTAATCCCCCTGTATACATATTGCGTCTTTTAATTATGATAATATGATACTATATATATGTGTATGTGTGTTTGTTTATTTCAAAACAGTGGTATAAATTCTGATGTTGGGAGTTTGGGTATGTTGAATTGAAAATGAAATTAAATGAAAAAGAAAATTAAATCAATAAAATATTTATTGAGAGATGGCTAGGTTTTTTATACACTTCAGAACAAGGCAGGGTCTAACTATATTGGGGCAATCCGATGTCTTAATACCGGGGCCATGCAAAGTCTTACTACTTCGTGGCAATGCGAAGTCTCAATGTATTAGAACAAGACAATGTCCCTCTATATCTGGACCAAGTGAGTTCCTACTATAGCCAAGGCAGTTTCACTCTCAACCAGAACCAGATCCGAGACCAGGCGAGCTACCACTACAACGAGGCCAGGCGAGCTACCACTACACCGAGACCAGGCGAGCTACCACTACACCGAGCCCAGGCGACTTACCACTACACTGAGACCAGGCGAGCTACCACTACACCGAGACCAGGCGAGCTACCACTACACCGAGACCAGGCGAGCTACCACTACACCGAGACCAGGCGAGCTACCACTACACCGAGACCAGGCGAGCTACCACTAACCAACCACATACACTACACCGAGACCAGGCGACCTACCACTACACCGAGACCAGGTGACCTACCACTACACCGAGACCAGGCGACCTACCACTACACCGAGACCAGGCGACCTACCACTACACCGAGACCAGGCGAGCTACCACTACCCACCAGGACTACACTACACAGGCGAGCTTACCACTACACCGAACCAAGGCGACCTACCACTACACCGAACCAGGCACTACCACTAACGAGACCAGGCGACCTACCACTACAAACCAGGCGACTACCACTACCGAGACCAGCGACCTACCACTACACCGAGACCAGCAGCTACCACTACCGGACCGCACTACACCGAGACCAGGACTACACTAACCGAGACCAGGCGACCTACCACTACACCGAGACCAGGCGACCTACCACTACACCGAGACCAGGCGACCTACCACTACACCGAGACCAGGCGACCTACCACTACACTGAGACCAGGCGACCTACCACTACACCGAGACCAGGCGAGCTACCACTACACCGAGACCAGGCGACCTACCACTACACCGAGACCAGGCGAGCTACCACTACACCGAGACCAGGCGACCTACCACTACACCGAGACCAGGCGACCTACCACTACACTGAGACCAGCGACCTACACCACATACACTGGAGTACCAGGCGAGCTACCACTACAACAGCACTACTAACACCGAGACCAGGCGACCTACCACTACAACACTACACCGAGACCAGGTCGACCTACCACTACAACGGGGACCAAGCGACTACCACTACACGAGACCAGGCGACCTACCACTACACGAGACCAGGCGACTACCCACTACAACACGAGACACCAGGCGACCTACCACTACACTGAGACCAGGCGACCTACCACTACACCGAGACCAGGCGAGCTACCACTACACCGAGACCAGGCGACCTACCACTACACCGAGACCAGGCGACCTACCACTACACCGAGACCAGGCGACCTACCACTACACGAACAGGCGACACTACCAGGCGACTACATACACAACACGATACCCTACCACTACACTGAGACCAGGCGACCTACCACTACACTACCGAGACCAGGCGACCTACCACTACACCGAGACCAGGCGAGCTACCACTACACCGAGACCAGGCGACCTACCACTACACCGAGACCAGGCGACCTACCACTACACCGAGACCAGGCGACCTACCACTACACCGAGACCAGGCGAGCTACCACTACACCGAACAGGGACTACACTACACTGAGACCAGGCGAGCTACCACTACACCGAGACCAGGCGAGCTACCATTACACTGAGACCAGGCGAGCTACCACTACACCGAGACCAGGCGAGCTACCACTACACCGAGACCAGGCGACCTACCACTACACCGAGACCAGGCGACCTACCACTACACCGAGACCAGGCGTCCTACCACTACACCGAGACCAGGCGACCTACCACTACACCGAGACCAGGCGACCTACCACTACACCGAGACCAGGCGACCTACCACTACACCGATACCGGGGGGGGGGGGGGGGAGTGCTACCACTACAACGAGATCAGGCGACCTACTACTACACCGAGACCAGGCGACCTACCACTACACTGAGACCTGGCGACCTACCACTACACCACGAATAACATGTCCACCTGTATATCGTTATCAGAAGTCTCCATCATTGAAAACTATTACTCTCGTCTCCTCTTCCTGCTTACTGACAGACATTCACGGGTTTTTCGGTTTGACAAAAAAAAAAGAAAAAAAAAGAATTTCATTATTAAATTGATTACCATTTTAGTTTTTAATTAGAGCAGTATGCTATTGATTTTTTTAACAGAGAGTAATTTTGAAAAGGTACAGCATTAATGTCATATTAGAAAAAAAAACATTTCTGACCGAATTTAGGTGTCTAATGACGTCTTTACACAGCCATATCAAACTACACAGTTGTTGAATTGATACTACTACCGCAACAATTCCCTTGTGTCTTTACAGCGTTATGACAATAGGTTAAAGTACACTGTGGGTCCCATGTTTATCATTTGGTTGGTGAACCGTAGTCCATACGTAGGATAAGCATACGTAACGTGACCTGATTCTGGACTTGATGCGCTATAATATTGTCATTCAACTGTAGCAATATTTCCATGAAAGCAACGTATGACACGTAATTAGCCTCATTGTCAGCTGAATAGAATACAAACCGTAAATCAGATCTGCACACACAGGAAATGATATATGGTAAGTTATCAAATCATTAACCAATTTCAAAAGACAACAGGAAACTGATAAGAACAGATCAACACAGAAACGTGACTTAACGACCGGGAGAATACAAGCAAAGGAAATATACAAAAGGAGGCAAGGAGATACATGAAACGAACAGAAAATATTACCGAGGAATGACAAGCGAAAGAAAAACAAATTGAGTTTAGAAGATGCATGGGCCAATCATGATGCAGAACAACAGAGAGAAAAACAGGAAGCGATACTTTACAAAAGGAATGACAAAATGGTGAAAAACGATGCAAAGCAAATGGGAAAGACAACAGGAGTTGACACGGTACAAAACAATAAAAACGGACAGACTATACCAGATGCCGAGGAGATTCATAAGAAGCTATAAGTGAAAACAGAAGCACATGACAAAAAGGATGCCCTTAACCATATTCTTACATATACAGAATATAATATAGTTATCTTCATGTGTCTACATTAGTATATTTTCGTAACGTTATACTATTTAGGGGGTAGTACGTTGTTTTGAGTGGCTATACTGGCGATTAGAACATGAAATTTGGTTTGAACTCGAGACCGATAGGCATATAGTATATATGCCATATCCTATATTATCAAACAACAAACGTCACTCTGTCGCGGAGCATTACTGAGGAGGTGACCATCTAATGATGCATTTAACATATTCCAAAAATATATCGAAAGTCAACAGAAGAGAAAAATAAATTCCTCCTTGTAAAATCCACGCAATGTTAATCAATGGCAAAAGATATTATCGTCAAAATCTTACTTTAGCAATACAAAAACTGCACTTTAAAATTCACCTTTTATTGTTTAGACATGCCTTTAACAAGATATAGCTATAACGGACAGAGAACAAACGGTGTTTGTATGCCACGCACATGTATGGTGTTACCAAGACGGAGTCCCTCTTAATGACGTCGGGGAGAGCCGGGTAGCTTACCAAAACAGTTTTAAAAAAGAGTGCATTTAGTAGCTGGAAGATTTTGACAAAATTATGTCTGTTTTGATATGTCGTGTATGGTAGGTAATATGTTGATGTTTATGTTATCGGCAAGTAATAAGTCAATATTAGTCGCCTGGCTGCTCCAGGGATTGGACAGGGTTGGATGTTACACCATCGTAAAATGAATGGATGGGTTAAAATGACATCAAATAGTAGTCAGTCAATCGCATGCACGAACAGCATTTATTCACCAAATTTTATTTTCCCAGATTCGATGGTGAAGTTCTTTCAGCGATCGCGACAAGCAATGCAAGTCTTCATGCTGGTGTCTTCGATAGTGCCAAAGTCCCCAACAAGATAGTAAGAACTTGCACAACCGAGACCTTTCGCCTGAACCTGTTAGCGTAATCCAATCTTCATTCGTAACTCAATTCTTCAGTTATAGGAAAAATACCAAAACACACTTGCTATTGATCGGCGCACCAACAAATTGTAACGCCTGTTAGTAGATTAACGGCATTCACATGGGAAAATTTTCAAGAGTGGCATCGAACTACCCGCATAATGGCCGGTCTGTATTTAGGAGAGAGATGTAGATTTCCCTAGACAATAGTCGGGAGTTTGGTTCTACAATATATTTGTTGTAATAACGAACTTGCAAAGAATACGCTACAAATTACACCTGCGGCAATGGCTGAACTATATTTTGCTGTTGTGTTTTGGCACAAAGCACATACTTTTAGCTAGTTTACTAACATGTTTGACAGGTTAGCCAACAGTCACAATGGGGACAACACGTACTTGTTCAGCCGAACGCCATCAGGTTGTTTTCCATACATAAATGTGTTCATTGTATTTGGCGTGATTATAGTCGTAGTAATGTATTGTAGTCAAAATTATATGATTTATGTTATATCATCATAGGATTCCAGAACAGGCATTTAAACATTTTTGACAGCATACATATAGGATCTTTAATGAGGTTGTATGGCATACGTGATTTTATGAAACGAGTCTTTGAAGATTTTTTTTTTTTTTTGTCTTTCTTATTTTTTTTTTTATTTTTTTTTTCATTATTTTTATCTTCGATGAAATAAAGTAAATAAGTCTCAGATACCTTTTATCATAGAAATCAGAAAATTAACATTTTGACAGCTTTTAAAGTCATAATGAAGGATTTAATCAAACGCAGACAGACGTTTTGTCGCGCCAATCACAACTCATGACGTCACGCCATTGTTCTCATCATGACGTCACAATCGATTTCAGAATATATTATACTAGTGACATATATAATAACGCCCCAGGACATATTATACTAGTCATATATAATAACGCTCCAGAATACATTATACTAGTCATATATAGTAACGCTCCATGATATATTATACTAGTCATATGTAATAACGCTCCAGGATATATTATACTAGTAATATGTAAAAACGCTCCAGGATATATTATACTAGTAATATGTAAAAACGCTCCAGGATATATTATACTAGTCATATATAATAACGCTCCAGGATATATTATACTAGTCATATGTAAAAACGCTCCAGGATATATTATACTAGTCATATATAATAACGCTCCGGGATATATTATACTAGTCAAATGTAATAACGCTCCAGGATATATCATACTAGTCATATGTAATAACGCTCCAGGGTATATTATACTAGTCATATGTAATAACGCTCCAGGATATATTATACTAGTCATATGTAATAACGCTCCAGGATATATTATACTAGTCATATGTAATAACGCTCCAGGATATATTATACTAGTCATATAAAATAACGCTCCAGGATATATTATACTAGTCATATGTAATAACGCTCCAGGATATATTATACTAGTCATATGTAAAAACGCTCCTGGATATAGTATACTAGTCATATGCAAACAATTTAAACGGGCGAAGTCGCTTCATACATGTAATAGGACGATCTAGTGATCAATATTTCTTTAAAATATAATTACGACGTCACTAAAACATGATATATTAACATACACATTTATTTATAGTTATCGTTAGTAAACGCAATACCAAATTAAGGAGGCATGGACCAATAACATTTATTGTAGTAAGTTAGAGATAATATGTCTTCGTCATCTTCACCAGGAATACTTCAGGTCAATTCATTGATGAAATATAATTAGTGTTAAAACTGATGTCTATTTAAGCTCTGTGCAAGAACTGAAGAAAAATGGCCATGCATATTAGGATATCAGTTGACAAAAATACTTCTACACAAATGTTATAATTGTTTTAAGTATGAAACATGTAAAGGACAATTCAAGCAAACTGTCACCGACATCAAGTTTGTTCTGTTGTAAATAGTTCAACCAAACAAAACGCCGACAACGTTGGAAGGATATTTGTTTCGAATTAAACCAATAGCTGTTGTTCTTTAAAATTCATGATTGCCAAATCTAGTTAATCGCCGACCTTGGCACTGTGAGCTAGGCTTCAGAAAGGCAATATAACATGATCAGTCATTATACTGACTTGTCTGTTTAAACAACAATGTGGCCTTGTATGGCGATAATATCGTGTTGGTGAGACCGTTAAATTTACAAATCAAATAAATATACAGGAATCACATTTGACATTCAATATGAAAATCTTTCTTGTAGGGGTCTAAAAAGTTATTTTCTGGTGATGGAATTATGGATATTTGTGGTAATAAGAAAAGATCATTTTCGAAATGGCATAAAGGGTCATCATTTTGTATTCGAAATAAATAATTGAAATATATATGAAGACAAGCATATCTTTGGAAAAGATGGAAATAGGCCGGGAGAAATGCATATATTGATTTCTATAGCGCATTCCGTTATCATTACAAAATGTTTCTTGCCAGCTTGCTTTGCCAAAACACTGTCACCATATGTAGAATTCAGATCTGATCTATATCGGTATGGACACTTAAATCTATCGTACATGCTCAGTATACTGGTTTTTTTTTTTTATCATGTTATGTTCGAAATATCCACCATTTTTAATTATAACTATCCCTTTATGGTGCCAAGTCGTACGTATTTCCGGCACTCCTGAAAACACACACTCCGGAGCCAAAGTAGACACACACAAAACTAACAACTGACTTCACTGGTCACGTATTAAATTATGCATGAACAATTACAATGATACACAGATATATATTTTTTTAAACGTCCTTAATACCAACAGGCATGGCCTATCCGGGGATACACTTGGGACGGACTTGACAAGTACCGTTAACGGTGCACGTTACAGCAGTGATCTATTCGCCCCATAGGCAACTCCCTTATGTTTCTCGCTCGACCGTGTTGTCCTCGTTCCCCTATACCATAAACTCATAACGTATCTAAGTGAGGTAACGTTGTTGTATTTCAGCAGCGCTGTATGCACTGATTACATTCTCTAAATGTTTGCAATATCAGTGAGCTGTGCGATGTTGTTTAGCTAGCAGTGTGGTTTATACTTCCAAGTAGAAACTAGCAGTGCGGTCTATGGTACTCTCATTGTTATCAGTTATCTTAGCTAGTATTGCGGTCTATGGTATTCTCATTGTTATCAGTTATCTTAGCCAGTATTGAGGTCAATAAAACTTTTATCTAGAAGTGCTGTCATCTAGCAGTGTAGTCTGCGTTCTCAGTTTGTAAGCGGTGCGGTCAGATACCAAGGTACTATGGTGTTTCGTTACGACATCGCTCCTTCGTTCCTCTGACCTAGAAGGAGCGGAAACACGATGACAAAGAGCGAAGAAGCAAAGGAGCGAAAACACGATGACGAAGGAGCGAAGGAGCGAAAACACGATGACGAAAAAGCGATCATCGTGTTTTGGCTCCTTCGCCATCGTGTTTTGGCTCCTTCGCCATCGTGTTTTCGTGCCTTCGCCATCGTGTTTTCGCGCCTTCGCCATCGTGTGTTCGCGCCTTCGCCATAGTGTTTTCGCTCCTTCGCCATCGTGTTTTCGCTCCTTTGCTTCTTCGCTCCTCGCCATCGTGTTTTCGCGCATTCGATCGCTCCTTCGCGTTAAGGTCGAAGGAGCGATGTTGGAAATATGGCCCTAACGTAACACCATACAGGTACAAATGTAGCAGTAAAGTAGGCTGTATTGACATTATATTTCAAAAACACTTGTACAAATATATTTGAATTGCCCCTTTTCACACATAGGAACTACATCATGCTAAATGCTGATTATTGTATCACTTTGTTGATAGTATACTATAGGGTTTATTGTACATTTGTATTTGTATATCTATCAAAAAATAATAATAATAATAATACCAGTGCTCTGTATATAGCTCATTTATTTTAACAGCAATAGGGGATGATAAACTCACAAGGAGGAAACATAGAAATATCGTTTTGCGTAACAAGTTAGACAGTATGACCACGCTTCTGTAATACGGTGAGGGTTATTCCCCTTGATATCGAGCTCTCTTGTTGGTTAGACCTGATATACTACCTGTACATGTGGTCATTCCCTCCAGGATATATCGTGCGATAAAACATCAAAATATAAAATTAAATTTGGATAAATTATTAAGATGAAGTCGTCGAAGTCATAAAGTGACATGTGGCATGCTATAATGTACAAATTTAGCTCGTTTTATCGACAGTCAGACAATTTGGAATATTTATTATTTGGATAATATAATATATATCAACTTATAGGAGTTTACCATTAAGTGTCTAACAGCCATCAAGGGTGATCATTTCCACAAACACAAAATCACATTAGAAATACATGTAGTTCTGTTTATATATATGACAACAATGTCATTTTGATTTGCAAACATTCACCAAATAAAAGGGAAAAACATAACTATCTGAAATATCCTTCTCCGTACTACATCTGATCTGATGTTTAATTCATATATTAATTTTTTTTTATTATTCATTTTATATGTTTAATGTTTTTATGGCAGAAAGTAATCAGTGTTTTAGTTAATTAAGGATTGAATGTTGCTTTGGACAATTTTTATGGGGCGCTTAATTAATTTGCTGTTGAGACAAATTCAACATCGCAGTTCATTAAATTTTTCTCAAGGGCAACTCAATTCATCACCCCATGATATCGACTAAAGCAACATTCAATCCTTATATTTCAGTTAACACGCATTTTTCCCAATATATTAAAAATGTCTTCAGTTACTTGAACTTGTGCTAAAATAAATAGTTCGTGTTTAGGGGATGACCAAACAGTATCATTAAGACAATAATACGATTTTGCAACACATTTACGATAACATAATATCTACGATTTAATTGAAATATTACTTTTATCGTTGAATTAAGATCTATTATATATTATAAAAACGTTGTGCGGAAGAATAATGACTAGACTGTGTTATCCGGTTGACTCCCGCTTCGATTCGAACTGAACAGCCATCTTTACAAAATATGTTATGGGATTGGTTGTGACCTTGATACGGGCTCTATGACGAATTAAATGGTGAAAATTCAATCATTGAATGTTTACTGATAGTACTTTGTAGTATACATTGACTAAAATGGAGGCTTTATTTCGACCGCCTGTCACACAGGGTCTTGACACGCTTTCGGACGATGTACAGGATCGGAATAGAATTGCACCCTTTAAGTGATGATTATGAATTCCTTTTGATTGTAAATTGGCACATTCAAAGCATTATGTACTATTTTTGTTTATATACAAAATAAGGCATCGTTTTGGAACGGGAATGAGGGATATTTACCCGTGTTCTTGTTGAAAATCACATTTATATTTTCAGACTTTTAATGTAGGCCTAGGCCTGCATGAGGCCTATTATGTATGTCTAGATCTAACAGAACAGTCCCATTCACTTCTTCCAAACTTATTCCTTATGATCTCACATGTATGCTATTTCTGACTTCAAATTATGACTATTGAAATCTTTCCCCCTGCATAGGCATGATGTACGTATGGATTAGGCTTACAGGATCAGGCAGAAGGGGACACTCTAATTTTTAATAAGCGTAGATTGATGTTTATCTGGCCAAATTAATTGACAAATGAAAAAGGTTAAATATAGTTGTTTCCTTGAGTCTAACTTGAGAAGAAATTGAAATATAAGATATTGAACCTGTAAAGCTGGCTTATATTTTGATGTCTTTTTGTTTTTTTAAACTATGATATAATTCACAAGTTTATTCTCGTTCTACATGACAGTATGGCAGTTGTGTATTGTATTTATGTAAGAACGTCTCCAAACATCTGTTATTGAGAATATGTTTGCTCAAAGTCTGACAAAAAACATAGCTGAAACTTCGACGGTGACATGTAACTAGAATTGACATTTATGTCAATATTTATAGCTAGCTCACGGATTAGACGCCTACCCATCTGAAGTTACACTGTAAAGGCAGAGTATGAAGGGTCGAGACAGTATCTATGGCAATCTTGCGTTTAGACTGGATGCATTTCGTAGCGTCCATTTAGGCTTTTGAAGTTATCTAGCGTTCACTGAGGAATTGCATTCAGTATCGCGTTAACTTTTATGGCATTGTCTGCAACACAATTGGAGTCAATTGACAAACTGTGGAATTGCTAATTTGTTTAAGACAATGAATTTCCAAGAAATAGATATTGGCCAATCTCACGGCAAATTTCCATAACGGTATATTTGCGATAATAACTGTTGTTAGTTGTAAAATGATTTCCAAATTAATTTGCCATCAATGGGTAAAAGTGTCTGAATCAATCACGTGCTTGTCTGTTACGGATACTGTATGTGTGACAAGCGTCTGATACTATACGGAGAGTTTCATCGATATTGATTGGAGCATGTGTAGAGAAAGGAAACGCGATAGACTTTCGGAATGCTTTGAAGGAATTCCCTATCACATTCAATTAAGTCAGAGATGTGAATGAAAAACCACAGAATAAAAATAAAGCTTGATCAATTCGCTGTATTCTCCTTGGAGCAGCAACAACTTCGAAGTAGCAGTGGCGTAGCTTTGTTTCGGACTAGGAGGAACAAATACAAATCCGATCGGATGTACTAAAATAGTTCTTACTAAAGCTAATTCTTACTAGATTTCGTCCCACTTATTTATGTGCCCCATATTGAAAAATAGGCTAGAGTATCATTGAATATGAGGTGCCTATGCATGTCCCTACTCCACTGTGGGAGTTAAAAGTAACGTACGGTGAGCATGTGCCAACAAAAGAGAAATATCAGAACCAGAACCGTTTGCAATTTTATC
Source organism: Pecten maximus (assembly GCF_902652985.1). Lineage (NCBI taxonomy): Eukaryota > Metazoa > Mollusca > Bivalvia > Pectinida > Pectinidae > Pecten > Pecten maximus. Next base: position 26,379,622 of record NC_047021.1, on the reverse strand, counting down.
AGCGATTTCTATATTTAAACTACCAATTCATTCAACGCTAAAGAGTATCGTATATACCTTATCTTTTTCTCCAGTAACCATACGATAGTATGCCATTTCGCGTGGCCACTGTGTCACGTGGGCTATGAAATGTGTACTACTGAGAAATATCGGAAATGAATGTGACATGTGAAATGTGAATGTAACAGTCTTTATCAGCTTCGATTTCAAATGGATCCAATGCAGTTTTACTTTAAATTCTAGTGTGCGGTACATCACACTTTGGTATAAATTCAATACTGTTTGCTAACTGCATTTTATTGCCCATCTAAAAATTTGACAATCGCCTAGAGAATATCCCATTTCAAAGTGAGTTTCCCATAATTCAGGGCCTCGCACCTTCAAGATCCATTTAGCGTCATAAATTACCATTTGTCACATAAAAAAGCAGTGTTCAAAGTAGAATCTATGCGATCTATGATGACATAATTAAACACCGATTCTCATTGAGTCATTTCTTGATCTCATTAATCACCTTTGAAAATAATAAAATGTCATTGTTATTTTGACAGAAGCGCCCTTGCTCCCCCCATCCGCGGTATTTGTATATGGCAGCTGATTCGATATTAAAGAGATGTTTCCAATGTAGCAATTTCTCTTATATACATCGACTCCTGATGGATCAACAAAATAAGGATTCTGACAGATGCAGGTTGATACAGGACATCACGGAAACAAATGATGTGTACAATACAAAGCTTGATGTGGCCGTTCATAGACCGAACGTCTGTGTTGTCCATCCCGCAGCTCTCCTGTAAGACTTTGATATTTCTTTATTTTAACTATATGTACATGGCGGTTGCTGCCAATCAACGCTAGGTCTTGTGCAATATGTACGTTTTCCAATGTCTTCTTATCTAAAAACGTTTATATTTTAGTCTTCTATCCTATTTTGAGTTACTGTTGTTGTTTTATGTCCATGTATTTTTATATATTGCAGATCCTTGGAATTTCACTGATCAACATACGGGAGACCTGGCCCAGAACAATTAAGGTAAAGTGTCCTACCCAAGGACACAATCATGACAGCGCAAACTTCTCTTTCTAAGTTTCCCGAGAAAAAGCAAACTGACACGGATAGGAAGTGTCGAACCACGCACCTCCGATCTTCGCCTGAAGTTATGTTTGGTTTTTGGTTTGTTTTTGTTTAACGTCCTATTAACAGCCAGGGTCATTTAAGGACGTGCCAGGTTTTGGAGGTGGAGGAAAGCCGGAGTACCCGGAGAAAAACCACCGGCCTACGGTCAGTACCTGGCAACTGCCCCACGTAGGTTTCGAACTCGCAACCCAGAGGTGGAGGGCTAGTGATAAAGTGTCAGTACACCTTAACCACTCGGCCACTCGGCCCCTCTGAAGTTAAGTGGTTGGTGGTCTAACCGACTGAGATACATAGTGTCGAACCACGCACCTCCGATCTTCGCCTGAAGTTATATGGTTGGTGCTCTAACCGACTGAGATAGATAGTGTCGAACCACGCAACTTCGATCTTCGCCTGGAGTTATGTGGTTGGTGCTCTAACCGACTGAGATAGATAGTGTCGAACCACGCACCTTCGATCTTCGCCTGAAGTTATGTGGTTGGTGCTCTAACCGACTGAGATAGATAGTGTCAAACCAAGCACCTCCTATCTTCGCCTGAAGTTATGTGGTTGATGCTCTAACCGACTGAGATAGATAGTGTCGAACCACGCACCTCCGATCTTCGCCTGAAGTTGTGTGGTTGGTGCTCTAACCGAATGAGATAGATAGTATTGAACCACGCAACTTCGATCGTCGCCTGAAGTTGTATGGCCCGGGCGCTCTAACCGACTGAGATAGATAGTGTCGAACCACGCACCTCTGATCTTCGCCTGAAGTTGTATGGCCGGGCGCTCTAACCGACTGAGATAGATAGTGTCGAACCACGCACCTCTGATCTTCGCCTGAAGTTGTATGGCCGGGCGCTCTAACCGACTGAGATAGAGATGGTACACAAAGGTTACCATACATTTATACATCACAGTGTATACAGTGTCCTCGACCAGAGATCAGCTGGGACATAAAAAAGGAAAAGATTAGAAAATACAACAGAACGGACTTGTTCCTCCCGGTAACAGGCAAATCAATACTCGAGAGAGAACTCCACGGAGCCGGCAGCATAGATCATTATTTGATATAACTTATTTCACGAACATTCCGCCATAAACCATTTATTATATTAGAACGTTAATCTGATAAGAAATTCTATTAACTGGTGTAGTTTTGTTAAGTAGCGGTCAGTCGAGCGCTATACACTGGCCGGTTACACGACTGTATCGGCGATCACGCTTCTTCTTTCCCCTGATTGAAAGTAATATATCACTTACATTAATATAAATGGAAGAGAAAGTGGTGGTATCAAGGTCATAGCATCCCTTGTCAAGGTCAAGGAACATATCTTCTGGGCACCGTTAGCGTTTGGAAAAAAGACGTCTGTTTTATGTAACCCAATATACAATTGTTTATGAAACATTGAATATCGAAAAACAACTGAGTGGAAAATTGATTCTAAATGTTTCAAATGATTCCGAATACCAACGGGTTGTCTGTGAGAGTACTGGAAATATGCCAGTGATGTTTTAAGACACAAGGGATATTACCTCACAGAATTGGCACTTCTTTACCAGATTACACGGTATCAACTCGTATTATCGAATAAACGATATTAAGTACCTGCTGGTCATGTAATGCTTGTTAAGAATGATACAAGAAACTCGTTATTATATAGCATGTGTAACCAGTTTGACTTTTAAATAGCCATTTACATGTACATGCAGCTGTGGTTGAATTTTCGGTTTTGGAGAATGCATTAAAACACATTGTGTATATTGTATTTATGGAATTAGAGTTGCAATTCTGGACGATAGTCAAAAGTTTTCTTACCAAACCAGAAGAAGGAGTTACAAGATTAGATACGATGGCTTAAAAGTGAAGAATAGTAAATGTCTTACTTCCTCTGCCTAAATGGGAGATTGTTCAGCTGCCAAATACGAAGCTTGTCGAGTGTTTGGCATCTTAAGTAGCTTACCCCAAGGGTAATCATGTTTTGTAGATGTATCTAATACGGACATCTAATCAATACAAAGCTATGTTGTCGTGACGTGATTGAGTTGTCGGCGTGACATCATTTTATTGTCGCCGTGACTTCAATGTATTGTTGCTGTAACATCATACAATTGTTGATTACATGCAAAGAAGACATGTAGCTTGTCTCAACACCCTAGGGTGAGGTCAATTATTCTCACATACTTCACCGGGTTATCCGGCGGTTGATGACGTCATATAAATTTTGACGCACATTCCATGGAGCATTGAAGATGGCGCGATGACAAACCTTTATAAAACTTACGTTTAGTTGCAAGTATGTAAGAAAAATAATCAATCATGGGTCTGTTCCGTGAACAAGGATATCATAACTCTCGTGTCAAGCCTCGTGCTGACTGGCCAAACTCTTACACTCCGGTTGAGATATCCCTGTCCACAGAACAGACCAATAATATATTATACTATTCTCTTACCCCGGACAAGGATATCCGCAGTTTTACCGGGGTGAGATTTTCTTATCTCACCCTAGGGAAAAGTCAAGCTACACGTGCTCTTTTCACGTTCTCAACAATTGTATTTCGTCACGTCAACAATGCCAAGGCGTCACGGCAACAGTACAATGACGGCACGTCGACAATTCAATCACGTCACGTCAACATTTCCCGGCATAGATGTAACGTCAATATAAGATACATAAGAGGGTAAACAGGGTCAGAGAAAAGTAATCCTTCGCCCCCATGGGAATGACACAGGGGAATCTCAACCCTCGGGGTATTATAATTAAGAAGCCTCGTGTTTGGCAACTTAAGATTCTTCCCCTCGGGTTGAGATTCCCCTGGCTCATCCCTAAGGGGGTGAACAATTATAATAATATCACACAGGTAAACTTGTTGATATCCCTAACTAGGGTAAAAAAACTGCTCTTCACCGGGCACCGTTTCTAGAAAGCACGTTGTACCCTTTAATGTAATATCTAATTTCTTATTGCTATATCATTCATGTTTCATTGTTCGTACGCAGAATGCTGCTTTCTGATCCGCCAATTCTATCCCTTAACACTTCAAAGAAATCAAGTTACGCTACTTTGATAGTGATTGGATGAGTTAATGGCAACGCGCCACATAGGGCACCTACTTCTTTTTTACGTATGGGATACCTGAACACGCAGTATGTACGGCTCGTTGTCATTTAATGTTGTAAACAAAAGCTAACAACGTAAAATATTTGAATGCATTTGTTGTATCTTACATCATATATTAAAAAAAAAAAATCAGCGAATATTGAGTTTGTCATGATAAAATTAATTTTGTACATGTTGAAAGTGGCGGAACCCTTACTTCCATGACACATAAAATTGTACATGGCATCACTTTATTTCACTATATTTACTTGTCATGGCGAACTATGTAAAGACAATACTTGTCGCATAGATATGCTGCTTTACGTACGCTTGCGTCACGCCCGTTAATTAATGACTAATTACTCATCAATCTGTGTCTAGCAATAATAACTTAAATCCTCCAGATTGTTGTCCTCCCTCGTTTCATAACTGTACATTTTTGTTTCGAAAATAACGAAACCCACTGATGACTGACTTCCCCGAAACCGAAAGTGGCTCTAATCAGCTATATGTGACGTCACGTACTCGGACAGGGGGCCAATGAAGGGGTACTGGAACGGAGAGATTTATCCTAAAAATCCGTAACTAAATTAAGGAATTGGTGGATTTATACATCGGTATAATGTGCTTTGATAGAAATATTTTTAGTTCCATGCTTACATGAAAGAAAATCCCCAGCACGTAAAGATACGCAAAGATAACAAGTGAAGATAACACATCGCCATTCATTGTTATTTGTTATTATTGAAGGTTGTATATATTAACTTATGTTTATCCTGAAGTTGGTTGATCTAGCTATTAAAACATTGACATTAGTTTACTCACTAAGTTACTAGACAGTGATGTATGTTCTGATCCAAGACCACAGTAATGTTGATATAACACCAGAAGTAATTAAAGCACAAGATATATTCGACGACGGAAGGGGAAAGCTATATTGGGAATCCCGGGGAGAAAACAGCGCTGATAAAAAATGGATGATAAACACGAGGTGCTCTAACCAAGGCATTATTGAGGTTCTTTACACCGATGTATTTTTGTTTGTTTTTACATGTTTGTTTACAGTTTACATTGGGAAGCAGTGATAAATCATTGATGCTATTCCATAATATGCACGTAATCATCATTTGTTCTTTGTTTTTTTGTTTCTATCAGTCAATACCTACATATGAAATAGAGACTCTTGAAAAGTTACGCTGCTAAAATCGACAATATTATCCGACACAAATTCCATAACCTACAGTTGGAAGGCTCATTTTACACACACTTTCACTTATTATATTAAGCGTTTGTCGAATCTCAAACTTTGAGCATCTGTCAGAAACAATCTAAAAATTACAAACTCACTACAACAAGTTAAATTGGAGAGTATTTTATTAATTTCGATAAGGAAATAAGCAACCATCTGATAACTCCTTAACGGTATCGGGTCGTTATTATAAGTTAGATACTATAGTTAACTGCCGTGCATATAGGTTAAAATTGTACCTGCTTCAACCAATTGCATGATCGTAAGAGGCAACTGAAGTTTGGACATAACTTTTCCCCGTTGCTTAAAAGGCAATAGGATATGTTGAAATCAATTAAAATTCTCTTTCTAAGCAATATTCTTGTTCCCAATATCTCCCTTTTTTTTAAAGTTAAAAAAGACACTCACTGAAGCTCGTGTCTTTTGTAACTTTTAAAAAATAACAGTAAAATAAAATCCATATCCAACACTGTGTAACCTCTATATACACAGAGGAAAGCGTCTTTAGATCACCTTAGGTGTTGATAGGACGTTAAACAATACAATCTAATTATAGACCAAACTTCAACATGTATTGTCAAATATCTTGTTGTGTGTCTCGTATTGAAAGAGGTACTAAAGGATGTTCTGTTTAAGTCCTACTATTCTCTGACTATATAGGGCTTAGGTTAATTCATATCGACAAGGCAGCACTCTAAAGTAAACAAGACAAACTGCTTTTGCAAAATGGACAAAATCGGTGAAAGAGCAGTGATCCAATATTTGCATGATAATACAATTTGGGTGACAGATAGATAGAATGTCGCCCGTTAGGGCGACATGAAATATTTATCTGTCACCCAAATTGTATTCATATCGACTGTATACTACCATTTGGTAACAGTTGAATGCTTATATTGACATTCATAATTTTTTTTTATTTACTGTAGTTTATGACGCGTTTAAATTTGCCGCTTGCCCTATCACTGACATCATCAAGTTCATACCGGAACAGCGAAATTTCCAGAAGAAATGATATAATCCCTCATGACGTTATCAATAGCAAACACATAAAATGGTTTTTACACAAATTTGGCTTTATTTTATATTTCATATACGTGTGTAGGTATCGTCAAATTGTTCACAATTACATAATTTCTGATTATTTAAAATCGAAACCGTTTTTATGCGCAATGATGTACGATTAACATTTAGAAGTGACGCGGCGTTGAACGGGTATTGCACAGGACAGACTCGATTCCTCGGAATCACTTATGTTTCTAGTATTGACCGGATTTACGTTATTTTCAGAAGAATAGCAGCTCTTAATTCTTAATGAAAGTTGTCTTGATAGTAGGTGAAAACGATTCCAAGGATTTTTCAACTTCATAGGGGCTCGATTTTGTAAGGTAGGCCTTTGTTATCAGTGAATAACCACAAAACTAAAATCCAGTATACATACATAACCGGAAACTATGTCGATACTCCCGATTTTTTTACAAGATATTTTTTTTTATAAATACTTGATGTTGTACTTTTAATGTTGTCGTGTCTTTCATTTCTGAAAATTCGGAAACGAGCCCCTGTGAGTGTGACGACATTGGCAATTTGATAATTTCGTATAGATCAAGAATTGTGCTTATAGTAATTTCGTGTTGACTACATTTTTAGTATTATAAAATTATACTCTCATAAGCTTGTGACGTTGCTTTATTTTTTGTTGTGGCTTCTGTTAATAAATGCTAGCATTCGAAAGATCTCTAGGCCGAAAGTAACTGGCGGCCATTGTTTAACCTATAACACCTGGCACAGTAAATTGTAGTATACAGTCTCATGAATACAATTTGGTTTACTAACGACATATAGACAAATACAACACAGAATGTAAATATAATGATATGGTAGCAACACTCGGGGAAGATGCCCCATCATATACTACAATCAAAAGGTAGGTGACGGAATTTAAGCGCGGCCGACAGAGCCTTGAGGATGACCCCTGTTCTGGAAGGCCATTCTAGGTTGCAACCCCAGAAATGGTCAATAAAGGCCATGCTATTATTATGACTGACAGACGAGTCACAGAAAGATACATAGTCAGCAGAGTTGGCATTTCACAGAAACGAGTACATTCCATTCTTACCGAGGATCTCGCAATGAGAAAGCTTTCGGCCCGATGGGTACCAGGACTTTTGACAGTTGATCAGAAGCACACCAGGCGCACATTATCGCGTGCTAATCTTTTTTGAGGAAGATCCTGTCAACTTGCCAACTTTCTTCAGAGATTTGTCATTATGGATGAAACATTGGTCCATCATTTTACCCCAGAGGCCAAACAACAATCGAAACAATGGAAGCACCCTGGCTCTCCCCCGCCAAAGTAGGCAAAGACTGTTCAATCAGCTGGAAAGGTTATGACCTCAGTTTTCTGGGATGCAGATGGTATTCTGCTGATAGATTATCTCCAAAGGGACAAACAATCAATGACACATACTATGCTTCACTTCTGAGGCAGTTACGGGAAAATGCTAAACTTAAGCGCCGCGAAAAGCTCACTAAAGGTGTGTTATTCCATCAGGACAATGCTTCTGTTCACAGGTCTGTCATTGCCATGACTGCCAATCACGAATGTGGCTTTAAGTTGATTGATCTCGCTCCATCAGACTTTCATCTATTTCCAAAGCTGAAAACACCTATTTCAGGCACCCACTTTCAGTCCGATGATCTGCGATATACATTGGGAATGATCAATGTTTTAAAGGCCCGGAAAAGGCTTAAAATAACTTAATATCTCAAAAAGAAGAAGGGGGTAAATGTATGATTTGATTGGTTTCGGAGGTTAATTCGTATAGGAGTTAGCGGAAACGAATTTTAGTCTATCCTCTATTAAGCCGCTCGTAAAACATTTTCTGAATATGAAGTCCATTTTTTCCAATGACAAATTTCGTAGTTGTGTGTCTCCTGATAGTTATACATTCAGTTACATTAATATAACATCACATCTAACCAAGCTATATTTACCGACTTTTGTACGATGTGGCCACAATCCTAACAATATTCCACGAAACCATTAAGTAATACTACGTACATGTACACTTAGTGTTTTCGTTGTGTATCATAATTACAATTTTGTCTATTATTTTAGGGCTGGAATTAAGCGTTACTTTTTGGAATAGCAAAAACATAGTTGATTTGTCAGTGCACTCTCATCTGACACAATCGATAAAACCCCCAAATTATAGTACTCATAATCTACAATAGGTCCTTGCGGGGGGCCTCTAGCTAAATAATTGAGAACAGTTTATTATAGCCGTCATTGCCAGATTTCCAACTATGTGATTCGAGTTTACGTGGATTCCATGATATACGTTTACATTTCCTCCAACTATATGATATATCGTGGGTTTTTTTTACCCATAGGCAAAGATATGTTTCAATGTTTTTGGTTGACAAGGTAAAGTATACTGTAAGTATTGACTAATTTGGAACATCTTCCCTGAAATTTGATACCATCGGTCATTTCGTTTGGTTTTTTTATCTGTCAGAGGGCGCCGCAGTACGATCAGCCATAACTTTTACAACTATTATTTGTTGAACTGGCAAACAAACAGTATGCCTGTCCAGGCGGCTGGTCAGGGGTGCCATCTGGATAAGTCGCAGCGGTCCTGTACTAAACAGGAACGAGGGGAGAGGGGGCACAGACTCTCGCGCATCTTTGACCAAGTGTTGCACAAAGCGTAGCCGGTTCGAATACAGTACTACTTCACACAATCTTGTACGCTTCCTTGACTCTGTCATATTTTTACCATCCCGTCACTCTATTATTGAACTTCAATAGGATCATGATAGAATTTACATTACCAACCCGAAGAAAATGTTCCAGAAAAATAACAGTATGCCTGCTTTTCATTGATTCTAAAGGGGTATTCCTTCGTTCGGGCTTCAGAAACATGCACGATTCCTATTGATGAAATCTATGACCGAACGATGATTATATGAGTGTGTGCCTTCATGCTATGAAATTAACGTCGAAATGTACAAGGAAAAGGCGTATCATATACAAATAACGTATGTCTTTGCGGTAATTAGTGATGAATCGGAATTAAGAATTTTCTGGACTTAATACTCGGAGAACTTTTGTTTATCTTGAGAGTAAAACTGCCTTCTTAATGTAAAGATTATACTTTTACTACTTGGAAAATGTACTAATTTTTCAGCAAGTTTGATTTTGACGACCTAAACTTTATTCAAACGAAGGAATGCCCCTTTAAAATGATAATGTCTGTGTACTTTAGTATAAGGTGATATCGTCAACATGTAACGTTATACAATTTACGTTGTTGTCAAGAATTGTGGGGATAGGCCGGCTCACTTATCAGCTGATAGACTTCTCATCACAGAAATATATAAGAAACAAATATTTATTTCTCTCGGTACAACTACGACAGGAAATTCAAATCTATATCTTTAGATCACCAACACATAGTGTATATGAGACACTGTGCTAATAAATAGATATATTATATAGTAACACAAATGACGAAGGAAGACAACGTTTTGACTCGTGCCCTGACCGGGCCTCGAACTCACGATCTACGGCACACAATCGCCTAGCCAGAAATACCCGCATCTTATACCGCTGCGCCAAATCGGCGTTCTTAAAAAAGTACGTTTCAATGGCGTATTGATGGTCGGCCCGATACCCTGACATGATCATTGTGGAAGTCGTCTATTAGATGATATGAATACCTGGATCGCAATGTATTTACATACATGGATACGAATTGTACATATATTATATATATTTCTCTCGGTACAACTACGACAGGAAATTCAAATCTATATCTTCGGATCACCAACACATAGTGTATATGATACAGTGTGCTAATAAATAGATATATAACATAGTATAGTTGTTCGAGGCCCGGTCAGGGCACAAGTCAAAAAGTTGTCTTCCTTCGTCATTTGTGTTACTATGTTATACAAACAAATATTTATTATACCCAAAATGATAAGAAATAAGCTCCTTACATGTACAACATATACAATGCTAAAACACCCACTCACTCGACTCGATAACACATCACACATGAATTCATATAACCTACATAACTAAAGAATTATACATGTATATATATTTATATAGTTCTCCTTATATAACTATCCCGCATAACCGTGTTATGACAGTCTCTTCCTCAAGTCGCGAACACAACATTTTGATGTTATCTCCAGTCTGCTTCCAATGATTTTAATGTATTTACAGCACTGTAAAGGTAGGTTGTCCTGACTCCTACAAGTCTCATCACTATCATCACTAGGTATAGCTTAGGACAGGCTCCCCAAGGTCACTTTTATATGTTTTGGTGGGCACACAGCTCTTTAAGCACACAGCTCTCTAAGCACACAGCTTCTGAGCACACACTTTCTGACCAACACCTCCTGGACCATAGCACACAGCAAATGTCTATACTGCATGTATGCAGTTTCCATACTACCTTCCACTTGTAAGGTACTATAGACTGGCCTTCATTGTTGGCTTCTTGAGGACACACAGTCCTGCTAAATTATTGGAGCACCCAGCTTCCTGAATTACATGGGCATAATGCATCTTGACCGTAGAATGATTTGACTGGTCCCTGTCTCCAGTTGAAATGGCCGCACAAACAGGTGAACTTACCTAAGAAGCATGCATTTACGCTGTTAGAATAACAGGTAACATAGTGCAAATTTACCTGTGGAAATCACAGCCTGGGATACAGTGCAATCACTGTATAGGATTGACTACACATATCCTCATATACACAAGTATGAGGACTTTTTGACAATTGTTCACATTTGATATTCATATCTAAGAAGCTTTTCAAGCCTTTACGTTTGCAATGTTACTCAGCATAAGATCTTGACAACTCACCATCTGTTCCTAAACTTGTAAAAGATGTGCAGCTCATCTGTGTTTATTACATGGATTTAATTACAGGGTTGTCTCCCCTTCTATATCTTAAAGTATTTCCAGGTCCATTTTGAATGTTCTGACTGTCCATCTGGATATCTACTATGTTGGCTCCAATCATCGCTGACGAGCCCCAACAGGACGGTGCAGCTGTGTGATATCCCTAGCCTCACTCATGAGTCCCAAGAGGACGGAGCAGCTGTGTGATATCCCTAGAATCACTCACCAGTCCCAAGAGGACGGAGCAGCTGTGTGATGTTCCTAGCCTCACTCATGAGTCCCAAGAGGACGGAGCAGCTGTATGATGTCCCTAGCCTCACTCATGAGTCCCAAGAGGACGGAGCAGCTGTGTGATATCCCTAGCATCACTCACCAGTCCCAAGAGGACGGAGCAGCTGTGTGGTGTCCCTAGCCTCACTCACGAGTCCCAACAAGGACGGAGCAGCTGTATGATATCCCTAGCATCACTCACCAGTCCCAAGAGGACGGAGCAGCTGTGTGGTGTCCCTAGCATCACTCACCAGTCCCAAGAGGACGGAGCAGCTGTATGATGTCCCTAGCATCACTCACCAGTCCCAAGAGGACGGAGCAGCTGTATGATATCCCTAGCATCACTCACCAGTCCCAAGAGGACGGAGCAGCTGTGTGATATCCCTAGCCTCACCCATGAGTCCCAAGAGGACGGAGCAGCTGTGTGATGTCCCTATCATCACTCACGAGTCATAGAAGGACAAAACAACTGTATGATTTCCCTACACCATTTAACGAGCTCTATAAGGAGGAAACAGTTGTATCATGCCCTTAAGACCAATGACAAGTTACCGAAAAGGACAAAACAGCTGTAGGATGTCCCTAACACCAATGACAAGTTGCCTAGAATGTCAAAACAGCTGTAGGATGACCCTAACACCAATGACAAGTTGCCTAGAAAGTCAAAACAGCTGTAGGATTCCCCTAAAACCAATGACGAGTTCTCCAGAGGTACAAAACAGCTGCATGATACCCCAACATCGATTTAATATCGAGTTGCCCAGAAGGACAAACAGCTGTATGATGCCCCTAACATCAATTCAATATCGAGTTGCCAAGAAGGACAAAACAGCTGTATGATGCCCCTGACATCAATATCGAGTTGCCCAGAAGGACAAAACAGCTGTATGATGCCAACTACATCAATGACGAGTTCTCTAGAAGGACAAAACAGCTGTATGATACCCCTAATATCAATGACGAGTTCTATAGAAGGACAAAGCAGCTGTATGATACCCCTAACATCAATGACGAGTTATCTAGAAGGACAAAACAGCTGTATGATGCCCCTAACATCAATATGTCTTTTCAATAATCCCTTATTACGGAGCCCCCTTACTGACATGCCACACATTTTTTTTATTATGTTACTTCGAAATGTTATTTCATAAATACTTTTCCGATGTAACGAAGTATTATTTCGATATAACGAATTAATATTTCGATAAAACGTTTAGTTTGGTTTGTTTTGTTTAACGTCCTATTAACAGCCAGGGTCATTTAAGGACGTGCCAGGTTTTGGAGGTGGAGGAAGGCCGGAGTACTCGGAGAAAAACCACCGGCCTACGGTCAGTACCTGGCAACTGCCCCACGTAGGTTTCGAACTTGCAACCCAGATAAAACGAAATAGCAATAAGTGTGTTACGTGTTAGTTAAAGAGCTCCGTACTTATTGACAATATTTTCAGGAAAATTAATTAATTTTGTACAGGAACATTGATTTCCATCTAATCAAATCTACAGAAAAGCTATATTTTTTACTTCATCAATGTAATTTTATTTCAATGTATGCATGTTTGTCATAGTCAGAACAAAATGTTTGAATTTCTTATTTTGTAAAATCTCTTACATGAGTTGAAAGTATTATTTATCCCGCTGAACGATGAGAGTCAGTAGACAAAAATCAAGTTTTGATTGATCCATGGTTCTCGGTTGAGCGTTAATCTCACTTCAAAGTTTGTTATTGGTCAGTCGAATGAACGCTGAGATGGTGCTTACTGCGGGACAGTGTTCCTGTTTTGAACTTCCTGTTGGCGTGTTTTCGTCTGACTTCGATGATTAGTAAGCACTCCATTGATTGTGGTGTAAGGTTAAGAGGCGTTTGTGTCTGTCCTGATTACCGCCGAGTGCCATCCAACTTGACAAGTGTTTACTTGGTTGTAGCAACGCTTTATACCCAGGCATCGGAAATTAGTTTTCTCTCTTGTCGATAATATCGAATTAATACTGACATGTGGTAACTTAAAACGTAGCTCTTTTCGTCTGGCCTCTACTTATTTATAAGGTTTATACAATTTACTGTTTTATTGAATAAATAAAACGACATTACTTTCGACTATCATTAATGCAAAGCAACCATATTTATATTATCAATGCGTTTTATATATCAGACATACAAGCTCGTTAACCTATAAACTACCGTCAAATTAAGACAACTGTTGTCACGTGACTTCGTTCTTTATTTGTTTTAGTTTTATTTGCCATGTTTTTATTCAATATAAATACATATATCAGAATATTAAGTTTCCTATTCCTCGTAGATGCACACAGTTCGATTGGCAATTGAATCTGTAAGGATACCTAACACTCGCAGGGTCTTAAAACAAATGGGAAGTGGAAAAGATAGCAGTTTTATTAATGACCCTTTGTTTCATACTGCTGTATACCAACAGGGAATTCAAGAAACACGTATTGAAAATAAAGTTCTCCGGCACTCGTATAGTACCGGTTAAACTCTAGACTTTGTGCACGTACACCAAAAATGGATCACGTGACATTGAACATGTATCATCCTTCCACGTAGTATGTATATCGGGTGAAATGCTCATATAAACGGAGATACGGTTATGAATCATGGCGATTCTCACAAGACCTCCTCCGTTTTGGAAGTATTTTATGTAACAGAATGAGAGAAAACATCACGTACTTAATCTCTGAAGATAAATCATGTTGTAAGATTTACAGATACATATCTATAAATATGAACAGTGATGAATATTTTCTGATCTAGGTATCGTTTTGTCCTTTTTATTTGCGTTTTGTGAAAACGTTACCCCGTGATAACTGGCACATATTTTGGGCACGTATAGGAAAGGCTGTGTAGAGGTGCGGAGAAGGCTGGAAGCCCTGGATCAATATCCGGAGACCAGGAATACCAGTGAGGTGTTAACGGATGTATTACCCCGGCCTCCCATCATGGCAGTCCATATACCATCAGGCCTATCGTAACCCAACCAAATTTAATATTAATAATATGTAAGCGTTTCGGCTGGACTAATTAGCGTCAGGTTGTCCGGAACTCCGCCAAAATCGAGAACGTTGTGTGATAGGCGTCACCCCGCCATACAGACAACCGCTGCAGCATTAATCATCCCCGAGCCCGACCCCCGAATCTAGCCGTTCATAGGGTCAACCGCGAAGTAATTACAGATCATACGGAAAATAGATAAAGAAACTCCGGTAATTGTTAGGAGAGTCATCTCCGGATATCTGACAGCAGACCGGATGTGGTTATAGGGACAGTGTCTAGATAATAAATCGACACTTAAAGTACATTTACACTTCTACTACAATGTAAACAGATATCTCTAGTATTCGTTATTATGAGTTGCTAAAGAGTTAGATCATTCGTATCCATAATGACCGTTATAAATACGGTATTAGTCACAACCTTATACATATGTAGTAGTATACACAATTAATTGCTCATGAAAAGTGATTTGTTTTCTTTCGTGCACTGACCTCTTAAAGAACTAAATAGCCAGATTGGGCCTACCGTTTATCAGAGTATTTTTTATAAACAATTAGATAGAATAGAACTTCATCCACGCTTTTGTCTATGTTTAGTATTTTGATTTGTTTTATTTCATTTTTCTTAGGTTTGTGTAACTTTACTTTGAATAAAGTGTAAGGACAAGGACAATTAATTATCTATTTATGAAATATCGCAGTTGTTTTCGATTTACCTCTACGACATTTACCCAAGGTAAAAACAATAGGTCAACGTCACAATTCAGAATAGGACCTTCTGTATTCCACTACATGTTGAGAGTGAGGTGACTAAACCTGCAATTCCTGCTGCAGAATCGCTAGTTTTCTTCCGAGCCGTCCACAGATGGGAGAAGCATTGCGAAGACCATATCGATCCGCTGTCTTTTACACAATTTTGGATTGACGTGTTTTCTTTCTTTACAACCAGCTCTTTTCCTCTGGCTGTTTCGAGGATCATAAACATATTACAAGCAAAGCAAAAAAAACGCAGAGAATACGAAAATAGTCACGTTTCAGACATTTTCTAATTGTAACCGTCAATACATTCTGTAAGATTGTTGTCTTGAAAGACTGGAAGGACAAAACACACAACATTAAAACCTCTTATTTATATATGTATCTGCATGTCGTCTCGTGTGCTTTACACATTCATTGTAGCGATGCACACAGACGTCTTATGTACACTTGCATTAACCATTTATAGCGTGTGCAATGATCGACTACTCTCTCTTCCACTTTATCTTGTGGACTCGCAGCGGATTACTCATAACTCACGAGCCTTTCCTTACGGTATTTCCCCCGCCGTGTGATAGAGCTGTGCAAAAAAGTCAAACACGAAAACAATGTTGCAGTTTAAACCATCAATCTACCACTAGAAGAGATATGAGTAGGGTGTTTTTTTTAAAAGAAGAATATATTGTCTGAATGACTTTTTAAAAGGTGAAAAAATAGAGGAATCGATCGCATTCTATAAAAATAAAGTACAGTATACATGATGTCAATAGGAAAAACATTTAAAGATTTTAAGTGCTAGATCAGATGTAAATATATAGATACTTTCGGCAAGCAACGTAAGCATGTATCTCCAACCATTAACAATATATTCAAATGTTTATGATATATATTTTATTGAAAAAAATATCAAATGTACGTTAGAATAACTACATGTATTTTAATGCAAAAAATAAATATCGCTTAAAGAAACACACACATATATATATATCCACATGCAATAAGGAGGATATCAAATGGTTCTAGTGTAAATAAGGTGGTATATAGCTCTTATTAATCTATGATCATGTAGATATATTTTAGTATTTCTGAGGATCATTATGTACATCGTTTTGGTAATAAATGTTAACTTGAATATATGGTAATGTGACGCAGACTGCTGACTGGACCGAAAATACACGTGGTATATTCTTGTGAATCATTTAATTCCTGCAAAACTTGCACTCAGCTTATATTCTGGTTCGGGAGAAGACGCCCAGAGGATACTAATCTAAGAATGATAACTCTTATAGCCACTAGCTGGTTTTCACAGTGAAAACACCCATTCTGATATATCAGAGTTACTTCCCTTGGTTCAGCGATACCTTATTGATCTCTTAAACAAAACATACATGATGCATGACTATTGTTAGGCTTTGTATATTGTCTTATTGTTTCTAAGATCTGAACAATAGAATATTGTGAAATAAAATGACCGTACCTCGAAGTAATACGTGTTAAACGGGCAAATGTTCAAAACTGTAGAATATATATTTATGCTAGATGTGTCAGGTTTGCGATCGGTAAACAGCTAGTTATCTGATACTTGGCAATGGTCGTGGTTTTGATACACTTTCCATATCCAACATTAAGCGAGAAGTGTGTCAATATCCCAGTAAGTTTTTCATATGAAAAAGCAATATACAGCAAATACATTAATACACAACAATTAGAATTTTGTATTTTTGTGCCGGTAACAGGTACGTGGTATTTTCGTGGTACGGGTACGTGGTATTTTTGCGTTACATGTACATTGTACTTGTACTGTACGTAATCGGTATTATATGCTATAGAAGTGAATCAGTCTACTAGAATCAAAAGTAAAAGGATATAAGAAAACAGTCATTTTCACGCTGTTCTGAATCATCATTATTTACAATGCACTTTCTCCGACTCCACACTTCTTAAACTTAATTCTTTGATTCCCTCCTATGGAACATCGCCAAAACGAAAAACAATTCATTTTATGCATAGATGAAGAATGAGAAAACAGTTAATCACATTTCACAGAAGCCGAAATTAACACAATGTATAATATTGCATATAAATATTTTTCGGCACGTTATTAGCTAGAATTCCCTACACCTTCCGTGAAGCTAGAATTCCCTATCCTTCCGTGAAGCTAGAATTCCCTATTCCTTCCGTGAATCTAGAATTCCCTAAAGTTAGACCTCAATTTACTATCAGTGAAAGCTACATGTAAAATTTTCTATACTCTCCATGAAGGCTTGAATTCCCTATAACCGTCGCGAAAGCTATAATTCCCTATACCATCCGTGAAAGCTAAAATTTCATATAGCCTACGTAAAAAAAATAGAATTTCCTATACCCTCGATGAAAGAGAAGGCTAGAATTCTCTCTAATCTCGGTGGAAGCGATAATTTCCTATATTCGGCGGTTGATGGGCAAACTAAGACTACATTTTTTGAGGAATTCAGTTCATCAAGGAGGCTCGGTGGTTCGAGTCCGGCACGGGCGACGTTTTGTATCCTTGAACAAGGTATTTTACTCCACTGTGTTCCAGTCGACTCAGCTGTAAATGAAAGCTATTAGTGCCGAAATGGCAGCCCCGGCTGTGTAACTATATGATTGATGATGAAAATATTTACAACCAAATGCACATGCCATTGTTGTTTAGTTGATCTTAACTTTAATGATTTGGGGTTGTTGTTGTTTTTTTTTTTTTTTTTTTTTTTTGCAGGACTGTGATAGACACAACAGCCACTGATGTACACCGTATTACTCGATTCAAAGTTGCAGACAGTTCATAAAGACATTGGCTGGTCGCTATTGGCCCAATAACTACGGATAATAATTTATGAATCGCTTTGAGATAGATATGTTTGGTTTTTTTTTTAATTGTGCATCTAATTTATTAGATAAAGTTATCATTGAGTGATTGCTCGTATTATACATGTATTGATCTTTGTTTGATTTACCTTAAGTTTGGGTATAGAGAACTACAGCTCTATTAGCCACTTTCGAAGTATACTTATTTCATAAATCTACTCCATACAATTTTAACCTATTATTTACTAGTGTTTTCCCTATATATTTGGTTTGGGTTTTTTTTCAGTTTTGAAATCTTTTTATTCATCCTTTTGCATATTATGAGTACATAAAATACATAGAAAAAGCATCAATTATAGATACAGTTTTACAGCAACACCAATATCGTTTTTATTTGTGAAGAGCATCAAGCTAAGGGTATCCGTGATTAGGCATATAATTGTTTTTTTAATGTGTACATGTATATATATTGAACAATGTTTAATGGCTAATGAATATGCAGTATTGAACAATTAAGATAAAGATATACCATTGTTGGATTATATATAGCTGACTGTATTAAGAAGTTGATAGGTGTACATATATAGTATTGGAGAGTTATGAAATATATATATGTATAGTTGACCATCACTTACATAAACTGGCGATGTTGCATGATTGTATAGTATGAAATAATGGTTTTTAAGAAACAGCAGAAATGCAAGCTACCCGAGTATTATTTTTTGAGACTTATCTCCCTTTGATAAATAGCTACATTTGTTGTATATCTGGAGCTGCATATAATATAAAAAGGCTATTGAAAGTAGCTATTGTTAATTATTGAATTTATGGCATGTACATGTATATGACAAGTAATGAATAGAGTAATAAAACAAGAAATAAAGGATGTTTTTTCCCTTATTGGTTACAACATTTAATACAGCTTTCACACTCACTTTCATACATTAACTGAATGCATATATATATATACACTTATACAAATAAGTTTTGAGAAAAAAAAAATTTTTATATGGACCATTTATTTTCAAATTTATTGTACTCCATCTTATTTCTAAATATTACTTCCTCTATTTTCAGGTAAATATCTAATTCGTTTTTAAAGCCATTTATATTAGGAAGACAGTTTCTAAGTCTTTGTTTGTAAATATGAAACTTTGCTAATAGAAGTAAAGTGTTGAGATATTTTAACTCTTGTTCCTTGTGTAATTTACCCAATATTACATCAACATTTTGTAGTTGTATAGTTCTAGTTGTCTTATTGTATAGCCATACTTTAAATTCGTCCCAGAAGTTTTCAACTATTCTGCATTCCCAAAACATGTGCGTAATGGTTTCAATATGACGGTTTTGAGATGGATCTGCTGCTGTGATATAGTAATATATAAAAATGTGAATTATTCTCATTTTTATTAAAACAGGGCACTATTTCGAAACGCATTGTTTAAAATGCGTCATGGATGGAAATATTTTCTGTGAAAACAACAGAAATACCCACGTTAAAACAAAGCGGTAATTCTAACTTATTTTCGTAACATGTAGTCATTTACGACACAGGACAATAACTGCATTCTCCAAGATGACATTCAAGTAAACAAACAGGGTTCATGATATTGGTACTCATATCCACGTCAGTCCATAGATATATACAGGAGTGTGTCGGTCAAATTCGTCAAGGTCAAACCCGACCGATAAAGCTCATATCTACACATTAGATAACATTTCTTTTGGTGTCTTTCAGTATTACTGGGACACACACTTCATTTCAATTGATTAAGTTTGTCACCAGATTCCGAAGGTTCCAACGAGTACGTACGCATTGTATGTACATGTATATAGGTGTGGTGGTCATTATTCTATACCCTTTAGGAACACATCGGCTGATCGAAATTCTGTACATACAATACATGTTAGTAAGGGACACGCCCCATGTTGGTGTTATCACCTCGGCTCAAACTCAATATATGTATGTTGCTGTTAAAGGGCGAACCTGAACTTTTGACGTCTACATGTATCATATATAACTTATATTTTCACAGTTCAAAGTGTGTTGCGCTCTATTATCTGAATAGTAATTGAAATGAGGGTTTAGTTCAGAGAGGAACTATCTTTTCGTTAATGGCACATGACATGCAGTGATCCAACTGTTTTGGCACATGTATTCTACTGTGACAGGGCTACACCATTCGTGTACTTCCGCCAAACATGAGAGTTTGGAAAACAAGCCAGAAGAGGAGATCATACAAGTTTCTATGATTAAAAACATATCATTGAAGTGTTGTAAGCGCACATATATTTCTATGATTATATACCGTGTTGAGCCTTTTTATGGTAAACAAACTAACTTGTACTATGTTTGAGTATTAAACTATACATTCCGAATGGTGTTATAGGCACTATGAACGCCCGCTGTATTACAGGAAAATATCGGTCTATGTTTTATGTTCCTGTCGTCAAGTTAGTGTTTACATTGCCTATGGTCCGAATCAGAATGAAGTGTAATGCTTATATATTTTCAAGATCCTTTGGACCAAAGTGAATGTTCCCGGTCCCGCAACGGAAACTTTTTCATGCGCTTACCTCTGGAATGGGGCCTTGAAAATAGAGTCCGGAAAAACAGCTGTCGTTAAAAGCATTTTATTGTGAATCTGTTCAAACCTTTCTATCTTTTGCATTGTTTTTGTCTTAAAGTGATATAAAGACACTGTTAATAACTATAATAATCATAAATGATATCACGTGATTATTACGGTCCACTGAATTTGAAAGCTGGGTAATGCAGTCGTCATGGACAATACGTTTGCGTCCAGTCCTTTGTTTAAACGGCTGTTGTATTCAGATTTTAGAATTCAGACTTATTTATTCACTTGTTGTACATATATTGGGTTGCATTAAGGCCGAATGCAAACATTACATTGCTGGTCGATTATATCATTTGAATAGGTTGTTGTTGTTGTTGTTGTTGTTGTTGTTGTTGTTGTTGCAGGTTTAAAGTCTCGATTTAGGTTACAACCTCTACTCGTGACTCTAGGTTAGAACATTAGTCCGGGGTGACTGTTAGGTGTTGTCAGTTGGTGATCCCTTCCTCCTTTCTCAACGCGGGCTTGGGACCGGCTACGGCGGAGTTACATTTGAATAGGTACATCTTTCTCGATCTATTTAATACCGTATGTCGTCCCAGCATGCATGCTAGACAATGCTGGACATCCCGACAATCACGAGGACGGACTGGTAATGGTTCATACCTTTCATATTTGTGTTGACGGTACTTACTTATTCAATTTTTAAACAAGTTATATTTTATTCGTGATATTCAAGCATTACGCTGTCTTCTTTGGAAAGTCATTAACCTGTAATTCTCACAGAATTGTAGACAAATTGAATAAAGGCGCGTTATGGTTAATTTTTCTGCAAACCTCCGAAGATTATAGGACCATAACTTTCCATAGAATGCAGGTAAATGCTTAAATCTCCGTTTACAATTTATTTTCAATGATTCAATAGTAGTGTTATCGCATCCCAAAGTCGAATTCGCGGTTAAAATATTTATATTTACACTCAGTATGCTTGAAAGCATTGGCGAAAATTGTATTCATTTTTCGTAACAACATGTACATTACCCTCATCACAGTGTGTAGTAATGATTTGTTTTCTTCTTCACGTGTACTTAAAAACAATCCATGTAATATTTACATAAATACAATGTTTTTACGGTCTACCTAATATTCAAAACATATAAAAAAAATAACTCCGAAAATGTCACATTATTGGCTTTCTGGACATATTTACCATGATTCGCTAACGCGTTTGGTAAGAAGGAGGTTAACTTTTTGTTCAAACCGTTGTCACGGTGATCTATATCATTACTGGATTTGGACTTGCTGACGTCAGTGTTTTGGTAAGCAGAGTATTTACTCGCGAATGTACTCTTTGTTTCACATTATGACAAAATAAATGAAACACGAACGTAAGCATTGAACTTTTACAAAATGCTAATATATTCAAAGTTTACAATGCTGGCGACAGGTATGTCGCCAAAGCGAGTGATATTTATTTATCCAACACCTAAATTGTATTGATATTGACTGTATGCAAACACATAGTACATTATAACAGTTCAACATTTTAAATCATCCGAATATTTCATTTCACTACTGAACACAGTTCATGTCAAAAACGGTTCTCTCTGTAACTATCATTCGACCAGTATCCATGGCAGTAGTGACACAGAGCAACCAGACGTTTGTTTATATACATTACATATGTTGTTTTTTGACACAATCTTGCAAATTGTTTGAAGTTCGGCATATGTAGGCAGAAAACGTATTTTTCTCTGCTTGTAACTTGCTGTTTAGTATCAATTAAAGGCTGTGGTTTGATGATCGAATGTTTTTGATGTGGACATAGCAATAAAGCATGTACTGTCTCCGATATTTGTTAATTATAAATAGGGGAGGGAGTATTTATGTTGACATGTTGTTAAGGGGCAGTGTTAGCCGTATGGAGAGGAAAACGTCAGTCTATTTAAATGACGTCACGTTGATTTCAGCGGATCAAACCATTATAATCACTGTCACAACGACGCTTGCCTCTCATATAATATTAAATCATAATAAGTAATGTTTCCCTTTATTTGGCCTGACCGATTTAGTTTGAATAACCTTGTGTATAACATGTATAGCACTGACTGGCCTCACATACAATACCGTTCCATTTAGGGTCGTGCAAATATCGTGACGTTATGTTAATGGACATCGACAATTTATCTATGCCGCCGTTCAATCAAACTTTAAATACTACATACTCGTTTATAAATTTAGGCATACCGAGCATGGGACTTAATAGAGCAGATAGAATCACCGTGTACCTGCGCTATAGACAGACATAATTAAGTTTTAATACATTTATAAATCATTTATGGCGTTTATAAAAAGTTAATTATTTGAAGGACTGAGGAGATATGTATTTAAGGAAGGAGAATGTATGTGTATAAGTAGGCGGTTTTCTATCAGAGAGATGGTGAATTATCAACCACTATTTAACCGGATAATACATTTACCGGGCCTAAGGTTAATCCTTGATTAACAAAGCTTTAATCTTGCTCCAATATTGGCAGTACATTGCTATCGGCTCGTGATTAATTCTGAAAAGGTGTTGCAGTCGACACAATGACCTTAAACTAGTTTTTAAACACATTGTTATTTATAACATAATTATTTCAAATTTGAAAATACACATATAAAAATTAAAATGAAAAGAAAAGCAAGCCCTACAGGTATCAAAGTTCGACAACTCTACGTGTCCATTCTTATACTTAACGAAATCGATATGAAGGATGCATAGGTGTTAAGCATTATAATAAAGATATACATGTATATATTTACAAGGGTTGTAACACAAACCTATATTTCTTCGGGAAAATATACGGTGACTATTTTATCCATGACAGCTCTACAACGTACACCCTTCATTGGGATGACCTCTAATTAACACTAATTACACTGACGTCAGCCGAATGACACAAACAAGCTGTTGAATATCATTTTGCGTTGATGTTATCTTTATTCACATCATATCTGACTACAACCTGGAGGTCAATATAAACACCCTGCTGTACCTGACCTCTGTGTTCACTATTCTTATACATTTTGGTTCGTTAGGATATATGACTGGATCGAAAATTTAGCATGTGAAGCTGATTGATAATTTATTCAATTTGATTAGCAAAAATATTGCTGCTTAAGCAAGACGCTTTTTCTAAACATCCATAAGACGACTTCAAAACATTGACGGATATTGTATGTAACAGAAGGAAATAGAGGATATCTAACAGTGTCTTCAGTAATATCAAATATATTTCACGAATGGTGCTAATATTTTGATATTTTTCACTCGTGCTGCGCACTCGTGAAAAATATCAAAATATTAGCCACACGAGTGAAATATATTTGGCGTTACTGAAGATGCTGTTAGATATTCTGCTTATAACATGTTTTAGCAAAATATACCGGATAAGCAATAAATGTTCTCCATTGTCGTTAGTAAACAATGTTTTGATTGGTTAAAACATAAAAAGAATTATGTTTTTTCGATATTTCACTGGTAAAAATGTAACAAAATATAGTATCCGCCAACAATGATTGCCTTTAGAAGCTTGTTTTAAATAGGATTCATTTATTCTAAATCCAGCACGGAATAAATGAAAACGTGAAGACATAAAGTTTTGACAAAATTCTTAACAAAACAGTTACAACATCAGGTTGTAGACGTAGTTCACCAAGTAAATCATGCAGAGTCAGTGTCACGTACCAAACAGAAGTGCTATTCCCCGGTAACACACGTAAATACCTCCCAAATAATCCAGGCAGCACTAATAGTATACTTTAATATTTTAAAGAATGAAAACATTTGCATACATTGAAAAAGGGATCAACTCCTAGTCTGTGCCTGTCTGTAGAAGGTATTAAAATTTGCAACAATAACCGGAACCGGAAGTGCTATAGATAAAATCCCACATATAACTGTCATACTCCCAACTATTTTACCAAAGGCTCCACATGGATACATATCTCCATATCCTACTGTTGTCATAGATACAATCGCCCACCAGAATGCATCAGGGATGCTCTTGAAATGTGTATTTGGCTCTGGCAGTTCTGCATAGAACATCGCACCGGAGGATATGATAATCCCAATACCGAGAAACAAAGCGAACATGACCAGCTCGCTAATGCTAGTTTGCATTGTTTTTCCGAGAATCTGGAGTCCTACCGAGTGCTTACTTAGCTTGAGGATACGCGACACTCTCAGTACCCGCAGTACCGACAACACACCGCTCTTGGACTGACCGCATTCATGGGAAATCAGATATAGCCCCATGGAAAAAAAGAATGGCATTATGGATGCAAAATCTATCCAATTTATAATATCCTTCAGAAAAGTTCTCTTGGAAGGGCTAGAAAGAAAACGGCATACAAGTTCTATTGAAAACCAACATATGCAAACTGCCTCTATTATGAACAATGGGTGCTCGAAGTTTGGTATCTTCTTTACGGCGACACTGCTGCTATTTGGAGAACTGTTTGCAATAACTTCAATGCACTCGACACCGTGAAATACAGGCAATGTTTCTACGCAAAATGTGGTTACAGATACCAATATTACGATCACAGACATGATGGCTAAGACTCTGGCAGGCACTGAACTATCTGGGTACTCGAACAGCTCCCACACCTTCCTCTGAAAGCGTTGGTCAGGCAACAAAGGTGTTTCATTATTATTGATAATGAATCCTTCCTCTCCTTTATAGGTCGTTACGACAGATTTTCCTAGTTCGAAAAACTGAAGTTCGTTGAGGAATATATCCGATGGAACCTCCATCGGGCGCTTCAGCCTACCACCGCTCTGGTAGTAGTACAAAATAGCTGGGAAGCTTGGTCGATGTCGATCAAAGAAAAATTCCTTTCGTTTGGAGTCCCAGTATTTCTTTCGCTTTGAAGGGTTGCCAAGTAACGTATGTGGAAGCCTATTTAGAGTGCGGAGTTGAGTTTCGAACTTCAATCCACTTACGTTGATAGTAATGCGCTTGCAGCCCTCAACGTCGCATTCGTGTCCGTACGGTAATGTATCTTGAGGAATAAACTCATTAAGTGGATCTTGGTCGCCTCCGTCCTCATCATCGTCTGAAACTGCGGACGTCACTGGTGGAAGACGTGAATGGGATCCAAAAAGGTCTTTCCAATTAGAATCGGTCGAAGACGACCGGAAATGACTTTTATCATGGTGGTTGGAAGGCGGCTGTAAATACCCTCTTCCATCTGTTATCGTGTTTTGGTTAATGATATGCATTGTATATTATTTGAAGTCACTTACTTTGGAGATCCATCACAATGCGACTGGACAGATCACCTATAGATATTAGACTTGTCTGGCCTGAAAGTCAAAGACACCAACACACGGCATAATGGAATTCAACACCTTACTGGAACACCACAAGTCTACCATTAGTGTTTCTCCATTTGACACATTACATATGTGCTGTCACAGTCTTCCTTTGAACACCCGAGATTAAATCCCTTTACAACTTTCTATTGTCATTGTGGAATTTAAATAGACGCCTTTTGTTGGTTTAATTCCGTGACACAGATATATGTACTGCTGTATATTACGCTTCTGTGGGACTTACACTCGGTTAAAAATGGCCAGTCCACCTCAAAATCATCCCGGGGTCTGTATGTTTATGATAGCTCAGGTCTCACCATGACAGGTTACGTGGTGACCTACAGTCCGCCAGGGAACGTTCCGGTCGCGACTTGCATGTCCTTCGTTCCCGAGTGCAACTTCAAATGGCATTGGCTCAGTGTCTTGGCAAAACTCCACCTAACGTTAATGGCAGTGAAACGAAGGTATATATTTATATACCTGTATTTGCGAAAGCGTGTAAAAGCCCTGACCCCGATCTACTCACACAGGTGTATCTAGTGAAAGACCTCGTGCTTTAAATCCTCGGGGACATAAGAGAGCGCGCGCTTCTCGATACATGTATACTTTATTGTCACAAGACAAGCGAAATTGTACGAGTTCCCTCGGCTTTACAAATATTATTATCTTCTATTGTGTTGTTTAGCTTACTTACTCGAGTTTTGATAACAAACATTTTTGAATCAAATGTGGCGAAAACATAAATCGCGTTTCTCAGCTCAGTGATAAACGATTACTGTACACAGACATTGTGCTAGGGTATACGAGAACTAATAATCACGTATAATTTAAGCCACATGCAGATTTATAGCTCAATAAACACAGGTATCGTGGCAAATCACCAATACACCTTAGGAATTTGGCGTCATGTAATTCAAAAGAGTTTTAATTTCACGTTCATGTAATCATGAACCTTGGGTTTATGGGTTAACACTCCAGTAAACCTACCAGTACCCGTGGGAGAGGGCTAGCTATAATCATCATGGCATTGCCTGTGTACAGCAACTGTAGATAGCATATTCTGAAAAAAAACACAATCATCAATACCCCCATCATATGCAGTGAAACCGTTACATATCAATTAAAACATTATATATTTTTAACATGTTTTGATAACTTATCATTATAATCGTATTAGGATCTAAAGTAAATGTCACACGCCTTCTAATAACCTAACAAGGTGCGGGGGTCCTGTTAGAATAGGAGTCGTATGGAATTACTACTGTGTGTAGTCTGGAATGATTTATACACTGATACGAGTAAAGCTGGCTATTCCCTTAACTACATGTGAATGTAACAAATGCAGAACACACGTCCAGGTATTCCAACTTCCCATAAAGGTTGCAAAAGGCATCAGGTTTATGATATATATTTAGTAACAGTAGACATCGAATGATGAATGAAAGAGCATAACAAAGTTATTTTGTATTCAAATGCCTCTTCTTTTACTGATGCAGGTGTCAACGTCAAAATCAATGTACTATAGAAATAGCCATTGTTGCTGTAAACTAAACATATTTTCGCTATAGAAATTCCCTTCTAGTTTTATAATCAAAGTATAAGGATTGAATGGGGTGATAAATGTGTCTATCGACATATAAACCGGGAAAAAGCAACATATTATCTGTTTCCGTCAATACGCCTTGAGAAAAATTGTCATATCAATATACAAGTTTCATGAACAGATATTTTCGGATATACTATCTTTCCTATCAACGTACAATAGTCGAGTAATTTGTTACTATTTGGGACAACATTGTAGTGTTTAGGGCTGCAGGCTTCTTAATTAGACGATATTCAATGACATTTCTGGAAACCAATTAAATTGAAGAATGGAAACTAAAAGGAGTGGAATTGGAGTGTTAAAACCCACGGCTTTAGGCTACAGATGACCCACGTTGTAACTATATAAACATCCGGGTCATGTTGACCGCGCCGACAACACACAATGATGACATCTACACTTTGGATACCGCGGTTTTATTTTAAATGTGTATTACTTTGACTCTCAACTAAATTTTACGATCGGCAGGTTTTGTTTTTCCTCTTTGTTCCCTCAAAACATTCTAGTCAGAAAAGATTACGCGAGTTCATCCTTTCGGTCAATTGTTTTCCAGACAAGTTAGGATCATGGAATTATATTACTATGAATAATACGATCTGTTAAAATGACTGTTTAGATACATTTAACTGAAAATGATTTAACATTATGTGACAGTGTTAGCCGTGTCGCTAAAGCTCTCCCGGGTAGTCACCGTATCATGACTATCCACATAACAGAAAGCCAGTGAGACAGACGGGTACCTTGATTGTGTTTCCGGTGCAATATCATTAATACTTCGACTCTGACCAGTTTTCAGTACTGTTTGTTTCAGTATTTGATAGTATCTCTCATCTTTCTACTGAAGTCTCCCGCTATATCTGTACCGGTGTTGTTGTTGTTGTGTTGTTGTTATTTATTTTTTGTGTGTGTGTGTGTGTGTGTGTGTGTGTGTGTGTGTGCGTGCGTGTGTGTGTGTTGCAGGCTCGCGTTTCATTGCTCAATGTTTCTTAACGTTTTGAAGTTGTTAAACTCTAATTGGTCTATTTGAAGGCATAATGATACAGGGAAAATATTTAGTTAGGGCATTTCTATATGCTCCCCTGTGGAAAACATATTGTTGAAACCAGTACCGAACTGCATATGCTGATATCTCCTGAACGAACTAGAAGTATTCGATCATAACCAGAGAAAAGCATGCTACATATAACACGATACTGTCAGGTACATATTATGCTTTTGGCATTGACAAAGAAAGACAACTCTTACTCTAATTATTTTATTTTCAAATCAAGTGCGACCGACACGAAGTTGAAATAGGTTGTCTTCATAGATATTAGCATTACGGTGTACTAGTTGTAGACGTTTTTTTTTATCTTAGTTTAATTAACATGGTTACAATAAACACACGTAATATTAAGTGGTCAACGTATTTGATAATAACTTATTTTGTACTTGTGTTAATGTTTCTGACAGTATTTGTGTGGGGCATCCACACAGGAAGTGTCTTTGCTACCTTCCTAAACAGTTTCGGGTCGTCTTGTATCATTGACCGTACCATTTGAGTAGTCGGTAACAAGTTGCCCTTTACAATCTGCTGCTGACTGCTCAGCTTCAATCATCGCCATCTTCTTCTTCTTGTTTTTAGATTTGAGAGTTTTTTGTCGTTTCATTGAAAATATAGGGCGATGTTTTTGCTTAACGTGACGCACGCGCACTTTGTTTTCCGGCTCTACAATTTCTCTGCAGCATCTGCAACACCAGCAGCAACACGAACAGCATCCGGCGTAACCACAGCAGCCGAAGTAGTCACAGCAGCCATCCTTTGTGTTACCTGGTGTTCGCATGCAGTAAAAACAGCAACAACACCACAGTCTACTGCACTCAGACTGGTCGTCTTCAACATCCTCAGCGTCCCGAACCTTTCTCCGACGACCTCTGAAAACACAGTGTTGTGATTCTCAATGATGGGAAGTAAGGAAATAATTTTACATATGTTAGATAATAGGTCTGAATTTTAAGTCATCATGATCTAGTATCGTAATACACTCTGAATTTTGACTTTTGATAGCTTCATTTATTAATTTACTTTTGTGTATTTTAGGCAAGCCGTAAAAATAACTAGTACTATGTACAAAATCAGTAAGATAGTCAATTTCTTTTTCCATAAAATTCAGACCTACTGTCGGTGGTCCAAACAGTAGTACGCAACGTCTCAGTCATTTTGTAGATATACTTTTGAAACCTCTTTGTAATACTGTCAAAAGTTTTATAAGAGACGACTTTGATTTTTTGGACCATTTGCCTAAACATGTCAAACCTCATTCTAAATTAGTTACTTTTGACGTTGTTAGTTTGTATACCAGGATTCCTCATGAACTAGGATTGAAAGCTGTAAAATATTGGTTGAAAAAACACCCTGAAATTATCGTTCAACGTTTTGATCATGAATTCATTCTTAATGCTTTGGAAATTATTCTAGACAGAAATGTGTTCTTTTTTAATGATATATATTACCATCAAAAGATGGGTACGGCTATGGGTACCAAAGTGGCACCTACTTATGCCACTCTAGTCCTTGGTTACCTAGAAGAACAATTGTACGCTATATCTGAACATAAATACGGTAGGGAATATCGTGATTTCCTTGAAAATAACTTTTTCCGTTTTTTAGACGATTGTTTTGTTATATGTCCACCTAATATTTCTATAGAAGAACTAAACAAAGACCTCAATAGTTTACACCCGTCGATTAATTATACAACGGAGGCGAGTGATTCTTCACTTCCTTTTCTAGATGTGTTGGTTGCAATAAAAGGTGATACTATTTCAACAGATTTATATAGCAAGCCTACAGATTCGCATAATTACTTAAATTTTTATTCTAATCATCCTAAACATATCAAAAATAATATTCCTTTCAATTTAGCGTCACGCATAGTATCTATCGTTAGTGAAAAAGAAACAGTAAATACAAGACTAAATGAACTTACAGTATTCTTAAAATCACAAGGCTATCCTAAAGAAATGATAGAAAAAGGTAAACAATTAGCAATCGATAAGGGACCTTTTACATCCCGTCATTCTGTTGACGACAATAAATCAGTATTGCCTTTTGTATCTACTTTCAATCCTCGTAATTTTGATATATTTCCTATTATTCGCAATAAATGTGAAGAACTTAAGCAAAGTAATGATAGAATGGGTAAGGTTTTAAACAAGTATACTTTAATAAATAGTAAAAGACAACCTAAAAACCTACGTCATATTTTGACAAGTTCTAAGTTCAATGATAATTTAAAATGCACAAAGGTTTCTAAATGTAATACACCGCGTTGCGGTACATGTAAACTTATTGTGGAAGGTAGCACTTTCAATTTCAAAAATGGCTTCACTTTTAATGTTAAAAGAAATATAGATTGTAAAAGCCGTAATGTTATTTATGCTATGATTTGTTCTCAATGTAGTGATTTTTATATTGGACAAACTGGTAATGAATTGAGAACCAGAATGACAGTCCATCGTCAACAAATACGTTCGGATAATCTCAGATTTTTAAATGTTAGTAAGCATATTCATAATTGTAGTAATGGTGATTTTAAAATTTTCCCTTTATATAAGATGGACACTTCTGATACAATAAAACGAGAATCAAAGGAGTCAGAGTTTATTAAGCTATTAAAACCAAGTCTGAATAGTGCGTAAACAGTTTTCATTTGTATGTACATGTAAGTTGTTATTGTTGTAAGTTGTTGGTATTGTATGACGTAACTGTTATTATGACGTCATGATCATTATGACGTCATGGTGCAATTGAAAATAAACAGTCTGAAGAGTCCCCTAGACGGGACGAAAACGTTAGATGTTGTCTGAGTCATTTTTTTAATTTTTCCATATATATATATATATATATATATCATTCAAATTTACCAGATATAAAACGAAAACTGATTATGTTTAAGATTGAAACAATGTAAACACATTAGATTGTCAATATTTGATATGATAGGCAGCTTGACGCTTATAAATATCTTGCTTAAAACACAACCCTCTTTGTGTTGATATTGGACAGATTCAATGTCTGTTAAATACGAATAATAAATCCCTAATGCTATTGATACAATATAGCATTGTTTGTCTTGCAGCACAAATGCACATGGCAGGTGTGTGAAATATGTCAGATTAGAACTTGGTCTTATTTTTATCATGCCGTCCGGTGGTGAAGGCGTGTTCCTGACAAATGCTGGGCCAGGTACATTAGAACACAAACATCCAATATAGAACACGATACTGTCAGGTACACATTATGCTGTTGACATTGACAAAGAAAGACAACTCTTACTTCTAATTATTTCATTTCCAAATCAAGTGCGACTGACACGAAGTTGGAATAGGTTGTCTTCATAGATATTAGTATTACGGTGTACTACGTTGTTCTAATTTAATTGACATTTATATAATATACAAACGTAATATAAAGTGGTCGACGTATTTGATAATAACTTATTTTGTACTTGTGTTAATGTTTCTGACAGTATTTGTGTGGGGCATCCACACAGGAAGTGTCTTTGCCACCTTCCTAAACAGTTTCGGGTCGTCTTGTATCATTGACCGTACCATTTGAGTAGTCGGTAACAAGTTGCCCTTTACAATCTGCTGCTGTCTGCTCAGCTTCAACATCGCCATCTTCTTCTTCTTGTTTTTAGATTATATAGTTTTTTGTCGTTTCATTGAAAATATAGGGCGATGTTTTTGCTTAAC
This sequence comes from Pecten maximus, assembly GCF_902652985.1. Lineage (NCBI taxonomy): Eukaryota > Metazoa > Mollusca > Bivalvia > Pectinida > Pectinidae > Pecten > Pecten maximus. The sequence continues at coordinate 26,347,088 of NC_047021.1, read as the reverse complement.
GTGACGCACGCGCACTTTGTTTTCCGGCTCTACAATTTCTCTGCAGCATCTGCAACACCAGCAGCAACACGAACAGCATCCGGCGTAACCACAGCAGCCGAAGTAGTCACAGCAGCCATCCTTTGTGTTACTTGGTGTTCGCATGCAGTAAAAACAGCAACCACAGCACAGTCTACTGCACTCAGACTGGTCGTCTTCAACATCCTCAGCGTCCCGAACCTTTCTCCGACGACCTCTGAAAACACAGTGTTGTGATTCTCAATGATGGAAAGTAAGGGGATAAATTTTACATATATTAACAAACAAAACAAAATACATAAAAAACACACAAAATAAAACAATAAAAAACAAACAAACAAACAAAAACAAAACGAAAACGAAAAAAACACATAAAAAAACAAACAAAACAAATTAACAAAAAAGAACCAAAAACAAATAAACACAAATAAAAACAACATAAAAATTTTATTCGAAAGAGTAGGATAGGAATGAATAACCTTAGATAATGTGGCAAGCTATGTTTTAGAATTAAAACAAATGCTATTTGTACGAATATATATATACCTGCAGTTGTTGCAGCAGTATCTGATACAGAACCAGGTCAGATAACTAAGTAGTCCAAGAGTCAGAAGTCCAAGTATACCAATCAGCAACCAGAACCAGGCTGTAACCAAAACAGTTACACTCATTACAATCCAAATCCAAATTATTCAATGTTCAGTAAAATGTGTTATCTCTATTTTTCGTATTTCGCCAAGTTTGTTATCTATATTGAACATGTAAAACTTCATTCAGACACACCCACACAAACACACATTGAACACAATTGCAAAGGAAGTTACTTTTCTGATTTGTGCCCTGCCCGGGCCTCGAACTCACGATCTACGGCTCCTATAATCTCAAGACTCCTAGCCAGACATAAAGGCACAGTGATAGATACCCTGATCAGATGATATGAATACCTGAATCAAAATATATATACATTGATGCGAAATGTTTACAAATTACATACATTTAACATAGTATAACTACGAAAGGAAATACATAATTCATCGACACTGTATATTGTAAAAAAAAATCTCCCATTTAATAAACGTACGATAGACAATGCAGAGTGGCGTCACCAATTATGTAATAAACACAACACTGTGGATGGAAACAAGCTTAGGACCTACTGAAAATATACACAGAAAAGTATGTAAAATTCGATATCCCACGAACAGGCCATACACCCGTACCTGGCCCAGTTTCACGCGGGATGTTTTCTGCTGGCTCTGGAAACCGAACACTACGCCAGGCCCAAGACAGACAGTGTACTGATGAAATGTCTGACTGAATGTAAACTTTATGATGATATTGCTAGGCCAGGCTTCTGTTGTACTTAAGAGTTTCATAATGCAGCACAGTGACACCAAGTTCTTAATTGTAATGTAAACTGACGAAACCCCAGCCACATGCAAGTCAATTCGCTCCCATCGCATACGGGTGTAGATAAGGATATATATATAGTGGAGTGTTAGGTTTGTTAACTTAAGTTCTCTACTAATATGGGACTTTATGTGACAGGCCTAGGGAAATATTTCACAATTTTAACTTCTATTCTTGAAAGTTGAGGCACATGTAATGACTACATTTTACATACATTTTAGCGTGGAGTCATGTGTTTACTGATAGTGTGATTAGGAACTGTTATAAACATAATTTTGTGTGTGTGGTATAAAAATAAGCTAATGAGTATTTTATCATCTTAGTGTTTTATTCTTTAAAGCACATTGAAAAGCTATATATTGGAGTATAGTGACACGATTTACCGATAATTTAATAATGAATTGTAATAACCGTATGATACATGAACATTAATAATAGTATTACTGGACGCAGGCAATATTAGTCGATATATCCAGATCGAAGTTACAATGAGCTTTTTCCCGAAATATGGATCAGTTCGTTATTGTCTATCTAATGACTATAAAAACATTCAGATTGCCCCCAAATGCTTATCCAATCGGGACTCAAACGTTTTGATCGTTGGTGACGTAACGACAGCATTAGGAAGAGAGTTCCAATGGTTAACAACCCGCTCATTGAAAGAATATTTTCTCAAATTTAGTCTACTTCTTCTTTTTAGTAGTGGCAAACTATGTTTTCTTGTTATCTTATTATTGTTTGGAATTAACAAACCCTCAGTGACAGCTTTATCGTATCCTTCATTTGTTTGTTTGTATACTTGGATCATATCTCCTCTCAGTCTTCTATGCCTTAGTGTTGGTAAATAAAGGATCCTCAATCTGTCTTCATAACTTAGATCTTTCATCCCCGGTGCTCTCCTTTGCACGTTTTCTATCTCATTTATATCTTTTTGGAGAAAGGGATTCCATACACAAGCCCCGTTATCAAGATGTGGTCGAACAAGCGCTTTGTATAAAAGACAGAATGTAGTGTTATCTAAGTACGTGTATGTTCTTCGGATAGTTCCCATTATTCTATTAGCTTCATTGATCACATCGTGAATATGATCATTGAAATTGAGGTTGTTGTCTGTTATAATTCCCGTGTCTTTTTCTTTTGTCACATGGTCTAATGTGACCTCGACTCTTCCTTTTTTCTTATCTTTATATAAATGTAACACCGCATTATTAGTTTTCTTCCCAACGTGCACAACTTTGCATTTGTCCGGATGAAACTTCAGGAGCCATTTATCTGAACATTTTTGGAGCTTGTCTAGATCTGCTTGTAAATTAGAGTTATCATTATTATTGTAAATCTTTGTGTCGGTGATGTAAAGTACAAAAAGGCACGGCCCTAAGACGCTTCCCTGGGGGATTCCACTTGTTACCTCCATCCAATTTTTTCTCCGGTTATTGTTACGCGGTGTTTCCTGTTGGTTAAGAAACTTTGAATCCATGTGATTATTTCTGTTGATAGTCCGTATGTCTTTAATTTGCTTATAATCCGAAGATGTGGGACAGTGTCAAAGGCTTTCATGAAGTCTAGGTAAACTGTTTCGATTGATCCTCCCTTATAGATAACCTCTGTCCAATCATCAATAACTTTTAGCAACTGTAAAATAGTTGACCTTCCGCTAACGAATCCATATTGCTGTTGACTTGAATAATTCATTCGCGTTTTCCTGTCCCCTTTTTGTGTATTTCAGTTACCTGACCCTCCTTCCAGCTGTTAGGAAGCTCTCCGGATTGTAAAGAACAGTTAAATAGTTCACATATAGGGGATTTTAGTATATCAGCAGTTTCCTTTAGTACTTTCGAATGAATATTATCCGGTCCAGGAGACTTTGAGGGATTTAATGTCTTTAAGATATTAAATACTTGTAGCTCTGATATTTCAGCAGTAATGCATGGACTCTTTATAGTAAGATCACACAAAACTGGTGGTTCGACCGTGAAAACGCTTGAAAAATAGTCTGCTAATGCATTCGCTTTATCCCGATCATTTTGCACAATCATTATTTCGTTTCTGCACTTAATGTGCAGATCCGGGATTCCAGATCTCGTTTTCGTTTTGGAGATTGCATATCTCCAAAATTTCTTGGGATAAAGTTTTACTTCCTTTGCAATTTCACGCTCGAATTTTCTTTTGCATTTTCTTAATAAGGTTTTAACTTTGTTTCTTGCACCAACATATTCGTTTTCTCTTGTTTCAAGATATCGCTGCAGTCTAACTGTGAAAAATAACTAGGAAGTTATGGCAAAGCTAGGCTCCGCCCCAAACAATGCATCGTAGTAATTTCTGTATGCATACGCTTCGTCTATTCTCGGACGATCGGGGGTTATACAGCAGTCAACTTCAAGGAAAAAATAGCTGCAACCATGGTACAATCGGATATATTTGCATATCAAAACTTCTTTTTGATTATGTTGAATTAACCATGTCACAATGCGTGAAGCCATGATGTCGATAACAATAGATCGCTCCCACCTGTGTAACTTCTCTTACTGTGTTTACCTTTATTGTTGGCGGGAGAGGAGTGGTATTAGTATCATTAATTTCATTTAAAAATAGTCAAAAACAATTGTTCAAACGACAACCACTGAAAAAAAATGGTATGATTGTCTTTTTATCGTCTATATACAATGTACATGTACTACTCATCGTTTGTTTCTTTCAATGAAGTTCAATCTTAAATTGTAAATAATAACACTATCGACTTACTCAAATTTCAACAGCAACGTCTTTCAATGTCAAGGCGACATTCCAATGTCGGCGGAGTAATATTTAGTGTTCAAAAAAACAAAATATGCATAATGCCAATTTGCTCTAAATATGAAAATTTATGACTGAAATTATATTTCTGGCAAATAATGCGCTTTTAATTTTTAAAAAAACGACACAGAAATCTGAACAGATTATTTTTGTTTCGAGTAGTACAGCGTAAAAAGGTCACGTGCAGTTTCCCACCAGAATTTTTTCTCAAGTTCTTCTCATATTGTTCTCAAGTCGTTCTCAAGTTGTTTTCATTTTCATCAGAGGTAATAATTTATTTCTCATGTATTCAGTAGCTGGTTTATTGTGGCATATAGATAATAAAAGTTTATCTTAATTTCCGTATCTAGAAAACACAATTGCCTTCGAAGTATTATGATGGACTCTAGCTCGATAACATCCTCCAGAGATGTTAATCACGAGACGTGACTTGAAACGCTGGCCAAAGAAAATACGTGATGCAATGGAACATAAGCAGATGTAAACTTCGTTCAAAATCTTACCTGTCTCCAGGAACTCTAGCTTACATACGGGATACGCGCCCTGCCAAACGAAACTAGGGGCAGAACCTGATTTCGGTGTAGGGGCCTGTACACAATGCAAGGTTGAACTTCCGGTCATACTGTAGGCTGTATTACATGAATACTGTGCTGTCGACCCTCCGCTATAAGAAGCCTGGGAGTTGACCAGTTGTCCGTTAGCAATTCCCGGTGGGGATGAACAGGCCATCGTAGTGCTAATAGATTATATATTTTAGAATGTTTAAAAAGATATGTTATTTAATTGGGAAATCAATACGCCAAATAATCCCCGTGGTATATGGAATTGGTAAAGAAAGAAGCACAATGTCTTTGAAACATCACTTAAAGTCCTCTTCTCTTTGTTTTTCTCCTCTTTCCTTTCATTTCAAGACCGTGTCGATACCAGCAAGATACTTTGCATACCCTTCCACATGAGTGTATAGCTAAAACTGAAACTTGTCCATATGGTACCTACGTCACACACCGTGTTTGATAAAATATCCGTTGGGCTGTTCGAATCTCCGAGAACGAAGTGGGCAAGTCTGCTTCTATATTCTAACTCGTACCACCAGAATACGTCTAAATCTAGATCTTTAGGACTATTGACATGTGTACGGTTTATTTCTTTCTAATCAAACATGCCGAGATAAACCTCTACATGTTGAATGGTTAAACATTGGACTTATAATCAATTTGTACCAAACTTATCGATCCCTTAGTATTGACTTTGTAAATCTATTTTGATAAGTTATATCATTCTATATGGTAACGTACCATTTATCTCGCATGCTAGACAGCCGATATATATACAGATCCGAGGTGTGTTGTATATCTACCTAACACAAGTTTCACTTTTTACTGGTAAATTATAGTTATATTAACGAACTTGGTCCCCCTTCCGTCACGTCCAGCACTGACTCACATATTTTTGTTGGTTGTAAACTCTGGTTCCCGTTCAATATCGGCCATATTTAGCTTTGGGGATTTATTTCTCCCTTTTTTTTACGCTTTGTGCCCCTGTAAATTATGTTACGCCAATGTCCCTATGTTCATAAAGCGATATATTTTATATGATATATATAAGACATATCATATGCTATAAAAGATACCTTATGTAAAATATTATATATCCCACATATCATATAAGATATATCACACAGTATATAAAACATCTCATACAATTTTATATGTAAGATAAATTGTATCTTATAGAAGTTAATAAAAGACACGATTGACAATCCTTGAATGAATGCTAAGTAAGCTGACCATAGAAACAGATTTCTAACGGTAGGGGTAGAAATGAAGTGTTTCATTCATTCCCTGGTAGAGTAAATCTAATTAAAGAGGACTTATTTCAACGGAAACGTTTCACCATACTGTTTATGTCTTTAAAGAGTAGTATTGACATTGAATGTTTGATTTACTACCTAGTTCATTATGTCGGCATTAATTATGGTAAAAAATGAAATGTCATCAGTCTCAGTCGTGTCTGTGTGATATTGTTTTACCTTAGATTATCAACCACGGCTATCAGCTTTTCTTGAATTAATCGCAAAGGCGATATTTAGTTTCGTTCATAACATAAGGAACAAGGACATTCCTGTATTCAGATATTGATTATGGTTCTAAATTTATGATTTCAATACAGAAAACAACATCTTTATCAATTTCGAAGAAGGGTGAGAAGAGTCAGCGAGTCGGGGAAAATAGAGGGAAAAGAAAGGACGAGACGTGGATATATATATATATATATATATATATATATATCATTCAAATATACCAGATATAAAACGAAAACTGATTATGTTTAAGATTGAAACAATGTAAACACATTAGATTGTCAATATTTGATATGATAGGCAGCTTGACGCTTATAAATATCTTGCTTAAAACACAACCCTCTTTGTGTTGATATTGGACAGATTCAATGTCTGTTAAATACGAATAATGAATCCCTAATGCTATTGATACAATATAGCATTGTTTGTCTTGCAGCACAAATGCACATGGCAGGTGTGTGAAATATGTCAGATTAGAACTTGGTCTTATTTTTATCATGCCGTCCGGTGGTGAAGGCGTGTTCCTGACAAATGCTGGGCCAGGTACATTAGAACACAAACATCCAATATAGAACACGATACTGTCAGGTACACATTATGCTGTTGACATTGACAAAGAAAGACAACTCTTACTTCTAATTATTTTATTTCCAAATCAAGTGCGACTGACACGAAGTTGGAATAGGTTGTCTTCATAGATATTAGTATTACGGTGTACTACGTTGTTCTAATTTAATTGACATTTATATAATATACAAACGTAATATTAAGTGGTCGACGTATTTGATAATAACTTATTTTGTACTTGTGTTAATGTTTCTGACAGTATTTGTGTGGGGCATCCACTCGGGAAGTGTCTTTGCCACCTTCCTAAACAGTTTCGGGTCGTCTTGTATCATTGACCGTACCATTTGAGTAGTCGGTAACAAGTTGCCCTTTACAATCTGCTGCTGTCTGCTCAGCTTTAACATCGCCATCTTCTTCTTCTTGTTTTTAGATTTGATAGTTTTTTGTCGTTTCATTGAAAATATAGGGCGATGTTTTTGCTTAACGTGACGCACGCGCACTTTGTTTTCCGGCTCTACAATTTCTCTGCAGCATCTGCAACACCAGCAGCAACACGAACAGCATCCGGCGTAACCACAGCAGCCGAAGTAGTCACAGCAGCCATCCTTTGTGTTACTTGGTGTTCGCATGCAGTAAAAACAGCAACAACACCACAGTCTACTGCACTCAGACTGGTCGTCTTCAATATCCTCAGCGTCCCGAACCTTTCTCCGACGACCTCTGAAAACACAGTGTTGTGATTCTCAATGATGGGAAGTAAGGGGATAAATTTTACATATATTAACAAACAAAACAAAATACATAAAAAACACACACAAAATAAAACAATAAAAAACAAACAAACAAACAAAAACAAAACGAAAACGAAAAAAACACATAAAAAAACAAACAAAACAAATTAACAAAAAAGAAACAAAAACAAATAAACACAAATAAAAACAACATAAAAATTTTATTCGAAAGAGTAGGATAGGAATGAATAACCTTAGATAATGTGGCAAGCTATGTTTTAGAATTAAAACAAATGCTATTTGTACGAATATATATATACCTGCAGTTGTTGCAGCAGTATCTGATACAGAACCAGGTCAGACAACTAAGTAGTCCAAGAGTCAGAAGTCCAAGTATACCAATCAGCAACCAGAACCAGGCTGTAATCAAAACAGTTACACTCATTACAATCCAAATCCAAATTATTCAATGTTCAGTAAAATGTGTTATCTCTATTTTTCGTATTTCGCCAAGTTTGTTATCTATATTGAACATGTAAAACTTCATTCAGACACACACACACAAACACACATTGAACACAATTGCAAAGGAAGTTACTTTTCTGATTTGTGCCCTGCCCGGTCCTCGAACTCACGATCTACGGCACCTATAATCTCAAGACTCCTAGCCAGACATAAAGGCACAGTGATAGATACCCTGATCAGATGATATGAATACCTGAATCAAAATATATATACATTGATGCGAAATGTATACAAATTACATACATTTAACATAGTATAACTACGAAAGGAAATACATAATTCATCGACACTGTATATTGTAAAAAAAAAATCTCCCATTTAATAAACGTACGATAGACAATGCAGAGTGGCGTCACCAATTATGTAATAAACACAACAATGTGGATGGAAACGAGCTTAGGACCTACTGAAAATATACACAGAAAAGTATGTAAAATTCGATATCCCACGAACAGGCCATACACCCGTACCTGGCCCAGTTTAACGCGGGAAGTTTTCTGCTGGCTCTGGAAACCGAACACTACGCCAGGCCCAAGACAGACAGTGTACTGATGAAATGTCTGACTGAATGTAAACTTTATGATGATATTGCTAGGCCAGGCTTCTGTTGTACTTAAGAGTTTCATAATGCAGCACAGTGACACCAAGTTCTTAATTGTAATGTAAACTGACGAAACCCCAGCCACATGCAAGTCAATTCACTCCCATCGCATACGGGTGTAGATAAGGATATATATATAGTGGAGTGTTAGGTTTGTTAACTTAAGTTCTCTACTAATATGGGACTTTATGTGACAGGCCTAGGGAAAATATTTCACAATTTTAACTACTATTCTTTAAAGTTGAGGCACATGTAATGACTACATTTTACATACATTTTAGCGTGGAGTCATGTGTTTACTGATAGTGTGATTAGGAACTGTTATAAACATAATTTTGTGTGTGTTGTATAAAAATAAGCTAATGAGTATTTTATCATCTTAATGTTTTATTCTTTAAAGTACATTGAAAAGCTATATATTGGAGTATAGTGACACGATTTACAGATAATTTAATAATGAATTGTAATAACCGTATGATACATGAACATTAATAATAGTATTACTGGACGCAGGCAATATTAGCCGATATATCCAGATCGAAGTTACAATGAGCTTTTTCCCGAAATATGGATCAGTTCGTTATTGTCTATCTAATGATTATAAAAACATTCAGATTGCCCCCAAATGCTTATCCAATCGGGATTCAAACGTTTTGATCGTTGGTGACGTAACGACAGTATTAGGAAGAGAGTTCCAATGGTTAACAACCCGCTCACTGAAAGAATATTTTCTCAAATTTAGTCTACTACTTCTTTTTAGTAGTGGCAACCTATGTTCTCTTGTTATCTTATTATTGTTTGGAATTAACAAACCCTCATTTGTTTGTTTGTATACTTGGATCATATCTCCTCTCAGTCTTCTATGCCTTAGTGTTGGTAAATAAGGGATCCTCAATCTGTCTTCATAACTTAGATCTTTCATCCCCGGTGCTCTCCTTTGCAAGTTTTCTATCTCATTTAAATCTTTTTGGAGATAGGGATTCCATACACAAGCCCCGTTATCAAGATGTGGTCGAACAAGCGCTTTGTATAAAAGACAGAATGTAGTGTTATATAAGTACGTGTATGCTCTTCGGATAGTTCCCATTATTCTATTAGCTTTATTGATCGCATCGTGAATATGATCATTGAAATTGAGGTTGTTGTCTGTTATAATTCCCAGGTCTTTTTCTTTTGTCACATGGTCTAATGTGACCTCGACTCTTCCTTTTTCCTTATCTTTATATAAATGTAACACCGCATTATTAGTTTTCTTCCCAACGTGCACAACTTTGCATTTGTCCGGATGAAACTTAAGGAGCCATTTATCTGAACATTTTTGGAGCTTGTCTAGATCTGCTTGTAAATTAGAGTTATCATTATTATTGTAAATCTTTGTGTCGGTGATGTAAAGTACAAAAAGGCACGGCCCTAAGACGCTTCCCTGGGGGATTCCACTTGTTACCTCCATCCAATTTTTCTCCGGTTATTGTTACGCGTTGTTTCCTGTTGGTTAAGAAACTTTGAATCTATTTGATTATTTCTGTTGATAGTCCGTATGCCTTTAATTTGCTTATAATCCGAAGATGTGGGACAGTGTCAAAGGCTTTCATGAAGTCTAGGTAAACTGTTTGGATTGGTCCTCTCTTATCGATGACCTCTGTCCAATCAATAACTTTTCGCAACTGTAAAATAGTTGACCTACCGCTAACGAATCCATATTGCTGTTTACTTGTCAAACTAAATGGCTTATAATTCATTCGCGTTTTCCTGTCCCCTTTTTGTGTATTTCAGTTACCTGACCCTCCTTCCAGCTGTTAGGAAGCTCTCCGGATTGTAAAGAACAGTTAAATAGTTCACATATAGGGGATTTTAGTATATCAGCAGTTTCCTTTAGTACTTTCGAATGAATATTATCCGGTCCAGGAGACTTTGAGGGATTTAATGTCTTTAAGATATTAAGTACTTGTAGCTCTGATATTTCAGCAGTAATGCATGGACTCTTTATAATAAGATCACACAAAACTGGTGGTTCGACCGTGAAAACGCTTGAAAAATAGTCTGCTAATGCATTCGCTTTATCCCGATCATTTTGCACAATCATTATTTCGTTTCCGCACTTAATGTGCAGATCCGGGATTCCAGATCTCGTTTTCGTTTTGGAGATTGCATATCTCCAAAATTTCTTGGGATAAAGTTTTACTTCCTTTGCAATTTCACGCTCGAATTTTCTTTTGCATTTTCTTAATAAGGTTTTAACTTTGTTTCTTGCACCAACATATTCGTTTTCTCTTGTTTCAAGATATCGCTGCAGTCTAACTGTGAAAAATAACTAGGAAGTTATGGCAAAGCTAGGCTCCGCCACAAACAATGCATCGTAGTAATTTCTGTATGCATACGCTTCGTCTATTCTCGGACGATCCGGGGTTATACAGCAGTCAACTTCAAGGAAAAAATAGCTGCAACCATGGTACAATCGGATATATTTGCATATAAAAACTTTTTGATTATGTTGAATTAACCATGTCACAATGCGTGAAGCCATGATGTCGATAACAATAGATCGCTCCCACCTGTGTAACTTCTCTTACTGTGTTTACCTTTATTGTTGGCGGGAGAGGAGTGGTATTAGTATCATTAATTTCATTTAAAAATAGTCAAAAACAATTGTTCAAACGACAACCACTGAAAAAAAATGGTATGATTGTCTTTTTATCGTCTATATACAATGTACATGTACTACTCATCGTTTGTTTCTTTCAATGAAGTTCAATCTTAAATTGTAAATAATAACACTATCGACTTACTCAAATTTCAACAGCAACGTCTTTCAATGTCAAGGCGACATTCCAATGTCGGCGGAGTAATATTTAGTGTTCAAAAAAACAAAATATGCATAATGCCAATTTGCTCTAAATATGAAAATTTATGACTGAAATTATATTTCTGGCAAATAATGCGCTTTTAATTTTTAAAAAAAACGACACAGAAATCTGAACAGATTATTTTTGTTTCGAGTAGTACAGCGTAAAAACGTCACGTGCAGTTTCCCACCAGAAGTTTTTCTCAAGTTCTTCTCATATTGTTCTCAAGTCGTTCTCAAGTTGTTTTCATTTTCATCAGAGGTAATAATTTATTTCTCATGTATTCAGTAGCTGGTTTATTGTGGCATATAGATAATAAAAGTTTATCTTAATTTCCGTATCTAGAAAACACAATTGCCTTCGAAGTATTATGATGGACTCTAGCTCGATAACATCCTCCAGAGATGTTAATCACGAGACGTGACTTGAAACGCTGGCCAAAGAAAATACGTGATGCAATGGAACATAAGCAGATGTAAACTTCGTTCAAAATCTTACCTGTCTCCAGGAACTCTAGCTTACATACGGGATACGCGCCCTGCCAAACGAAACTAGGGGCAGAACCTGATTTCGGTGTAGGGGCCGGTACACAATGCAAGGTTGAACTTCCGGTCATACTGTAGACTGTATTACATGAATACTGTGCTGTCGACCCTCCGCTATAAGAAGCCTGGGAGTTGACCAGTTGTCCGTTAGCAATTCCCGGTGGGGATGAACAGGCCATCGTAGTGCTAATAGATTATATATTTTAGAATGTTTAAAAAGATATGTTATTTAATTGGGAAATCAATACGCCAAATAATCCCCGTGGTATATGGAATTGGTAAAGAAAGAAGCACAATGTCTTTGAAACATCACTTAAAGTCCTCTTCTCTTTGTTTTTCTCCTCTTTCCTTTCATTTCATGACCGTGTCGATACCAGCAAGATACTTTGCATACCCTTCCACATGAGTGTATAGCTAAAACTGAAACTTGTCCATATGGTACCTACGTCACACACCGTGTTTGATAAAATATCCGTTGGGCTGTTCGAATCTCCGAGAACGAAGTGGGCGAGTCTGCTTCTATATTCTAACTCGTACCACCAGAATACGTCTAAATCTAGATCTTTAGGACTATTGACATGTGTACGGTTTATTTCTTTCTAATCAAACATGCCGAGATAAACCTCTACATGTTGAATGGTTAAACATTGGACTTATAATCAATTTGTACCAAACTTATCGATCCCTTAGTATTGACTTTGTAAATCTATTTTGATAAGTTATATCATTCAATATGGTAACGTACCATTTATCTCGCATGCTAGACAGGCGATATATATACAGATCCGAGGTGTGTTGTATATCTACCTAACACAAGTTTCACTTTTTACTAGTAAATTATAGTTGTATTAACGAACTTGGTCCCCCTTCCGTCACGTCCAGCACTGACTCACATATTTTTGTTGGTTGTAAACTCTGGTTCCCGTTCAATATCGGCCATATTTAGCTTTGGGGATTTATTTCTCCCTTTTTTTTACGCTTTGTGCCCCTGTAAATTATGTTACGCCAATGTCCCTATGTTCATAAAGCGATATATTTTATATGATATATATAAGACATCTCATATGCTATAAAAGATACCTTATGTAAAATATTATATATCCCACATATCATATAAGATATATCACACAGTATATAAAACATCTCATACAATTTTATATGTAAGATAAATTGTATCTTATAGAAGTTGATAAAAGACACGATTGACAATCCTTGAATGAATGCTAAGTAAGCTGACCATAGAAACAGATTTCTAACGGTAGGGGTAGAAATGAAGTGTTTCATTCATTCCCTGGTAGAGTAAATCTAATTAAAGAGGACTTATTTCATCGGAAACGTTTCACCATACTGTTTATGTCTTTAACGAGTAGTATTGACATTGAATGTTTGATGTACTACCTAGTTCATTATGTCGGCATTAATTATGGTAAAAAATGAAATGCCATCAGTCAAAGTCGTGTCTGTGTGATATTGTTTTACCTTAGATTATCAACCACGGCTATCAGCTTTTCTTGAATTAATCGCAAAGGCGATATTTAGTTTCGTTCATAACATAAGGAACAAGGACATTCCGGTATTCAGATATTGATTATGATTCTAAATTTATGATTTCAATACAGAAAGCAACATCTTGATCAATTTCGAAGAAAGGCGAGAAGAGTCAGCGAGCCCGGGGAAAATAGAGGGACAAGAAAGGACGAGACGTGGATATATATATATATACACCTTGTATATCATTCAAATATACCAGTTATAAAACTAAAACTGATTATGTTTAAGATAAAAAAAAACACATTAGATTGTCAATATTTTACATGATTGGCAGATTGACGCTCATAAATATCTTGGCTAAAATATCCCCCGCTTTGTGTTGATATTGGATAGTTTCAATTTCTGTTAAATACGTATGATAAACCCCTAATGCTATTGATACAATATAGCATTGTTTGTCTTGTAGCACAAACACAGGTGTGTGAGATATGTCAGATTAGACCGGTGGTGAAGGCGTGTTCCTGACAAAGGCTTGGCCCTGTACATTAGAACACAAACATTCAAAACAAATTAAATAAGAATAATATGTGATCTATTGAAGAAATTGATAACAGTAAGTGAAATGAAAGAAATCATATAATGAAACTGTGAAAACACAATATTTCAACAACACATCAAAGAATGCTTTAATGCATGAATCACTCAAGAAATGAAATGACAAACATGGTGGAGAAAAGTTTTAAATGCATCTCCAAAATATAATCGCTAAAGATATTATTATAAAGGAATTAAGTATCAAAGCAAGAAATGTGTCTTTCTGTATAGTATTTGAATACGTATACATGTACGTTTGTACGTTTGCCTGTATGTTTCATGCAAATCTATTTATGTTATAGTGCATGGAAACCCTAATATAGTAACATTTTCTTTCGTTTACATGTCATTCCTTATCGCTGATATTGATGCTTCCATTGCAGCATATGTGCCCATTTAAATCTCACCTGTACCATCCAATCATAAACAAGCTGGACTGCAGGTAGGGTGTCATAATTTTACCTCCTGTACCCTCGCATGACGGTGCGAGGCAAATTAATTTGGGAATCTTTTTTCTAGCAACTTTATTCTTCCTAATGTCTCCCTTGCTACCGTCTTTGGCCTTTAGTGGAGCGTTCATCCATGTAAGGATGAATTTGTGTGTCTGTCCCCTGACCGAGTCATACCGGAGTCTATAAAATGGTAGTGACTGATCTTGATTAGCGCTCAGCAAGTACAATGTGACCGGGTGAGATGTTTCGGCGGTAGATGTGTCAGAGAGGTAGCACTAGAATGTCGACATCAGCTCCGCACTTTCAAAAGGAAACAAACACAAACGTACCAAACTTCGCAAAACACGAACATAATCACGACACACATGCACATCGCACATTAGGAAGACCGTAGCTGTTGATAGGACGTTAAACAATACAAAACCAAAACCAAACCATCCAATTAGCTACCTGTTCCATTCGCCATCCAACGATTACAATATATGTTATGTAAGATATTTAAACACATGAAAATGGATGATATTACGACTGTGTTTTAATTACAGAATAATAAACCCGTTCGAGTGCAATTGATGTTAGCCGATTGTGTCACGTAGACTAATGAGATGCTGAGTATTTAAGGAATTTCGATAACCTGTGTCACTGTACTAACGTAATACAACATGTCTAATCCTACCGATACTGCCATAGCCCCATTGCACCACCACACTCAACCTACACCCTGAATATATAAAGTACAATAAAGACCGGTGTTCGATGCCAAGGTATAGGGCCACCTTCTCAACAACATGGGTTTCTCCCAGTCTTCCTATTCCCTCTTTTAGAACCCCCCCCCCCCCCCCCCCCCCCCCCCCCACTTTTTTTTTTTTTTTTTTTTTTTAAATAAATGATGTAAAATAAATTATACGCATTAAAGTTACGGTTTTGGTTAATGTTCGAACATTACATTTATATATTTATATTCTCTGTGTTTTACGTAAAGAAAACATCCACATTGCGTAATAAACATGACGAAAAATTCAAAGGGAAGTGAAGACGAAATGTGATTAGGATAGTGGAGAGTGGACCGTGTAACAGAGTATTTACTGTGGGAGAAGAAAGACAACTCGTCTGTCTTAAACTGACTGTCAACCTACTTATACCTATCGACTAAATGAGCCTGCAAATTGGAGTCTGCGTGGAATGGAAAAATCTGCTATATCATCTTTATACATTATACACGTCTTCGATGCTTTAATGTCAACACAGCTCGCCAAATCACATTGCAATCAGACCACATTCTAGCCGTGTCCTATGATAGGATGTAAATAAAAATAAACTACCGTGCCCAGGGTAGAACAAAGCTGACAAACAAATCTACGAGTGTATGTCCCTCTTCTTAGCCTCAAGAAAAACAGTTAACACTTGTTTAAAGTACATATGGAATGCAAATTTTTCCTTTTCTTTTTTACCTATATTATAAACCTGCAATTATCATACATTTTGAGAGAATTAAAGTTGACTGTATGCTGGGAGCTTTGGGGCTTTTTTCAGAATGACCACTCTATACACGTGTCTTCTATTCCCTAACACCGGGACGTGCCTCTCGTGCGCCTAGAGCATTGAACTGCCTTCAATTGACAGTTATGAACTGATAATGCCAATTAGACAAACGTATAACATGAAGTGCAAGCGCGCCTCATTAAATTTCCCTTTGTTTTCCCTTTGGCTATATCAGCCTATAACTACCAATTGAAAGAATATGGCGAGGAATATGAACTCATAAACAGTCATTTGGCTTAAATTGTATAATTCTTGATGGACCCACGCCGACTCCTGATATCAAAACGACGATCGACGTATTTAACCCTGACCTGGCACTCCCCTCTCAGATAGTGTGTTTTAACTGATTATATTTTCTGTGGATGGACATTTTTACATCCCACGATAGTAGTATGACTCTAACGCCTCCATGACGAGCGGTATGGTGACCGTCTCAGATATTATAATCAGTAATCTAGTAGTTCGCGGCAATTGTACGTTACGTCCAATGTTTTATTTATGGCCTGATTTAAAGTTTAATTTGTCTGGTTCTATTGCATATGTATGTATCCAAACACGAGGAAATATTTGTATTTGTAGTAAGTAGCTACCTCAATACAAACTGGCCCAAAAGAGACGTTCATTAGAGTTCTAGAGCAAATATGGTAAGGTACAATATTGTACATTGCCTTAAGACGCAACTAAGACAACCCTAGGAAAAGACCAATGGTGGAATGAAAAGTAGTATTAAGTTTGAGAAGTGATTGCCAAAAAGTACTTACATCAAAAATTATAATTGCTACATTAGCCTATATTCCTCATTCTTTGGTTGGTCTTTATGTGGTCAAATGTTAAATTCTGACAAATGACAATACGTCCACACACGACGGTGAATACTCCAGTCAATCATCACAAGGCTGCTATCCATACCCTGGTCAAGATGCCATATTTCTGGGATACTTCGAATGGATTCATTATGTATTTTAAGACACGTAAAACAAATCAAGTAATCGATATAATGAGTCATCAGGTATGGAGACAACTATGAAGTGTCTCCTGGTGACAACAAACATGGAGACAACTATGACATGTCTCCTGGTGACAACAAACATGGAGACAACTATGAAGTGTCTCCTGGTGACAACAAACATGGAGACAACTATGAAGCGTCTCCTGGTGACAACAAACATGGAGACAACTATGAAGTGTCTCCTGGTGACAACAAACATGGAGACAACTATGAAATGTCTCCTGGTGACAACAAACATGGAGACAACTATGAAATGTCTCCTGGTGACAACAAACATGGAGACAACTATGAAATGACTCCTGGTGACAACAAACATGGAGACAACTATGAAATGTCTCCTGGTGACAACAAACATGGAGACAACTATGAAATGACTCCTGGTGACAACAAACATGGAGACAACTATAAATGGTCTCCTGGTGACAACAAACATGGAGACAACTATGAAGCGTCTCCTGGTGACAACAAACATGGAGACAACTATGAAATGATCTCCTGGTGACAACAAACATGGAGACAACTATAAATGATCTCCTGGTGACAACAAACATGGAGACAACTATGAAATGTCTCCTGGTGACAACAAACATGGAGACAACTATGAAATGTCTCCTGGTGACAACAAACATGGAGACAACTATGAAATGTCTCCTGGTGACAACAAACATGGAGACAACTATGAATGTCTCCTGGTGACAACAAACATGGAGACAACTATAAATGTCTCCTGGTGACAACAAACATGGAGACAACTATGAAGCGTCTCCTGGTGACAACAAACATGGAGACAACTATGAAGCGTCTCCTGGTGACAACAAACATGGAGACAACTATGAAATGACTCCTGGTGACAACAAACATGGAGACAACTATAAATGGTCTCCTGGTGACAACAAACATGGAGACAACTATGAAATGACCCCTGGTGACAACAAACATGGAGACAACTATGAAGCGTCTCCTGGTGACAACAAACATAGAGACAACTATGAAGTGTCTCCTGGTGACAACAAACATGGAGACAACTATGACATGTCTCCTGGTGACAACAAACATGGAGACAACTATGAAGTGTCTCCTGGTGACAACAAACATGGAGACAACTATGAAGCGTCTCCTGGTGACAACAAACATGGAGACAACTATGAAGTGTCTCCTGGTGACAACAAACATGGAGACAACTATGAAGTGTCTCCTGGTGACAACAAACATGGAGACAAGTATGAAATGTCTCCTGGTGACAACAAACATGGAGACAACTATGAAATGACTCCTGGTGACAACAAACATGGAGACAACTATGAAATGACTCCTGGTGACAACAAACATGGAGACAACTATGAAATGACTCCTGGTGACAACGAACATGGAGACAACTATGAAATGACTCCTGGTGACAACAAACATGGAGACAACTATGAAGCGTCTCCTGGTGACAACAAACATGGAGACAACTATGAAATGACTCCTGGTGACAACAAACATGGAGACAACTATGAAATGACTCCTGGTGACAACAAACATGGAGACAACTATGAAATGTCTCCTGGTGACAACAAACATGGAGACAACTATGAAATGTCTCCTGGTGACAACAAACATGGAGACAAGTATGAAATGACTCCTAGTGACAACAAACATGGAGACAACTATGAATGTCTCCTGGTGACAACAAACATGGAGACAACTATAAATGTCTCCTGGTGACAACAAACATGGAGACAACTATGAAGCGTCTCCTGGTGACAACAAACATGGAGACAACTATGAAGCGTCTCCTGGTGACAACAAACATGGAGACAACTATGAAATGACTCCTGGTGACAACAAACATGGAGACAACTATGAAATGACTCCTGGTGACAACAAACAAGGAGACAACTATGAAATGACCCCTGGTGACAACAAACATGGAGACAACTATGAAGCGTCTCCTGGTGACAACAAACATAGAGACAACTATGAAGTGTCTCCTGGTGACAACAAACATAGAGACAACTATGAAGCGTCTCCTGGTGACAACAAACATAGAGACAACTATGAAGCGTCTCCGGGTGACAACAAACATGGAGACAACTATGAAATGACTCCTGGTGACAACAAACATGGAGACAACTATGAAATGACTCCTGGTGACAACAAACATGGAGACAACTATGAAATGACTCCTTGTGACAACAAACGTGGAGACAACTATGAAGCGTCTCCTGGTGACAACAAACATAGAGACAACTATGAAGTGTCTCCTGGTGACAACAAACATAGAGACAACTATGAAGCGTCTCCTGGTGACAACAAACATAGAGACAACTATGAAATGACTCCTGGTGACAACAAACATGGAGACAACTATAAAGGTCTCCTGGTGACAACAAACATGGAGACAACTATGAAATGACTCCTGGTGACAACAAACAAGGAGACAACTATGAAATGACCCCTGGTGACAACAAACATGGAGACAACTATGAAGCGTCTCCTGGTGACAACAAACATAGAGACAACTATGAAGTGTCTCCTGGTGACAACAAACATAGAGACAACTATGAAGCGTCTCCTGGTGACAACAAACATGGAGACAACTATGAAGCGTCTCCGGGTGACAACAAACATGGAGACAACTATGAAATGACTCCTGGTGACAACAAACATGGAGACAACTATGAAATGACTCCTGGTGACAACAAACATGGAGACAACTATGAAATGACTCCTGGTGACAACAAACGTGGAGACAACTATGAAGCGTCTCCTGGTGACAACAAACATAGAGACAACTATGAAATGTCTCCTGGTGACAACAAACATAGAGACAACTATGAAGCGTCTCCTGGTGACAACAAACATAGAGACAACTATGAAGCGTCTCCTGGTGACAACAAACATGGAGACAACTATGAAATGTCTCCTGGTGACAACAAACATGGAGACAACTATAAATGTCTCCTGGTGACAACAAACGTGGAGACAACTATGAAATGTCTCCTGGTGACAACAAACATGGAGACAACTATGAAATGTCTCCTGGAGTTCCCTCACCATTCGGTCGGTATATGAGTACAGAAAAGAAATTGATATGAGCCTACGTATGACTTTCTAAAAGGTATATTTCAGATAATAAAATGTACCATCATCACATCAGATATCGGTCAGGGTTCCGATAAACGGAAGTAATTATATCGTTACAAATGTGCTTATTGATGACAATTCCATTAGTTAATCAAACTGGATTAAATCTGAAGCTATAAAGATAGACCTGATGTAATTTGTATGCGGCTGAAACGTAAATACTGCACCATTGCATCACATCAAAGTTTACAAACACAAGCGTTCACTAAACAATTAGATTGGGTTGACATCAATTAATTTAAATGCGTTATAAATTCATTTTAAATCCTATGTGTAAATTGCAAACAGGACGTAGAAAATATGACGACATTACAAACTGATATTACAATATGCTGGTTTGACGTTAGCCTAGAAATGCTTGACTTTAACGAGTCAGTCACGTATTCCCAGCTAGCCTGTTATAGATTATTATCTGCCACTAATGGATCTATGCTGAGATCAACAGATCGCCAATGGCTTGACAAATGACGCCTCCATTCACTAATTCCGGGAGTATTTTCCATGGGATTTTCCCACTTTGGAATCAAATATCCGATACCTAGATTATAGAGTGCATCATTAGCACTTCCCCGAGGAAAACAATCACACAGGGGTTGGTAAGGAGGTATCACTTTATGGACGCGTTTCCGCCTTTTGAAAACAATAAGCGAAGGTCCAAGCGTACTATAGGGTCGCTTCAATAATGGCAGGCGATAAATGATGAACCAGCAACACTGGCTATTTGTCAATCGTTTATTAGAGTGATTACGTCGCAAATTGATAAGCGACCTTGATATCTTATGATGAAATCTCTTCTTCACGTAGCTCTCACATGCATCACGAGTTATTTATGTGACATTAATGTCTGTAATCAGGAGTCATCACTCAATATAGAAAATGTCTCGCCTCATCCATTAGTGTACTTTAATGGGTATCTGGGTAGAAAGCTTTATATAATATGTGATTGGTTGTAAGATAAAGAAAACATATATCAAATCGCCGTTATTTCAAAAGGAAAACAACATGAAATTAAGGATGGAGAAACAAAACAGTTGATTACCATGGCGTGGAATGGGTAAATGCAGAAAACGAAAGCTGAGAAACGAGTCGGTCTATGCTGTCATGATTTACACTGTACCCTTCTTACTCTGGATGACATGCGACGGGCCTCCCGTATGTAGTTCAGTGTGGTAGTCATCAACTACTACAAAGAGACCCCTCCTCAAAATGACTCTGGTTGTTCACGGGACGATACACTCAGAAACAAACAATTAAACCTGTCAGATAAAGAATGTAGAATGTAAGAAGACCGTAAGAAAACGAACGGTTGCTTTGGTCGTAAAAATATTTATTATCCTATTATGTTTGTTTAAAATTTGAATGGAGTCATGACATACTCTGATCAAATACAAACTGTAGCCTGTACATGATAATTAATTAATGTTCACGATGATCTGTTTGATAGTTGATGCAAAAACAACCATCGATAACATAGGATGGCTTGGAAAAGACAGATCGAAATTATTGTCTGCAAATACAATATTGTACGTTTCTGCATAATACTATTGAGTGGGAACACAACACAATTACGTGGGAACGCAATAACAATTATACGTATAAGCAATAATGAATCACGACGCTCAGCGATATCACATGGGACGCCGCTGATGGTGTATATTTCAATAGGAATTAATGAAATGATGATTGACGAAGATCAATTCGTATGCATGGTAATGATACGACTGTTGACAGAATATATAACAAAAGACACTTTTATCGGCAAATGGTTTAGATAAAACGATAGCAATCTATTTTATTAGTTTTTAGGTCGCCCCTCAAAGATAGGGAGGGCTTGCATATGTATAATATCACGTCGGCATTAATCAGCGTTGGCTTCATGATGTTAAAGTAGGAGACCACCTTGATGAGTGTACAGGGATATCGATATTTGGTACCACGTGTCAGCGTTTTTGTAAGGTGTGAACATTTGCAGGAGTAATTTCTAAGAAAAAATCAACAACAACAAAACAAACAAACAAACAAACAAAACATAAAAAAAAAATAAAATAAATTAAAAAAAAACAAGAAAAAAAAAATTTTAACTTTAAGTTTTTTTTATGTCAAGCCTAATGTTAAGTACATTGCACCAAAGCTTGTGGTGATGTCTCGTGATATATACATGTACATACTTACCTACATATACCCGACGAAAATGTTTCATTATGTACACGGTGCTTAATAAGTATCAGCACAATCTGTATACAATATATTTGTATCACTTAAGATTTGTTTGGAAACATATCTTTTCATACATTTTGCTTTTTTTTTTATTCCAAAATAAAATACAGTGTACATCCAATTCGATTCTGAATCGCAAAAATCGATTTTTCTTCTTTTTTTTTAATCATTAACATTTTTGTTTTCAATAATGCTTATTAAAATACGAATCCACTGAATTATACAGCTGTGTTTTACTCTTAATCCTAATATCATAAAGAATTCGGCATAATGTCACGAACAAGAAATGCATATTTGCTTGATTGGAAATATTTCTATATAGATATTATACAAAAATCGATCTTTCTAATTATTAGTTTTTCAATCAGTTATTCATGTCACTAATTATATTTTTGTTAAAAAACAATACATATTAGGCATTATTTGTTTTTGTTAAAATTGCAGTATATTACAATGTAGATTCAACTTGTCAAATCCTCCCCTAATGCTAGCGTGTGATATGGTGATTAACCAGCATGAGGCAAGCTTTGAACCGTTGGCAGATTTCTTGTTTTAATAATAGCTCAGTGTAACAAACTTCACAGAATAGACGACCATTCTAAACATTCGATCAAGGTCAAAGTTCAAATTTAACGTTGAAATTCAAGGCAACGGCTTAACGTATCTTTCAACTCCAAACATTATCTTGTTTCGACATTCCCACCAATAGCGATTCCTTGTTACGTACTTTGCGAACATCGGAAGCACAGATTGGTAAGGAAGAATGTACATGTGACCGTGTTACGATGTTTTTAATAATAAATAATAATTAGCCGTTACAAAAGTCCCCCAAACGACCCAAAAAATTAATACGTTGATGACGGGCTTAGAAGCGACATTAGTTTTCCTACTGTCCTAATATGCCGATACATCAACGTTATTATTACAAATCAGATAAGAAGAAGAAGAAGAAGAAGAAGAAGAAGAAGAAGAAGGAACGGAGTAAATACAAAAAAAAATCGCTTGGAGGACCTGATAAAAGACCTTTATTTTGTACTTTCTTAATGGACGTATTTCACACACAATGTATTATATATATATATATATATTGTTGTATATAATTGTCAAGTAGTAATAACGACAGTTTAGAAAAGTAAATTGTCGAATTTTCGAGGCAATACAGTGAAACCTCTATTATCATGTCACTTCCGTTCACTGCAAAAGTGATTGAACGGATTACCGGGACAAACTTCTAATATAAAAAAAGGCAATTTGTCGTCTGAAACACTGACTAGATAATGGGGAGGTCGCATTAAAGCTATCAGTGATAACGAGGCCACTATACACAGTCTATTAATGTTTTAGTGGTCAAAAATAAATAGCCTCAATATTGCTTATGCATTATCAAGAATATCCATGGAATCGCGATTATAGAAGCTTTAAAGTTAGGAAACTACAGCTACGAAAAGATGTAAGCAACAGTTGTGTAAAACGTATGATAATAAAACAAGATATCACAGAGCGATCTTGGCGACCACCATTGAATGACCTTTATAGGTTCCATATCAGACTTTCTCTATTTTTCCCATTCTCTTACTAGTCTGTGTAAATTGAGAAACATCCCTCTAGTACTTTTTAAACAAGGGGAACTTATATATGAAATTTGAGATTTAGCGATAATGGCTGTCTGTCGACCATGTTTTCAGATTGGTCCAAAAATGCAATACGACGGACCAAGGAGAACCTACATACGAAATTTGAGAAAGATCCCTACCTTCTGTAAAATAGCGATACCAAACTTCAGTTGTTAAAATCCAAGATGGCTGTCTGTTGGCTATGTTTTTATCCGACTGGTCCCAAAATGAAATATGCATGACTAGGGACCAAGGGCAACCTACATGAAATTTGAGAAAGATCCCCTCAGTACTTTCTCAGAAATAGTGATAACAAACTTCAATTGTCAAAATCCAAGACGGCTTGCCGATCGATCCCAAAATGCAATATGCATAACTACGGACCAAGGGGAACCTACATATGAAATTTGAGAAAGATCCCTTCAGTACTTTCTCAGAAATAGCGATAACAAGAATTGTTTACGGACGGCCGGACGGACGGACGGACCACGGACGCAAGGCGATTTGAATAGCCCACCATCTGATGATCTGACCATCTAATAAAAATGCATTAATGACGTCAGCAACGTTCTCTTTGGCATCACAATAGTATTATATGGACAAGGTACATGTAGTTTGATTGTAAACAAACCTTCATATGGCGACAATCAGGGTCATAGGTTGTTTGTAAAATATCAAATAACTAAAATATATTCCGAATCAGTGCACTATTTGAACGTAAAACATTTGATAATGTAAGCAATACTGTTGGCAGAAACGGTAAGATTATAATCGGATGAGCGGTTGTTTACCATTGTAACTGATGCAATAAAGAATGGTGACTCTCGCGAGAGTTGAAGACTTTGTGACTGCGTTACTCTCGCGGACTTGAAGACTATTTGACTGCGTAACTCTCGCCAGACTTGAAGACTACTTGATTGTGTTACACTCGCGAGAATATGAAGACTACTTGACTGTGTTACTATCGAGAGAATAGAAGACTACCTTACTGTGTTACTCTCCAGAGGCATGAAAACTGCTTGATTTGCTACTCTCGCGAAAATTGAAGACTACTTGACTGTGTTAAACTCGCGATACGTGAAGACTACTTGACGTTGTTACTCTCGCAAACATTGAAGACTATTTGACTGTGTTACACTCGCAAACATTGAAGACAATTTGACTGTTACACTCGCAAACATTGAAGACAATTTGACTGTTACACTCGCAAACATTGAAGACAATTTGACTGTGTTACACTCGAGAGACATGAAGACTACTTGACTTTGCTTCTCTCGCGATAATTGAAGACTACTTGACTGTTACTCTCGCGAAAATTGAAGACTACTTGACTGTGTTACTCTCGCGAGAATTGACGTCTACAAGTTGACTGTGTTACTCTCGCGAGACTTGACGACTACTTGACTGTGTTATTCTCGCGAGACATGAACTACTTGACCATCGATACAAAATATTTATACCGTGAAAATGTGGAAATACGTTACATTGTTAATTTACAATAATACATGCTTTATAACGCAGAGGGTGTAATGGTAATATCAATGCACACTTCGCAGACATTAGTTAAGTGTTAGTAACCATGCAGTTGATATCGTAATAAGTTATAACCTTGTCTAACATGTACATCCGTAAAACAAACATAGGAGGAAGACAACCCTTCAATACACATACTGACACATACATAATACGTGTAAGGGTCATACGTATAGTTATTTATACATATCATACGATAATGAACCACATATTTGCAAATAAAAAAAATCTCAAAACACCAAGAATCATATTATTTTTTAAAGATGTGAAAGCTGTTTGTCCATCTCATGCTGTCAATTCACCTGGATTTTACGCTCGCTTTCCTGAAAAGTATTTCTTATAAGAAAACAAGAAAAGACGATGAATTTGAACGATTGTCTTTATTTAAAATACAAAACAATGCTTAGTTGTACATTGTAGGGTTCGAATGTCATCTTTCTGTTCCACTTTGTTGGGACTCTTTACTCTTCTTTCGTAAACCAGGCGACGTTTCTCTCACCATTGTCTGTTTACAACAATACACAACCGACGTAAATAGCTTTCTACACTGTGAGCGAAAATTGGTATTGAGAAAACTATAAACAAAAGGGTTAGCTGTGTTAGAGATGAGGTATGTCCTAGTTAATAACTTCATCAATACCTCCTCTCGTGGTGTCATTGACGAGTGGTAATCTGGCGTTAATGCGCGGAAGATGTTGATAACTATTCCGGGGAGATAACTCACAATGAAAACTATACTAACCGAGAAAAATATTAGCGTTGTACGACTAAGTTTAATTTGGGGCGATGTTTCTGCGATACTTGCGAGTCTCTTGGACTTTTTACACATTTCGGTAGAAGCGTGACTGTTTGAAGCAGACTCTTCGTCGCTAGTACTGTTCCTGCTGACCTTGAACTTCCTAACCACTGCCGGTGATTTCGGAGAGGTCACGTGATCAGATATAACTGTGTCACGTCGATGCTTGATTTCTATCCACAGTCTGATATAGAACCCTATCATACATGAAAATGCTGTAATGAACATTATTATAAGCGTGGTAAAATAGACCCGCTGGAAAGGACCGCCCTTGTAGGCTTCATCAATTGAACAGTCGTATCCACGCAGACCGATCACTGGTGTTTCCGTGCACGTGATGCCGAAGAGCAGGAGAGATGGAACGGAGAAGAGAATAGCTAGAAATCCAGCTACACCACACATCAGCTTGATTCGAGATAATGGTAGAATTCTTAAAGGTTTGCAAATCTTAAAATACCTATCAAATGCTATAAGTACCAGTATTATAGCCGAACCATACACCGTGATGGACTCGGCGAATCTGAAGATCTTACAGATAGGGCCACTATAAAACATGTAAGGATTGCTAAGGTCCAGTATCTCAACCGGCATGGCGATCACACAACTCATCAGGTCAAAAATGGCCATGGTACCGATAAACAGATTGGCTGATCGTCGTTTAAGTCGCCAGTTGTAAACGTATATGACGAGGATGTTGCCGATGGTACCAATCACCATCAGCACGGCGACCACCACGATGACTGGCAGGTACAACATAGCCTTCTCGTCGTTGAGTTTGTTGAGCAGTGACCATTCGAAAGACTCGTTACTGCCGGTTGTATGGTTGGTAGGTCCACACCAGAGGTGATCCGAACTGAAGTAACAGAGAGAGAGAGATTACCAATAACATTTCAATGCAAAGACAAAACAGTCGATACATATGGGTGTACATATGTAATTTACATACGATTTAAGGTGATAACGAGTAAAATGCTATATTGTCAAGTTAATGTTATTATTTCTCATGAAGAGTATATAGATATCAGTATTAAACACTTATATAAGAATCAAATATGACAGGCTTGATTTAAGGTATAGAGTTTAGCTATAGACAAGAGATAGTCATCTCGGATTAGTCGATATAGAGGTGTAGCTATAGACACATTAGCTCCATAGCAGGTTTGTTAGTAGTAATACCGAGAGGTAGTTATAGACAGGTGACATATAAGGTAGGTTTGTTAGTAGTTATACCGAGAGGTAGTTATAGACAGGTGAAATATAAGGTAGGTTTGTTAGTAGTTATACCGAGAGGTAGTTATAGACAGGTGAAATATAAGGTAGGTTTGTTAGTAGTTATACCGAGAGGTAGTTATAGACAGGTGAAATATAAGGTAGGTTTGTTAGTAGTTATACCGAGAGGTAGTTATAGACAGGTGAAATATAAGGTAGGTTTGTTAGTAGTTATACCGAGAGGTAGTTATAGACAGGTGAAATATAAGGTAGGTTTGTTAGTAGTTATACCGAGAGGTAGTTATAGACAGGTGAAATATAAGATAGGTTTGCTAGTAGTTATACCGAGAGGTAGTTATAGACAGGTGAAATATAAGGTAGGTTTGCTAGTAGTTATACCGAGAGGTAGTTATAGACAGGTGAAATATAAGGTAGGTTTGTTAGTAGTTATACCGAGAGGTAGTTATAGACAGGTGAAATATAAGGTAGGTTTGCTAGTAGTTATACCGAGAGGTAGTTATAGACAGGTGAAATATAAGGTAGGTTTGTTAGTAGTTATACCGAGAGGTAGTTATAGACAGGTGAAATATAAGGTAGGTTTGTTAGTAGTTATACCGAGAGGTAGTTATAGACAGGTGAAATATAAGGTAGGTTTGACATCAGTTATAGATAGGTGATGTATATGGCGGGTTTGTTATTAGTAATGTCCGAGTGGTAGTTATAGACAGGTAAAATCTAAGTCACACTTGACATCAGTTATAGATAGGCGTGTTGGGCTGTAGTTAAAGTGTGTGTAGTTACATTTGTATAGACAGGTGATGTATATAGCGAGTTTGGCTGCTGCAGGTGATATAGACATTGGTAGCTATAGACAGGTGATATAGACATTGGTAGCTATAGACAGATGGTAAAGAGATTGATAGCTATAGACAGGTGATAGAGTAAGCTATAGACAAGTGATAAAGAGTGTGTAGCTAAAGACAGATGATTTGGAGATTGGTAGCCATAAATAGGTGGTATAGAGATTGGTAGCTTTAGACAGATAATAAAGAGATGGGTAGTTATAGACAGATGGTATAGTGACTGATATATATATAGACAGGTAATAAAGAGATCGGTAGCTATCGACAGGTGATATAGATATTGGTAGCTATAGACAGGTGATAAAGGGACGGGTAGCTATAGACAGGTGATATAGAGAGTGGAATATATAGACAGGTGGTGTAGAGATCGGTAACTATAGACAGGTGATATAGAGATTGGTAGCTATAGACAGGTGATAAAGAGAGTAGAATCTATAGACAGGTGATAAAGAGATCGGTAGCTAAAAACAGGTAATATAGAGATCGGTAGCTATAGACAGGTGATATAGAGAGTGGAATATATAGACAGGTGGTAAAGAGATCGGTAACTATAGACAGGTGATATAGAGATTGGTAGCTATAGACAGGTGATAAAGAGAGTAGAATCTATAGACAGGTGATAAAGAGATCGGTAGCTAAAAACAGGTAATATAGAGATCGGTAGCTATAGACAGGTGATATAGAGATTGGTAGCTATAGACAGGTGGTGTAGAGATTGGAAGCTATAGATAGGTAGTGTAGAGATCGGTAGCTAAAGACAGGTGATATAGAGATCGGTAGCTATAGACAGGTGGTGTAGAGATTTGTATAATTAAGACAGGTGATATAGAGATCGGTAGCTATAGACAGGTGATATAAAGATTGGTAGCTGTGGTGTAGATATTGGAAGCTATAGACAGGTGGTGTAGAGATTGGTAGCTATAGACAGGTGATATATAGAGTGGAAGCTATAGACAGGTGGTGTAGAGATTTGTATAGCTAAAGGCAGGTGAAATCAAAGTTAACGAGTTATGCTTCATATTTCACGTTCTTTAAAATTATTCATTAGCCAAGGAGTTCTACATGTGTAAAATCCTTAAAACAATTCTCTTCATCCCGAATCTCTGGTACAGATTTGGATGTTTTAACAATGGCACAAATAGCAGATATAGATAACATATGATGATCCAATGAACTTCCATCCGTTTTAATAACAACTCCTAAAATTATTTTGATTTGAACACCATTATTTTGGAATATAAAAATTTATATTAGCGAGCACTTACCTTGTCATGATTATGTGACTGTAGACCAGTCGCGTCCTAACCTTGTTGAACCATCTACTTAAATGCTTAGTTATCTGAAGATTTCCCAATTTAAACAACTTCTGACAAAAAGCTACTCATATGTCCGGCGACCAGAATCTGTTTGCATACGTCCACTGTCGTCGGTTCTACTGAGCTCTGAGTGACAAGGTTAGTGTCGATATCCCCGCGCAGCTGACCGCAGGTAGCTCCAAACACTTCCGGCGTGGTGCGTGTAAAACACAAACAATATTGTAAAATGAACACTCTCTATTATCTACCGTGTTTAGGTTAAACCGTATACTTCCCACGAACGTAAGTCGTGATATTGTTACAACAGAATTGATTATGATAAATCGAGCTGGAGGTTGTCTAGGTAATGGACAGTTATTGAGACACTATTAGCGTGTAACATTGAATTGATTTGTAGCGCACTTGGATAAATGTTGTTACGGCACCGATCGTAGACGCAGGACAACATCATATAAATATGTTACAAACTGTACAGCTATTGACGAAGTATCTAGAATGACAGAATTTGAGAATGTCATACTTATGTTACTAATCATTTCATAAAACGTATTGACGAGAGTATTATTTCAATATGTAAATCCCGTATATCACTGCTCTCAGATCAGGTTGTTGTGTCCCTCTCAACAGACACAGCATAAATTAAGCTGTTCTCTAGAATCCCTTAATCCAATCGAGTCGAACACCCATTTGGGTATGCATAAAGTTGTATATTTTGGTAGATGAAATGTAATTGGTTAGAATAAGTATCAGTTAAATACCAACTGATGAGACTACTTACGATATACATAAGTAGTAGAAGATAAGTTGGGTTTTTTTTTTATTTCGAACCGACAAGAAAAAATATATTTGTGTAATGTAACTGATAAAGTGATGAGATGAGGATATTGATCTGTAGAGTGTAACAATGTTGTTTTGGTTTGTGTGTGTGTGTGAAGTTATAGCATAGTGTGTTTTTGAAGCCATGGGGTGTGGTGGAAAAAAAATCGGCTTGCTGATATTTGAGAATCGTTTGATGCGATAGTGATCGTTTTGCGTTGAAATTATAGAATTATATTGAAAACAGTGATCTGGTTGTCTGTTCATTGGTGGGATTGTTTGTGTGTAAGTTGATAGTGTTGTTTATTGGGTGAAAAATGATTGGTTTAAGGGATAAGTCAAAGGGTTGATGGCATATTCAAAATCACAAGAGTGTTACTTTCTAGAATGATAGGAGTTGTATATTGAATGTAAAGTGATTGTTGTCTGAGTGTAAAGTGAGTGTTGTTTTGTATGTAAAATGGGTGTTGTTTTGTGTGTAAAGTGAGTGTTGTTTTGTATGTAAAATGGGTGTTGTTTTGTATGTAAAATGGGTGTTGTTTTGTATGTAAAATGGGTGTTGTTTTGTGTGTAAAGTGAGTGTTGTTTTGTGTGTAAAGTGAGTGTTGTTTTGTATGTAAAATGGGTGTTGTTTTGTGTGTATAGTGAGTGTTGTTTTGTGTGTAAAGTGAGTGTTTTTTGTGTGTAAAGTGAGTGTTGTTTTGTGTGTATAGTGAGTGTTGTTTTGTATGTAAAATGGGTGTTGTTTTGTGTGTATAGTGAGTGTTGTTTTGTGTGTAAAGTGAGTGTTTTTTGTGTGTAAAGTGAGTGTTGTTTTGTGTGTATAGTGAGTGTTGTTTTGTGTGTAAAGTGAGTGTTGTTTTGTGTGTATAGTGAGTGTTGTTTTGTGTGTATAGTGAGTGTTGTTTGTGTGTATAGTGAGTGTTGTTTTGTGTGTATAGTGAGTGTTGATTTGTGTGTATAGTGAGTGTTGTTTGTGTGTAAAATGAGTGTTGATGTGATTGTATAGTGAGTGATGTTTTGTGTGTAAAGTGAGTTGTTTTGTGTGTAAAGTGAGTGTTGTTTTGTGTGTATAGTGAGTGTTGTTTTGTGTGTAAAGTGAGTGTTGTTTTGTGTGTAAAGTGAGTGTTGATGTGATTGTATAGTGAGTGTTGTTTGTGTTAAGCATTGATGTCATTTTTTTAGTTTCATTGGGGTATGAAAAAAAGATTGTTTGCAAACATTTGAATCCGCGTAATAACTAATAACTCAATACTTACACATGAATTCTAATTAACACTGATTCTAGCATTCACACTACCAACTAAATGCTGAATCAGAATAATAAACAAAAATACGAAATATGCAGGGATAATAATGAGGCTACTTAGTTTGAGTTTTATCAGGTTTTGATTAAATCTATTGGTAAAATATTTCTATTATCATCAAGTGATATATCAGAGTTACCCTATGTAGGCAATTCTACATTTGAATACCCAATATAGTTATGTAAAAACAGCATTAAGTATTGTCTATAAGCAGTACAACGGGACATAAAAAGAAATAATGTTAAGCATTTTCATTGGGCGCCTCACAGGAACAAGCTGGATCTAGCATTAGATTATCATTATGTCTCTCACTATTCAAATCAAGGGCATTGCTACGTAATTGACATAATAATATATCTATTTTGGGGGGATTGCAGGTAATGAAAAATTCTAAGATTTTGTCCCTTTTCTTGAGGGTTCCGAGAGTTTTTTACGGTATCGAGAAAAGGCGAAGAAATGATGGAAGGATATTATTAAAGAAACTTCGATCATAAATACAAGTTCTAGATAGAGGAATATTTACCAATCTGTAAGTATGTAGATGAGGGTTACAGTGTCTTGTGAAATAATGAAGGGTTCGATAATGTTATACAAAAAGTCAGGAGTTAAGAAGTGAATAATTCTGAACATCATAAATAATTCATGTTTATTACGCCAAACTTTTAGTTTCTCAAAACAAGTTTAACGGTGTAATTTAAAATTTGATGTTTAACTTCTTAGACCAGTTATGATTTCCAATGCTTCTGTTTACACAGATTCTAATTGTTTTTCTTTTCCAGTGGTACAATTATCCCAAACAGGTGATGAATATTCTAATATAGGTCTACTGAAATTAAGATTTAACGCTCCTAAAGATTTCCTATCAATTATGTTTTAACATGCGTAAAATATTTAACCATTTCCGTGATGTATCATGTGTTTTTAATATGATCACTCTAAATACCTTTAGTATTGAATATTAAGCCTTAATGTTTAGGAAAGTTATTACCTGATTATCAAAATGAGCGGGGAATGAGGTCTATTTTGTTTTCTAGTGAAAGTTATAGCAATATTGTTTTGGGGGATTAAAATGAATTGTCCATGTATGAGCACAACCATATATAGATTCATTATTTAAATCATCAACTGGAGTAATTACATCATCATAAACAATAACAGATAGACACGTGTCATCAGCAAAAAGTTTTGTAGTGTTAATTTCATGAGTAATGTTATTAATGAATAAAGGGAATAAAACGGGGCCAAGAAGAGAACCTTGAGGGTTCCAGCAGAATTAGTTTTGTAATGAGAAGCATATCCTTCAAATATAACACGTTGATTGCTGTCAATAAATAACTTCCAAACCATTTAATAAAACACCCAGAGTAACCATATTTTCCAAGTTAAAATGAAAGTCCATTGTGCTATACTCTATCTAAAACTTTGCTGATGTAACAGAAACTAAGTATATATCTGTACCATTATCTAGATTTTTAACTATCGTATCATACATAGAAATCAACTTATTAACTGTGGAATTCCTACCCTGAAACCAAGAAGGTTGTTGATGTGTAAAATGATCACGTATCAAAAACTCGGTTGGGAACATCAGTGTACATGTACTTGTATATATGTAGTTTTGTATTTCTAATGTTACGATAGGTGTTTAAAATGAGTATACTGTATATTAATTGTACATGTCATTAATGTTCGTACCGCAAGTACATACATGTATATACCGTATATATAATCGAGTCATGTTGTGTTGATCTTCCGTGTTCCACTTGACCATGATTTGATTAGAAGTGATTAATTTTTATTTAAATCATTCTCATAATAATTTGTTAATCATTAATTACGTAGTTTTTATGTATGAGAAATGACAAAATCGTACAAATCAATGCAATGCATATCGCTTTCCTCGTATAAAAACAAAACCAATTATTTTGCATTTATCTTTCGATTTGTTAATCTCTATCAAGCTCCACCACTACCGTCTCCACCGTCTTTAATGACCAACCATGTACATGTATATGTTGATTGAAGGTCAACAGTAATACATATATAAACTAACATCACCACATTACTTCAGAAATCTGCGAAAGATTCTGCTGAGTAAATTAAGAATTATAACCTACATCCATGTGTGTAAATGGCTTACAAGAGGAAGGTTTTAACACCCTTTATGGTGAATTGTGAATCAGTCTTAGTTGAGGTTATCCAGATAGTGGACAAGAGAATATCATTCAGTATAGAAATAATTGAACTTCATCTTTAATAATATGACAGAAACAAGCTTCACCTTACTGCATTTATTCAATACCAATTTCACTAATATAAAGAAAGGTACGGCCATTCTAAATAAGTAAGTATAGTGTTGTGAGATTTACATTTCACCGTAACTATAGCACACAATATCACTAATCAAGAATGTAATTACTTGGTAATATTAATTTCCTCAATGTTAGGAACCGTGAACATTCTAGCTCAACCATGATTATATAAGCAGCAATATAGAAACATTCTTGATATCTTAACGAATGATTTTCAAATAGAGATCAAATCTTTGATTCAATAATGGAAAAAAAACAAGCGGGTCCCGAATGAACAAAATTCTTTTACAACTTATTTATGTCGCAACAAAAGAAAGATATATTGTAAATACCTGATAAACAATATTTCACATTTCAATGTACAAAACTACAACTTAGCTTGGAGCAATCGCAGAAAGAAAAAGAATATATATATAGGTATACAGCAAAATTAAAAAGAGATATACATATATACAGTATATCAATCTAGTGGGGCACGTTCATTTCAAATGTGATCTCATGTGTTTTTGCTTGTCCTTCACAAATATATTAGTTTATTTGCTACCATTTTCGCTATTCAAAGGAATGTGTTACGACTCAATTTGACCATTATCGAACATAAAAGTTTGGCCTTACAAATATCATGTGGATACGTTGTGCAAACATTAAACGATTTCTTGGCATATTGAAAATAAAGATGGATGGCCCTATAAATACTCCGCTAGTCGAACTGATTTACAGGAAGTCATGATCTGAGAAAATTTTATAAAATATATCAAACTACATCAAATATGTGTCATAAAAGGTCGGGTTAAGAGTTAGAACACCACATATTATATATGCCACAATTAAATGCTGTGTATCAAGCTTATAACAGCGTGAGAAAATCGAGATACAAAATGTAAACAATGCAGTACTTCACCTCCATCATCAGATTTGTACACAATATACAAAGTACTTACGTGTATGTAGTTACTTGAGGGCAATATATAGGAGACATTGTTAGATATACTATTGTTATGCATGTGCGGTTGTGTGATTGTAGTTCGTGTGTTGTTTGGGGGTTGGTGTGTGGAAAGGTTGCTTATTTTAGGGTATTTTGAGAGATACTCCTGTATTTCAATTGAGAAGGTTAATCATAATACGTGTGGTGTTTCACGTTTTCTCTTGGTACTATTCTTTGTTTTATTAAATGAGTGCAGTATGCGTGTGGTTTTTTACACACTGATGGGAGTAAGGCTTGATAATTTGAGATTCAACTGGAAGTTTATGCTTTTATTTATTATTCACAGAGACCTTTTGTCCATTTGGTCTAGAACTAGGCGACGGGCTCTTGTTCAGTAAGGTACATGTAACATCTAGCTACTACAAGCTAAATCATACCTCGTTCGATGATAACTTTGCTTATTGATGGGAAATCAGTGAGCGAACAGAATTTTTTAACAATGCTTTAAATAAGGGGGGAAACTCAATACAATTATAGAACCATAAATGTCTCGACTGCTTTAAAGCAATTCTATATAGTTCATTTTAGTTTTATTTCTGAATTATGAAATCCAGCAAACAAAGTCACTTAACTGTATCTGCAGGTTTATTTAAAATAAAGGAATGGAAACCACGATGACGAAAAAATACTTAATCGTTATTTCATGCCCTTTATATTGTCCCTATTGAAACCAGTCAAGTATGGCAAGCTATAGAGATATACAAACACCGGAAATACTTAGTGTATGCTGATTGGGCTCGTTTTAACTAAGAGATAGTACACGGTGTTATTGACAGCTCATATCGCCCTATCGCGAAAATTGTGAGGGTTGGTGTTTATTTAACGGTAAACCGCGTCTCCTCCTACCTCCTTAGCTTTTTAAAACGAGTTTGTATGTTATTTAAGAAGACAGTTCCGAGAACCTCATTGTTATTTAAAGGTCAGGGACGAAGGGCAAATTGAACAAATTATCAAGACTATGACGTCAATGCTTGATATATTTTGTTTCTTATGTTGATATTTTAGTGTTATCGTAATCATTTCCAAACGCAATATTGCAGAAACAGAAATGCTGTATCTTTTACATTTTGCATTATATCCTCTCCAAATATGCATTATAGTAATTGCTTCATCCGAGCCTGAATGTGTTAACGATAATCGATGGTTAAGTGTGATAATTATAACTTATCAGATTATCATAGAACAAGGGCAGCATACATGTACATATCAGATTGCGTCAAGAATATGTCTCGATGACACATGTCTCTCTATGTAATTATGTTTATTTGGAATTAAATATTGTCTCGCACATTCAGAGTAAATCAGAAGTAAATGTTCATTAAGTATGCCTTTATTATATCGGAATCCATCGTATGATTACAGAACCATTTAAGTGTTATTTACTTCCGGTCAATTCTTGGTCAACAACAACTTGACCGATATGTTCAGATTGACCGTAAGGGTTTATATTATATGTGACCAGTGTTTAGACAGTCAAATACCCGTCTTGATCGAAAAAGTTTGAGCAGCTTAACTATTCATTTAGGCAAATTTTCATAAAGTTATACTTGATTAGTCAGTGGTGTGCTTCATGGTTGAAATACAAGTACATCAGTTTTTGTTTGTTTGATTGTTTATTTTTATTTTATTTTATCTTTATTTTGTTTATGCAAGGGAAGTCTTGTTTTGCACAACTTACTATCGAGAGATCTCCTGGGTAACAAACATTTATCTTAAATATTCTTTACACTTCCATATTAAACCTGTTTGAATGAAAGATACTGAGCGAGACAAATGTTTATCATTGTATCCTAATTGGTAGATAATGAGCGAGACAAATGTTTATCATAAAAATGGTAGATGCTGAGCGAGACAAAAGTTTCTCGTTGTGCATTACACGTATACTAAATGATACACGTAAAAGATATACTTAATACCAACACATACGCCATCTGTAAAGATACCTCAGGAAAATACATGTTCTACTTTTTATTATTATTATTCTTTATCATGTCAACGTTAGTATTTATATTTTTCAAATCTTACATTGCATTCATACTAAAACCATAACAAAATATACAAACATAAACAAGCTGTACCACCGAGACAGGGCTGTGTATACCATATGCTTCACAATAAACTGTCAGTAACTGAATGTGTACACAACTTTTTTTAAATCATACTATTTTTCGAGAATAAAATTTTACTAAATGAGTAATAATTTGGTGACCTATTAGGGCCACTACAAAAATGTATATATTTTGTAAGTACAACTTCTTATCTTGTTCGTTCAAGATACAAAGTTGCACGTACAAGATGAGTGGTCTTAATACTCCGTTTTTTGTTTTGTTTTGTTGTGGGGTTTTTTTTTGGGGGGGGGGGGGGGGGGGGGGGGAGCAATCACAAAGTGTACGTCTATATGAATAACGTACCTATAACTATTCATTCTTTAAATGTACTTATTTTAGCGGTAATCATACTTTCGCGATTGTCGCTCTGAAAACATTCCGCTAATCTTAGACTATGCTAACTACACTTTCCTCGCATTGTTTCTAAGACAAGCATTTAGCGAGTATTCATCATTGCGCGCATCTCCATTTTATATTTTGTTATGACACACATCTGAGTGTGTCTATCACAAGTTTATTATCTGGGTTAGCCTAATAGGGAGACTAAATACGCCATACGTTATTCCATTATTTCGCAGTCGAGATTTACTGTCCTCATTTTATTGATCGCTGTAAGTGATACACCTAGAACATTAAAGCAATATCCGATACACAGCTGTTTCATGACCTGTCAATTGAAATCGGATAGTCGGACAAAAAGGCGACCAGTTTTCCCTATTGTTCTTATAGCATTACATGCAAATAATTGGGTTTTGGTATTTAACAACTCACCCATATGACGTTAATGTCGTTATTTACAACGTATTAAGTAAATAGTACCATTTCCAATACTACGATATACACCACATTGGTATTATTCTATTTACAAGGCGTGTTAACGTCACCACTGATCTATTGCATTACTGTAAGTATTGTGTATTTTGAATATATTCCAGAATTTAATCAGACGATTTAAGATTATGTAAACGAGTCTCATAACCAACTTGGGAAAAAATGATTGTTGATATTTACTAATGTTCCCCTTGATCAATTAAAAGATAAAAAAAAATGTATTTTGTTCCAAATAGTTTATTATCAAACAAACATCAGTATTCTTGTCAGTACCGATCATTATTGAATAAAGATTGATTATATGTAAGTCAAAATTATACAGGTGTGATATATAGTGATATAATAAACGTGAATCTTGTTTTATGAAAGCTCGCAATATTCAAGTACATTTCAACCGAATGTAAAGGGTGAATTGACTGAAGATAGTACCAAAAAACATGAGAGAGGAGAGAGGCAGGGGTGAAGAACAGAGGAGAAAGACAGAAGTGAAGGACAGAGGTGAGGGACAGGGGAGAGGGCAAGGGATAAGGACAAAGTATTGGGACAGGGTTGAGGGACAGAAGAGGAGGGCATTGACAGAGAAGATGGACAAAGGAGAGAGACAGAGGAAAGAGAGTGGAACCAATGTAAACAATTCATTCATATACAAGTATACAGAAAGAAAAAGAAACACAATTAGAAATTGCCCAGTTTACAGAAAATAGAAATATGTTATAGAATGTGAAAATGGTGTAATTGAAATATAGAGAAATATATATATCATAATATCTATGAAAATATCATATATGTACGTTAAGTATCCTCGTTAAAGTATTTCTATGGCATGCCTTTGCTGTACATTTCAGTTTGACAAGAAATTTCTAACTGAAGTTGAAATGTTACTGTCGGGCAGAGCTTTGTTTAAATATGCATCATTTCATTTCCTCATCAACGAACAAATGTAACGCAAATCGAACACGACTGAGCATTTCTTCAATGTCAATAAGATGTACATATAGATAAAAATGAATATATAACGATGACAAAGCCGATTCAAACATATTTACAAAAGGAATAAAATGACTTTGTATAATATATGGAGATCACTGTTTAAAAAGTAACAAATACATGTATATCATATTACAAGTATAACAATACAATCTAATAGGAATCCAGTAGAACAAAAAACAACTATAACAAGAGGGGAGCGGGTGTGTTTGTGTGAATGTATCAAATCTGTTAGCAGAAGAGTAAACATGAAACTTAAATCACTAGAACGGATATAAATAATAACCAATTAGTCGTGTTGTATATTTTCTAAAAAGAAAAGCACTCAAGTTAAAAACTAGTGTCTTTGAACTGATTAGTTGCTATGGTACCTCTTGAATTTGGCGCCCAATTATTCAATACATTCTCCGTTTTGGCTATATTATTGACTAATATTATTGCTGGATGAAGCTACACTTACAAGTTCTGTTTTCTATTTACAGAAAATCAAACTCTAAACACCATGCGTAGGTACGATAGCAGAACAGTGTTACTTCAACTGGTCCATCTCAAAGTCATTGGTAGGATTACTTTTATTAGAGTCAGATCGTGTTCCGTTAACCTTGCGAAAAGATCCTCTGAACGAACTTGTCCGTCGATGGAAGGACCCCTTACAACTGGTAATGGCCGACGTGAACAGCTTTGAGCAATGCGTGCGGAAGTTGATATTTAGAAAACTGTATATGACAGGGTTTATCACGTTGTTAATGTAGTAAGAGCGAGCAAAAAGTTTCAGAATAAGCTGTTTCTCCTCAGAGATTTCTAAAACAGAACCTTTTTGTCGAGATACAAACACCTGCACCACCATCGTCGGCAGATAACTAAGAACGAATGCCACGGTGACCGCTATGAATATCTTTGTTGTTCTGGAGACTTTTACTTGCGACAGAGCTTCAGATATACTTCCGAACCTTGACTTGCGTGATGTATTTGACAAAGATCTTTTGAAAGATCTTTTATTGTTTGTAAATACACTTGACTCGTCGTCGCTGACACTTGAGGCATATCGGGGCCTTTTAACAATGTAATGTCCACCGTCTGGATGTTCGTCGCTTGGTCGATTAGATGATGCAGGCTTGTCGCCAATGATGATGTCTTTTCTGCGTCTGATTTCATACCAAATACGGATATACAATCCGGCTAGTAGTATGAAAGCCACACCAAACACTAGAGGGATGAAGTATTTGTAGAAGATGTCGCGAAACAAACTTTCTTTGTATTCGTCTGATACTGAGCAGTCGTGTCCGTACAATCCAGTCACGTGCGTTGGAGCCCTGGTGATACCGAACAGTATTAATGCTGGAACCGACAAAATTATGGCCAAAATTCCTGCTACAGCACAGAGAATCTTCGTCTTGAGCGCCGTTACCATCCTCAGAGGTCTGCAGATTTTGACATAGCGATCAAACGCAATTTCGATCAAGATTATAACCGACCCGAACGTGGTTACGTTCTGAGAGTAACGAAAGAGCTTACAAGCCAAAGCGCTGTAGAAAGTGTAGTGGAACCTGACATCGTAAATGTCGATGGGCATGCATATCGTACTGGACAAAAGATCAAACACTGCCATGGCAACAATAAAATAGTTAGACGATCGACTCTTATATTTACGACAATAAACATAAATGACAAGAATGTTTCCGATAACACCCGTCAACATCAGAAAAGCGACGAAGATGATAACCGGAAGGAACAGCAGAGCTTTATCGTCGTTCAGTGCCTCCAGAAGTCCAAGAGGGAATGCTGTTGTGGTAATGTTTCCGACTGGCATCCGACCGCCTGGTGTAGTTATCAACATACCACTTTC
Organism: Pecten maximus; assembly: GCF_902652985.1. Taxonomy (NCBI): domain Eukaryota; kingdom Metazoa; phylum Mollusca; class Bivalvia; order Pectinida; family Pectinidae; genus Pecten; species Pecten maximus. Next base: position 26,306,019 of record NC_047021.1, on the reverse strand, counting down.
GGTAAATGAAGATCCATTGACCTTGGTGTCCATTCCACCACCTGATGACGTCAGCGGATACATAGTCGTCGACACTGTCAGATAAGGAATAAGTAAGGATTAACAAAATAATAAATTTTATATAATAGTATGAATATTCTTTTTTTCATTTCAATATTATCATAAAAGCCTGTATAGAGTATCAGCTTTTTGTCGTTTTAAATGAAAATATAATAACCGATTAATAATTGAAATATTACAACTTCTATGAAAATACAGCACTGCCATATATGTAAATGGTAATGATGTTTTTATCGCAGGTAAATTGAGCTTTTACTATTTGATACATACCTGTCCAGGCACTGGTAGTGTAGATAGGTGTATCAGTCTCATCATCCTCCATGCTGTCTTTTGGGGGAGGACGCAGTTTTCTTGATTACTGTTATAAAAAATAACGGCGAGGAATTTTTTTTATTTCAGCACTTTCAATATATACATATTAATGCTATTATTAGTATTTAGCAGGCTAAGTGTTACCAAACGCGACCCACTTCATAAATGGATCCAGGATAGAATTCATTATAACAGGACACAATGTCCATATTGCAATGATTCATTGTTTCGATCCAGTTATTAAATACTTCCGTAAGTAAGAGATAAGATATATACCATCTGGGGTGGTGGACCGACAATATTAGCGAATTTGAGATGGAAGATAACATACCGCAATTATCAAAACATCAATAAAACCAATTAGTGACACAAACTATCATGAACAGACTGTCATCCCTGATTTACTGTCATGTTGTATCCTGTAGTGTAGATATAATGTTGATATTCGAGTTGAGAATCGATTGTAACTTTTTAAAGCTAAAGGCATGCTTTCGTTGGAATATTATTGTTATTTCCAGGAATACAGTAAAAAAAATAAGAGTTAACATGGATTTTGAAATATAATATCAAAATACGAGCAAACAGCATTTCATGTCGATTCTTCTGGAAGCAAGGTAACATATGTAAATGATAGATATCGTATGGAACGCTTTTACTTTAGTCAGTCTTTAATCAAGATCGTTGAAGAAAGTAAGATCGGATGGAATGTCCTTTTTTCAATGAACTAGCCGCTCAGTTGGCTTGTAGGTATACAGAAACTAATTTGGAGTCGTATGGATAGGGAGGTTTTTTAGAGATCTACAATAATCTACAGTAAATTAACTATGCCTATGTAGCATTTCTGTTTTTCCTGTTCTTTAACAGTTTTCTAATTGTCACTGGCATTGCTATCGGTTCGCTCTGTGAAAATATTGATCCGTGAAATTGTACTTTGATGTAGAGAGAGAGAAGGTAATTCTGGAAATAAATTATCTCATAGTAGCGCCGTTTTTTGTACCTACCTTAAGAAGAGTCGAGCATCTTGATGAGATTCAGTTTGCGTGGCTGTCTTCAATTTGATTATGAGCCGGTACAGATGTTGCACGGTTGATAACTTCCTTGACAAACTTACATTACTACGTATACTCGGAGTATGTACCACAGATACTTCCGGCGAACAGCATTTTGTATACACCTCATTCACACTACTACTGACAATTAGGTACAAAATTCTTAAAATATTACAAGATGTGTATGTGTTCATAGTATGTGTTGATCTTTAAAGATTTATTCTACTTTTATATTCATAGTATTTGATGCTACTGTTCCATATTTTCAAGATTTCAGCGTAGCTTTACAAAAACAAAATATTTAGAAAAAGCATATACAACAACTTTCTATTTAACTATTTGTAGATCCATGCTGTCTCCCTAAGCCTGTTATTCTAAATGGACCATCAAGGTACATTTATGCGTTATTCAGATTCTATATGTAAGTTTACTCCCTATAAACATGAAATATGCGCTTCTTGGAATTTCAAAATTTTCTCACCAGAAACTCCAGATGGAAGGTACTACAGGGTACAGATTTTATCTGTGCTAGTTTTCCCATTTGTCCCAAGTTCCAGGTAAAAGGGGTAAATATGATGATCCATAACTACATTCCTCTTCACTAATGTGATATTTCGGGAAAATCTGCAATTTCCATCAAATATTTAGGAAACCCTTGTGTCAGGGTAGTGTTCATACGAGACACAGTTTTGGTAAGCGTTTAGTTTATTTGTCTTTGCTATCATGCTTGATGATGCATTGATGCATTGCTCTGAGATTTGGTGTATGCCATTGTATGACCAATTACAGACCAAGTTTCAAATACCTCACTCCAGTTTGATAATTTGAACTTTATTTGTAAATTGCATGACTATTTTATTTGATATGGTGAAATTACAATGTGTATTTGTTATATCAAACCAAATTATAATGTATATATATATATACGCTATTTACTATGAACAATAGAGCACCATCGTTATAAATGTTGTTTGCGATATTCTTGTCATTAGAACTGTTTGTGAAAAATACATGACCAAACATAACAAGCACTTTGAAAGTATTATGACAAAACATTATAACAAGCATTATAACAAGCACTATGGCAAGCACTATGACAAAACAGTATGACAAGCGTTATGACAAGCACTATGACCAGCATTATGACAAAAAAGATATGACAAGCATTTTGATAAGCAATATGACAGCACTATGACAAGTATTATGACAAGCACTATGACAAGCATTATGACAAGCACTATGACAAGCGTTATGACAAGCACTATGACAAGCATTATGACAAAAAAGATATGAAAAGCATTATGATAAGCATTATGACAAGCACTATGACAAGTATAATGACAAGTACTATGACAAGCATTATGACAAGCATTATGACAAGTATTATGACAAGCACTATGACGAGCACTATGACAAGCACTATGACAAGTATTATGACAAGCACTATGACAAGCATTATGACAAGTATTATGACAAGTACTATGACAAGCACTATGACAAGTATTATGACAAGCACTATGACAAGCATTATGACAAGCACTATGACAAGCATTATGACAAGTAATATGACAAGCATAATGACAAAACATTATGACAAAAATCGTTAAAAGTGAAATTTTTGTCCTTTTTTAACAAAAGCTTGTTTGAATTAATGCTTACTTTTTTTCAATCCAGCTGGATCAATAATATATTATTATATTGGCAATATCTCTCCATGTATATGAATTAAAAGAGTTTATAGCCATCCTCGTAATGACACTCGTGTTATCGAAGGAATGGACATGTACAAAAGTCACGCAAGACATTAGCATCTTTCAAAACAAGCAAGGAGTTAGATACAGTAGAACCAAAATAAAGTGTCCTTAAGGTGGTCATAGGGTCCAACAAAAATACTCAAACGAAATCTCAAAATCCCGAAGGGGAGGGCGCAAAAGTCCCTTAATTCAATATTTCCTAATTTTCAATATTGGGTTTCAAAAATAATGTTTCTCTATATTCAGAAAAACGATATTAATAATATCAATGTTACTGATGCACATATTTGATAGAGATTGGCAGATCAGATTGTCTCTTGAATTTTCGAGATAGGATCATCAAATTATATCAGATTTCTATGATTTTAGTTTCAGATAAAAGGTAAGACTGTTATGAAGCATTGTTATTGGAAGCATTGGTTGCGGAATCAAATGGAGAAAAGATAGTTTGGTGTGCGTAGCATTTGATCAACTAAACGGGGGCAACAAAAAATATCGTTTTATCTTTGTTTTTCTTTTCGTGAATATTGATTTTTTTTTCTGAGAATTATCTGACTAAGAGTACAGTGAAAAACACTACTCCAGGTGGACGCTGCTTTAAATTAGTTTTTTTTTTTTTTTTCTTTTTCCCCGACGTGTGTAGATTAAGAACAACCGTACGACGCAAAATAAAGATGGCGGCATCAGACCCTTATCCTGTTCCGGGAACACATCCCAGTCAGTGCGGAACTGATTAGTGATAAACACTCAATATCCACGAGTCAGTCTAATCGATGACTCTGTATCCGGTCATATACAAACCGGAACGATGACCTCCCTAAATCTACATCCGAAGTTTCCTGTTGGCCGTAGTAGGCACGTGGAGTTGACATTCTCAAGTCATATTACTAACTACAATGTAAGTAACAATTAACACACTGGTAAAAGGAAAGGCACCGACAGTTACTCCTACACTGGACTATTGTTCGACACCTCCCTGTCTATACAGCCAATAATGGCGACAAAGAGAGACATACGGTATATTCCATGTCATAACATCCCCAAATAACAAGTAAATTATCGCTAAGAGTAGGAAATTATTTCGTCTTGATATAATGTTTGAACCAACAAAAGAATTTCACTTACCGACTAAAAATTAAGATAAAAATGCACCAGTATGTACCTGAAGCAGAAAATACTTAAATATAGATCGATATATGTGAAAGTTAGAACAATTAACAAACCACTTAAAGTTCCTTACACATTATACTACTAACTTTTTGTTCAATGCACCCTTTTAATAGATGTAGCAAAACATTGAGTGGCATTGATGTAATTGTTCAAGAAGATACACATTGTCGATGTACGACAATTCAAATATAATGTATCCAAGTACCAATGTCAATCATTATTTCCATACAGCGATATCAGATACTTTTCTTATATAGCATATGAGATGTCTTTTATACTATATATAGAATATATTGTATAACATATGAGATATCGTATATATATACTAGATCTACATAAGATATTTGACAAGTGTTTGTGGCTATTAAATACAACAGTCTGTCGTCAACCTCTCGGGAAGATGAAGTACGTGTTGTCCCATGCTATAAGCGTCACAGAGCGGTGATGGTGGTTGTTAACCAATACGTCTACTTAATTGTTGAGGAAGTTTGAAGTGGCGTTTACGCCAACCCTTTACAGAGTATGTACGTATACAAATAGTCACATCGTCAACCCCTCACCATCTCCCGGGGACTTCGTATAAAAAAAAAAATGTTTACCGGTAATAGCGAGTTAAACCACACCATGTGTAGGAATTAGGTACTTAACATACATGTAACTCTCAAGCACAGGGGACAGATCAACATCTATTGTATATAGCATACAAATAACGGGTCAACGGGTGCACTGCACATATCAGTTTTCTTGATGCTAATATAAATGCATCTATGTTTAACAAATTCAAAACGGTTTGGAACTTAAAAATATCAAATATCCATACACCCTTTCATATTTCACATTTTTACCAAAGCTTATAATGAATCAACTATCCAAAATCTTTTTACTTTTAATTCTGATCTCTGGTCAAATTTCACAATTTAGCAAAAAACAACGTTTTAGGTGTCTTTGTTTTGTTTTTGTTTTTGTTCTAATCTAATTATTTGTTTAACAGTTGTGACCAAAACGTATTATTAAACAGGAGGAAAATATTTTCTCACATATTTCACAGGGTTTTCTCACATACTTCACAGGGTTATCCGGCGGTTGCTAGGAAAAAGATAAATCGACCTTACACAGGGTGGGTAAAGACAGCCGGCACGCGCTATATGACGCTGCTCACAATAACGTAACGTCATCATTTTACGTTGAGTAACCAAGTCGTAAATGATGACGTCATAAATTTTGACGCACATTCCAAGGAGCATTTAAGATGGCGCGAGGAAAAACTTTCATAAAAACTCACGTTTGGTTGCAAGTATGTGAGAAAAATAATCAATCATGGGTCTGTTCCGCGAACAAGGATATCTCAACCCTCGTGTAAGAGTTTGGCTGGCCAGCACTCAACAAGCCTTGTGCTGACTGGCCAAACTCTTACACTCGGGTTGAGATATCCCTGTCCACGGAACAGACCCCCATGATAGATTCTATTAATCTCATACAGGATGGGGGGGGGGGGGGGGGGGGGGGGGGGGGGGGGGTAAAGACAGCTGACACGCGCTATATAACGCTGCTCACAATAACGTAACGTCATCATTTTACGTTGAGTAGCCATGTCTTAAATGATGGCGTCATTAATTTTGATTTTGTATATGTCATGCACATAATTTTCTACACTGCATCAGTTTACGAATATAACAACATTTCCGTTGGTGGAACTTGTCTGCAGATAGTATAGGTGATATAAAGTAATTTAAATGTCTTTTCGAAATTCGTCTTTTTTTCGATCTGGACACGACGAGATGGTGACAAAGTGCAGGTTTAGTCTATGATTTTAGCGGAAATTTGCCGTTTATGTGTTAAAAAAGGGGTCATCAATTTCCTGATAGGTCTATAAAGATGTATTTGTTCATCTATCTCTTAAATGTCTCTGAAACGGATAATTCAATTATACCTGAGGAACCCTTGGGATGAAAAACTTTGTCAGTGATGCTCAACACCAGAACGAAATAACGAAACATGTAAAAACAACAACAACAACAACAACAACAACAACAATGAAGTTTAGCGACCTGACACTTATCTGACACTCTTGAAAATAGCATTATGTCAGATCCATCAAGCTTGGTTCGCATTGGAGGTTAATGTATTTTTCTATGTAGTCTATCTGGCCAGGCATGAAGATGCGGGAGCTAGTTTTATTGTAAGGACAGTTACCAATGGGGGGAAATCGCATCCTCTAAAATCAAAATGAGCTTTTGATTTCAAAGATGATTTTTTTTAATTATATATCTCAGTGAAGGGCATTGAGTCTCTAAATACATAACTGTACAACTTATCATTATGTTTGTAACCTACCGTCCAGCAACAGCAACAAAAATCATAATCTGAATATTATTTTTTCCCAGTGATGCTTCCTGATTTCATGACAAAACCTCCACTTTGTCCCTCATGCAGAGTGTTACACTACATTTGTCCACAGTTACTGTACAGCCAGATTCACACTCAAACTCGCAATGGGGAGCATTTTTGCTGTTTTCTGGCTTACATGTCAGCCTCATTGAGACCAATTGAAATTTCATTAACCATATAAATCTTTTAGAATCGAATGTCTCTGTTTATAAGTAATTTGAATGTTGAAGTTAAGGGTCCTTGGTACCAATTTAAAGATGACGAGATATCCAGAAATTTTCAGATATTTTAAGACAGAACGAACCTTCTGTCTACCAATGTAAAGTCAAATTGCAAATGACCTGTTTATACATATTGACCCCATCTTTCTGTCGGGTCTAACCTGAAGTTTTTTTCTCAAAGAAGATTTATATAGGCTTAGCCTGTTGTCTGATTCTTTTAAGAAAGCTGTATTTGCGTGCATAAATATTTGTATGTATTATTTATGTATTGTTGATAAAATATTTTGGAATGAAATGACCCCAGACCAGTAAATGTACATGTATTGACCATGTTATCGTCCAAACAAATAAGGTTGACCTTGTTGATTCATGTGAAGTATTAGATGACGGCGCTATGAATGTGTCTGAGAACAGCCCGATTGTGTGTTCTATAAAAGTCTCAGTTATCATCCAAGTGTAAAACATCTAACTTTGTAAAATGTTACTGGGAAAGGCACTTTATATCGGTGATATAACCAATGATAGGCTGGTGTTGGAAAACAATCTAAAGTTAATAGAATTACCTGACGAACAAGTGTCTAGGAAGATATAGATAAGTTTAGCTGAGATATTGTATCTTCTATTTTACAATCCTCGAAATCTTCTTAACCTACAACAAAGTAAAAAGGTTATCTAAAGCCATATTGGTCCAACAAACTATCATAAATAAAATTGAAAGACAAATATGGACAAGTAAAGGGAAATCTAGAAACTTATTCAACAGTTTTCTGATTTATAAAGAAAGTAAAACTTCTTTTAGAAGAAATCTCCGTGATGCATCCAATAATTACATGTCTGACCAATTTAATGAAATGTAATGGGCTTGTCCTGAATTTATTCTGTCAATTATACATAAGAAAAACATGGAAAGGCAAAACATGCCAAACCGAAATGAAATACAACAATGTAATTTAGCGAGGGTGTCACATTTTGAAAATATGTTTCAGGATAAACATGGTGGAGACATTGATAATACGTTCAACAGAGAAATCATAAATTGTTTAAGGTTTATAATAAGGAAGACGTACACCTAATTTAATGTATCACCACCTTGGAGATTGTTTTTGTGTCTAGAAGTCTAAAATCTAAGAAAGCAGGAGGATGGGACGGTATAGTATATGAACACATTAAACATGGTAGAACAACACTTCTGCAATATATTGTCACATCATTTAATAATGTTATAAAAATGAATATATTCTAAAAGACTGGAAGAAGGTATAATTATATCTAGATATAAAGGTACAGGTAAAACGAAAGACGATCCGAATAGCTATAAGGGAATTACATTGACACCTGTATTATTTAAAACGTTTGAAATGGTTTCATCATAAAGAATACAACGAGTTTTAAATTCCCTACTGTTTCCGAATAGACAACAGACTGCTTGTCAAAAGAATTTGTGTAGTTTATGAACATAATTCAGTCTTCAAGAATGTATAAATCATAATATTGAATACGGTTCGAAAGTATACGGTGCTTTTATAGACAATAACAAAGCGTTTGACACTGTGTGGCACGCTTGAGCATTGTACAAAACATATACAATTGGGACTTAACCACAAGACGTGGATTCTAGTACATATAATAAAAATGTATGTTGAAAGTTGTGTTTTATTTATTTGCTTACTTTCTTCCATACTTAAAATGGAACGTGGATTATTACAAGGGACGTTGTCTGTCAGGATGTATTTAGTATACATGTATATACATAACGAATTCTCAAATGAAATTCTGGCTTATGTGCAGCAGTAGTTGATTCATGTGTCAATATTTACATTTGTCTGGCATTGTCACTATATCGTCTGTTCGAGAGATCTGGCATTGATGTACGTTTAAATGCCATCTATCACGCGCTACACTAATCAGCGTATTAATACAACACAAACCGGAACTACAATATCTAGGATGATTAAATTTAACAACTAATTATTTTGTCTACATTATTTGTTATAACGCACATTATGTTGTTTGCTTGCAAAGCTCTGGCATTCAAATAGATCATAAATACCATACAAAAACAGTTCAATGCTTAAATGTTCCTACACGGGCAGACATTTTTCTGGTGAGTACGGGTCTTTAAAGTCTTCAGAAAATGATATCAGTACATTGTGTGTGCGACTTATAGTTTACGAAATGGCGGTTTTCTTCTCTGCTATAAAAAGCAAAAGTTTAACTTTCAAAAAATCCAAATAGTATAAATAGTACAATTGTATAATGCCACAGACTGAGAGCATTACTCATGTTGGTTTTGTATTAAATTCTCAACGAAACTCTTTTGAGAGAAAACCATTAGCCTGTAATAAGTTCCGATCGGATACATTGTCCCTTGTCCGCTCTGGTGCACATCCTCAATCCTCTAACAGTAGTGAAGCTCATTAAGATTAAAGTTTATCCGTCCTCCTTATATGGATGCAAGCTTTGACAACCGGCAAAATCCGAAATAGTAATGATAGAAAAAGCACAACATTTTATTAATAAATATATTCAAGGACTTGAGAAAAAAAAAGTCCACAAAAGACATGTGTACATCTTAACTTGGTAGGATCTCTATTGAGGCTTATATAGACATTAAGAAGTTATTATTCTTTGGTAGATTGTGTAAAATGAATCCAATGACTCTTGTTTATAAAGTGCTAATTACCAAGTTCATGTTCAAGTTCTTTATTAACTTTGAGTCTTTCGACTCATCAGTATCCTACACATACACAATATACAAAATTTTACATAACATTGACAACATAAAAAAAAAACATTAATTCGTGCCAGAGACAATACACATGGAGAGCATAACTATATAAAGAAATTCTTTTGACATTTGCCGCTTTGATATATTTGGCCAATTTTTTCCAATTCTTTGGTATTTTTTCCGTTAAATAATTGTATCAATTTAAACATACTTGTTTTTTTTTCTTAATTATCAGACTCCTTTTGTTTAGACTAGGTAGTCCGTACTAGAACGGATTTATCCCTGAAATAGTCAAAATATTACACACACACAAAAAGTATTCACTGAAACAAAATCTATATATTTTTTGTTGAAACCGGAATCTTTCGAAAGAAAATTGACTGGAAAATATAGTATATACTGTAATTTTGTACTGAAATATGAGTAACACTATCTAACAAGGTTTCGAGAATCAACTCAAACCTAATGTTCTATGGAAGTTAGCACTCCATTTCCTCAATACAGAGAATGTGTACATTATATAATGAAAATAGTTGTTACCATTCGTAGCTTGACTACAATTAAAATGGAATTATGTCATCAATGTGGATTTTTATGAAGACCCTATGACACATCTAGTGCTACAATGTAAATAAACGTCCGACTTGAGGGACCAGTTCCGGTGCTGTAATCAATGGCATACGTTTAGTGTATATTTACACTTCCAGATTTTGAAATGTTACATTTATTGATTGGAGGAAATATAACCTACAAAATTAGTGAAGACGAGACGAACGATTTCAGAGCAAAATCGGTCATTTGTGTGTACAAGATGTGTAAACTTTACTATGCCTGATGTATACAATAGTTTTGATAAAAAGTCAATTACATACTTATAAATGTATAATTTTGTATTCATATCGATATATCATGATATACCACAGGCGGTTGCATAGAAAATTGAATTTTATTTATTTATTTATTTTGATATGTCATGCAGTGGTATCTACTGTGGAAAGACTATGTACTTTATACAGTACACATATGCCACTGCCATATCATTTCTTTAAATCACATTTTCTGTGCAAGCGCCTGTGGATATATCAGTGGCAACTTTGCTACAGATTCAATGTATGGGAGCGGGCAGTGTGTGGACATGTAGCACATTGCAGGTGGGGATCTCCCCCACCCCAATTTATGGTTGTCTCCAATTATTTCCAAACATGCAACATTTGAAAACAATAGTTAAAGGGCAGCTTTATATCTATTATGTCCGTGTTACTGATAAAAGTGATCTGTGTGCCACTCAACCATAGCCTGATAACTGAAATTTAAAATGAACATAAATTTTATAAAGTTAGATCTCCTCGTTATTTCCGACATTGATTTTATCCACGACTTGATCACACATGTATCTCTGTTTCACACCTTTATCTAAAGCCTCATATTTTGTTTTCATTCCATGTACCCATTTTTGTTCAGACTGGCATCGCGTTCCTGTTCAATATAGGCCTATCTGTAAATATGTTCAGTGGGCTGGGTAGAAATATTTACTAGGGGTAAGGGAGATAACTCGAGCTGATGTTTAAATCCGAGCATTTTTTATATTTACATTTGTGGGTGTTGTTTAAACATATATTTTAGAAAGACAATGGACCTATTGCCGTTTCCTTTTCCATGCATAAACAGTCACATATTTTATCACATTCTCGGTAAGTATGCTGAAGTCTGTAAGTACTTAATTTTGCAATCCGTATTCTAGCTACCGTGTCCGCTTCTGTAAGTACATGTTAACTTGCATGTTCTTGATAAATAAAAAAAATATTTATGTGGAACACATAATGTTGCAAGCGATTTATTTTAATTTTGTATCTAAATATGTTTAAAATGGGTGGATAAAGGACAGCCACTGGTATCACAGAATGATGTGTGCGTCGTTATACGGTAGTAAGTCTGACATAACAAGGAACGGTCCCTAACCGGAAGAGCTTCCGTTTGGATACCATGGTGACAGCATTATCTACTGCTACTGGGAAGCTACTGCTGTGCTCGTCTTCGTTTGGTTTTCTACACAGTTGAAAAATGGTAAGTGTGTTGTAATAAATAATTTGAGTTGTTCATGTTATTAAGTCGCCTTCTATTTTGTCAAATTAAGCACAAACACTATACACAGGAAATGAGAGAGTCGATGGCACTAACATCAGGAAATATAACTTAGCTAAAAGTTGCATTTAATCCTGTCTAACACTACTGGCGTGTTGACGAGCACTGCTGAATGTCTTATGCGTTTGTGAGCTTTCATAGTATGGTTATGATATACCAATTCCTCACATTTCCGTGCATCTGTATAATTATCCAGTATATGGGCAATGGTCATGCAACACGATCAATAGATAATATGGGCCTAATAATGTAAAAATCGCAGAGTACGGTTAACTTTCAGTTGTAATTAACAAGATGATTATCATGATATTAACTTGACACGCAATGAAAACAAGGATAGTGTTGACAACGTACAGTTCAATCTAATCTCTTTAGTTTTAATGAAATATTGATTATCTACTCTTTGTATTTTGGTAAATTATAAGATTTGTCATTGAAAATGTTTATTTGATTAATATATTTACACACGCATAACGTTATTTCAGTGTAATCAATATCAATTTGATATGTATTTAAGAAGGGGACCATAGTGTGTAATTTAGAGCAGTTAAATATTTTCTTTATAGATGAGGGGCTGGATACACACTGTTACCATAACATGGCGGACAATAATTATTGTTAACTAGTGGTAAATGTGGACTTAATAGCATGTGTCTGGCAGTAGTATTACCTCATGGTACACGTAGGTGTGGATATGTATAAAATAATTTGTAAGTGTATTGGTAACTAGTGGAAGATGTACACCTATGATGTGTGGGGGACAACTCAATCTCGGTCGCCTATTAAGGGGAAATCTGATGACTGGACAGTGGGGAGAATGGAGATTAAAACAAAATCCTAGTAGATAGCCAGTACCCCTCCAGGGTTGTAGTGAAGTTGCTGGTTTTAGTACCCCTAACCATGCATGTTCCGACGATCTTTCCTGCTCCTACATGTAATTCGATGCATACCCACCCCAATAGGCAATACTCCAACTTTTCCACATAAACATTAAATCTGTTTGATTCCGCTATGATCATCCAGTAGACAGTGGTTAGACTAGATGTTTTCTTTTTGAAAGAATCAATTAAAGGATTTATTTATACCAAGTGATAAATCTTCAGAAGAGTCCGAAGTCCTGAACTCATGTACATGTATTTTGATAGAACTCACAGAATTTCTAAAATAGTTAGATATAACATTGTGGGACTCTTCATTTATTGTGAAATTACCAATACATTTGAAAAGGAATCATCAAGATAATTTGTAGATTGATTACTAATTGCCAAATTTATGCCTGCTGACGTACTTCAGCCATCCATGTACATGTATATACAATGTAAAGTGGATTGTGGAGTGTTCATAAATGTGTGTAGTACTGTGTACTGTGTGTAAACATTAATATTTTTGCTCTAAGCAAAAACAATAATGCCATCCATTTGACCTGCATACATGTAAGTTGTATAATAGAGCTTGTTAGGTACTATAAAGCCATGGCTGATGGTTGAGACCACTGTGGCCAAAATCCCCATTCTGATGATTCTTACCTTGTGAACCCATCCAGTATGTCCACATGGCTGGGCAGCTCCCGGGGACAGACATGGGCACAGCAAAGTAGTCCTTACAAGTCCTGTATTTAACTCTATATGATTTTTCAAATGGAAGCTGTTACCCTCCTGCAATGATCAAATATCAGGTTATGACAGTGACCACATGAAAACAAGGGTCATTTAATCAATTATGAAAACAGCAATCATATATGTATCTGTACGATATTGTTTGCCAAGTAAAAAAAATCTTTACTCAATCTGGCCTTATAAAAGATTGTTTTAAAAGTCAATTCAGAACTGATTGGAATGATGAAAAAAGGTAATTTTCGAGGTTGGTACAGAAGCCTGTGGAGACAAATTCTATTTTTAGCTCGCCAACAAGTTGACAGTCACTTTTCATGAACCACTTCAGATGGTCTTCGTATCTTAAGTAGTTTTCTCTTCTTAAGCCACCTGTATGTGTACACTTAATGTTTACTTACAAGGCTGTCTGGTGTAAATCGGTTTAATAGATCGGTGTGTAGGTATAATATACATGTATGTACCACATGACAGTGCTAAACATATTAATGTATTATATTATGGTTTATGTAATTGTATATATAAATTTACAAAAAGACAATATACAGGACAAAAATGTGTTAAAATATCTCTTCCACTTCACTTTATTGCAATTAAAATGTATATATACATGTACATAGTGATTTTAAAGTCATATATTAGTTTCTCTAGGAATGTGTTTATGAATTATATATTACATAAAATACTGGTGTTTGCCATATTGTAATTTTGTGGTACATTGTCAGAAATTGAACAACAGAAGTATACATACCCGGTACATATAAATAAACACTTGAACACTCAACATATATTTATCTTAAAATGATGAACAATGTATAAATAATTTTTAACAGTTTATATGCTTATCAATGAATGATTTAATGATTTTATATAAGGAAGACATTTTATGATAATCTATTTTCAAAAAAGACATACTGGTATATATAGTATTTTTGATTAGAATTAAATTCAATTAAAGATACAACTTTACATTGAGTAAGTTAGCTATAATACTCTAACAAATAATCTTGTAATCTTTTTGTATTCATCACATCTTACACCAAACACATTTATATTTAAAGTGTATCTGTACAAACCAGGTAATGATATGTTTTTATTGTGACATTTTAAACACTTCAAGTAACAGCTATAGAACATAGAGCCCACTGTCAAAAATACTTCATACAAATATGTTTAAAGCCCAAATAGAAAATACTTCACCATTGCAAAGTGAACTCTGAGAGTTTTAAATACAAATATAATACCAACAGAGCGAATCCCAGAGGGGTAAAAACATCATTAATATTGGCCCAGGTAATGGTATTGTAACGTTAATGGGTTTCACTTGTTACATAGTGATACCGGTGGAACTTTATTTGAAAGGAAGAATATATATATAAGTGTAGGCCTTTTGAGAGTTCTAAGGCCCTTATACCTATTATCTGTATGTGTAAAGGAGTAACAGTTGTACAGGTTTAGATTTATATAGGAAAGATTTAAAATTAATCTAAATACTTTGAAATTGAATCCATGTAATGACATATGCTATACAAATGAAATTTAGAAGAAAATTATGATTCGTAAGTATGCCATTATCTGTGTGTGATATCATGATTATACCACTAATATACTTTAACTCTTCTTTCAGCAATCACAGCTTCAAAGGGCTGCAGCATTTTGAAAGAACTGCTACATTATCGTGACTGAAAATACAAAAGAAGATTATTGGCTACCAGAATGAAATAAAACGGTGGAGAAAAGCACTAATTTACTTGATGGGGTGTGTTTATAGACCGGGGTGGTGATCCATGTTGCTAACACAGGAGGAGTATAACGTAAAACCACAGGACAGTAAAGACAATATGGTAAGTATTCTATCTTGTTGATTATTCACTTCTTTTTTCTTCTTTTTTTTTTTCTTAAAGGGAAGCGAGATTTCAGAAGCATTCCTGCTGGAAAACAGCAATATTTTTTTCACACATGGAACATCATTTTAATATGTGTCATAGATGAAGTGTAGCTAGGATGTAAACTCCAACTGAACCAGTTTCAATTTAATTCTCAGAATTTTCATTAGTTAATTACTTAAATGTGTTTTTGTATGACGAAAATTTTCTTTGTTGGTTCAGATGACAATACAACATCTAACTTCAGAAAATAAATTATGATACTGGTAATTTTGTCTGGAACCTGGAAAGTTATTATGTATCAAAACCAATCATAATTATAAAAACAAAGTGTTTTATTCTTTTAAATGAGCATCCAACTTTTGATATAATTTTTATTTATGACATTGTGCATAATTATATACATACTCTACAAATACACTACATTGTATCTTATATCATATTTCGTTAATGTTGAAAAAACAAAGAAATATAATTCATAATGATAATGTACAATATACATTGTATATTACATATATATATGTATAAAATATTATACACACAGCTTTTGTACTGAACATCCGTTTGATTGACTACAATTTGATACATGTATGTATTCTTCAATTTATTGAAAATAGATATGTACACTACAGTTTGACAATAATCACTATTTATAATGATGCATAAACTTACATGATTAGACCCATTGTTCTCTCTAGCATTAGATCATGACTCACTGAAGTTAGACACAACATGGCTGATTATATTACAAAAAAAAAATCTGTAGTTAGATATTGTACCTAGTAAATTAAAAATTTGTTGCCAGAAGAAAACACCTGGCTATAAAAATCATACCACATATTATCACAGTTTGAAATTAAAAAATCATCAATGAAAATTAATTCCAATTCTTGGATGGATTGAAAAGTATATACACATGTAGATAATGATTTGTATTTCCTTACTGTGCTGTCATGGTACTGTCTTTAGGCAAGGCACTTAAATTAACCCTAATTGCTCTTGATGGCATGCAACAGACCTCCTGTATGTTGTTCAGTGACGTAGTCACCAACTACTACAAGGAGACCCCGCTTCAAAATGAACGCAGCCAACAAACAAACCTTATCGGGCCGTACATCAAGGAATCCATTATTTCTGTGTTGCCTTTACAACTTTTTAAACAGCAATGTTAAAATTGATTGAGTGTTAAGTGCATTTGTTACCAGTCACCCCTCTTTGTTTTCTTCAGTGAATGACATCTGGTTAGGTAAGACACCATGTTGTCATCAACTTTAGGGGATATTTAACCAATATACAAGACTTAACTGAAATTTGAATTATCATATTACAGCCTGGAAAAAAGAAAAGTGGAAAAAAATCTGCTAAAAAGGGAGGAAAGAAATCTGGCAAAAAATCAGGAAAAAAGTCAAAAGCAGCGTCAGCTAAATCTGCTAAAGCAGAAAAGACTGAAGTCGATATTATGAGTGGTCCAGCCATGGAAAATTTATATTACATAGCACACGATGCCCCAGACGCTCTGGATAAACGTGGATTTGGATGGGCTGATGCACCAAAGAAGAAAGGAAAGAAAGGAGGAAAGAAGAAAAAGAAATGATAACAATAGGTTCTTAGAGACAGATATATTGATTTATGTGTTTGCAGTAACAAGCATGGGAGATGTTACATCACCGTGCCTTTTTATAGAATGCAGGTATAGAACAGTTGTTGTTTGTGATGTTGGTGAGGGTGATATCACTTGTTAGGTTTCACACTAGATGTAGATAGAGGACAGTGACCAAACACACAATGGTGCTTTTTGTACAGTGATAACCACACATGCACAGCAGACAATGCATTTACTGTTAACAACCAAGGTAGAAATAGTCTGTGATAGATCCTGTCTTCCAGGAGTTTTAACACATAGTCAGCTTACCCAATATTTATCATCTGAAATGTGTGATCATTACATTCTACCTGGTATAATGTTGGTTGGTCAGGTCATATTTAAAGTTGATATAAATGTTTTGCCCTTGTTATAGCTACAATTCCAATAGAAGTTCTGTTAGAATTTAAGTTATTCGTATGAAATATTGTGAAAATATGAAGGAGTAAGATTGTCATTGAACTACACAAATATCATTTAATATTTCTTGTGTTTTAATGAAAGATGTATTAATATATACTAGCTAGGACTTGATTTCCAAATGTATAGGTAAAGTTGTAAGTATACCCTTTTCATACATACTATGGCTTTAATATAAAGTAATTAAATAATCATCTCACCAGGTAGCAGGGGAAAATCCCTGTAGAAGATCTACATCTGATCTATACTGAAAAATGAATAAGGGTTCTCCTAGTCCGTTAGTACAGAACATGTAAGGGTTCTCCTAGTCCGTTAGTACAGAACAAGTAAGGGTTCTCCTCACCCATATGTACTGAACAAGTACGGGTTATCCTAGTCCGTTAGTACAGAACAAGTAAGGGTTCTCCTAGTCCGTTAGTACAGAACAAGTAAGGGTTATCCTCACCCATATGTACTGAACAAGTAAGGATTATCCTCATCCATATATATGGAACAAATAAGGGTTCCCCTCATCCATATGTACTGAACAAGTAAGGGTTATCCTCACCCATATGTATGGAACAAGTAAGGGTTCCCCTCATCCATATGTACTGAACAAGTAAGGATTATCCTCATCCATATGTACTGAACAAGTAAGGGTTATCCTCGTCCATATGTACTGAACAAGTAAAGGTTCTCCTTGTCCATACATACTGAACAAGTAAGGGTTCTCCTTGTATGTATGTACTGAACAAGTAAGGGTTCTCCTTGTATGTATGTACTGAACAAGTAAGGGTTATCCTCATCCATATGTACTGAACAAGTAAGGGTTCTCCTTGTCCATATATGTACTGAACAAGTAAGGGTTCTCCTTGTCCATACATACTGAACAAGTAAGGGTTCTCCTTGTATGTATGTACTGAACAAGTAAGGGTTCACCTCATCCCTACGTACTGAACAAGTAAGGGTTCTCCTCGTCCATATGTACTGAACAAGTAAGGGTTATCCTTGTCCATACGTACTGAACAAGTAAGGGTTATCCTTGTCCATATGGACTGAACAAGTAAGGGTTCTCCTTGTATGTATGTACTGAACAAGTAAGGGTTCACCTCATCCCTACGTACTGAACAAGTAAGGGTTCTCCTCGTCCATATGTACTGAACATGTAAGGGTTCTCCTTGTATGTATGTACTGAACAAGTAAGGGTTCTACTCATCCCTACGTACTGAACAAGTAAGGGTTCTCCTCGTCCATATGTACTGAACAAATAAGGGTTCCCCTAGTTTAGATGTACAGACAAAGTAAGGATTCTCCTTGCTCATATGTTCTGAACAAGTACAGGTTTTTTGCCCATATGTACTGAACAAGTAAGGGTTCTCCTTTTATGTATGTATTGAACAAGTAAGGGTTCTCCTCATCCCTACGTACTGAACAAGTAAGGTTCTCCTGGTCCATATGTACTGAGCAAGGATTGGTTCTCCTTATCCATTTGTTCTGAACAAGTATGGATTCTCCTCTTCCCTATGTTAAGGGTTCATCTTGTCTAGATGTATATCTATTGACCAGTTAAGAGCTTCGATCCTTGTTTAGAAGTACTGATAAAGTGGCACTAGATTCCCCTTGAGGTACCAAAATGTTGATGATTCTCCTTAAATGTACTAAACTGTTGAATATTCCCCTAACTGATCAACAGGTAGTGCTCAAGAGCTTCACCACATCAGATGTTGTTTCTGCCTGTAAGTTCAGAATGTTTGTTTAACGTTAAACATATTGGTGCATTTGTTCAGCATTAAAAATAAATAGAATTAAATCATATTTGTTTTTTAATATGACCAGTATATGTAAATGTATTTGTAAATTAATTTTCTTTTGTAATTTCCTCCTCATAATCAAATTTAAATACTGTAATACAGTCAGTTCTCCACATAGTCAAATTTAGATACATTGAAATGTACGTAGTACAGCTTATGTTTGTAAGGTTTTACACATGGATATGAAGAGAGTTCGTCTTGTAGAATGTGCCATGTTTGTATGGTGGTGATATTTAAGAGTTGCTGTTAATTGAAAACACCTGCCAAATCATTATAATTTTATTTATATATTATACCAATATATATGAGAATGTTATTTTCTGTAGCTTCATCATTGTAAAATCCTTTGTTTTAACAAATGTTTTGTGCAGATTTCATTTTTGTTTTGTTGAATTTATAGTTATATTAATATATCAGTGATATTTGTGATTTGTGTAGATTGTAAATATCCAGTTTGATTAAGACTGAATGACTTTGAATGTTCAGAAGTAATTATATATATATTCATGTTTAAAAATAATGTACAAATTTGTCAGGTTTGGCTTTGGTTTGTTTTCTTAATTAAAAAAAGAAAGAATTGTTAATTTTCTTACTATTTTGTCTTTAATGGAATGGTTATTGTTTGTTTTACATACTGTAGACCTTTTAGCGAATCAATTTTAACAGCAATAAGATCTCATGTCTATGCTTTATGCCAGCTATAAGGGGATGCTGATCGAGATACATACAGTTGTTGATCACCAGAGTTGTGGGTCTAACATTGGTGTAGTGGGACCAGAAAGGCCAGAACTTTGGGCCAGGTAAATGGAGGTCAGAAAATGTGTTGTCTCGCCCTCTCCCTCATATTGATTTCTAACTATTATCAATTGTGCCATTTTCATTTAACAAAATTTTGGTTTTAATAATATACAAATAACCAATTTTATTTGTCGATCTGTTTGCAACATAAAGAGTATCCATTTTTACAGGAAAGGTTATGATCTACCAATTTGTTCAGACCCCCAACTATCAATTGAAAACAGTAGTGACCTATATTTTATATGAAGTGATGTTTGCACGAAAACTATTCTTTCCTCCTGTAAGGTGGCTGTTTTTGATGCCGTCTATAATGTTCACAGTTTTTAGATAACAAAAGTTAAGATTTTAAATTAGATATTAGAATTTTTTCTAATATGTTCACTTTTGGCTCAGGCAATCCATGAACTACATTTTTCTATAATATTTAAGATGTTAACAAAACATGAAGGTTTATATAATGTTTTTAAGTATACTGCAGTATATATCTAACCCATGTATTTTTTCTCAGAATTTTAGAAGTGCTTATATTTATTCAAGATGTTTTTTCCATTATTACATTTTGTATTAAAAAGAAATGAACTATTGAAATATTTCAGGCATCTGTAAATGAATCTAGTTACAGATATAACAGTGACAATAATGTTGTGTCCACAAATTTCACACTTCAACTTTTCATTAAGATTCTTTATTTCACAAACATTGAAAAATACATTTCAAGAAATTTCATGACAATTGTTCCCAATATTTATGCTAGCATTATAATCTCAAAGTATTTTCAAATGTTAAAATAGCTTCTTTATTGTCTTCATCAGTTACAATTTGTACTTTTCTGAGAATATGTATCGTATTGCAATAGGCTAATTGTCTATCAGGTATTAAATGTGTACATGTATGTAGCCAATTTAAAATTAGTACACCAATGTTTACCTCCCTATTGAATTCAGCAAGTTTTTAGAGAGAAGCTGTTTTTCAAGATATGTGGATATTGCTAAAAAAATGTAGATGATATGTTCAGTTTGGCTTTTCCAGTCTTGGATTTCATGTGTGACTCAAGCTAATTACAGAGTCCTTCATCTAAACTTTAACAGGGCTCGGTGAGTATGATAGAATTTCAGGAAACTCACTCAGAACCAGCAATGTTTTCCTTATTTTACGCTTCCCCATCAGTCTTTGGATAGACTGCATGTACACTGTACTACAGGCTTGAGATTTTGACAAATTGTCCTGACAAGTATGTACATGATGACAGATGTGCCGATATGTTAATTAAACTTATTTCAATTCTTTATTTCTTTTAAGACTGGTTTACGCTTTTCACTTTAATAAGAATATTTCATGCATGATTTACTCATGAGAAAGACCCTACCTCCATACAATGTATATACGAATGGACGTGTTGTGTAAGAGTTATGTCCCTTCGTTCATTGAATCGTTGGCTGGTCCTGTGTGGCAGACTGGTTTATGAGGGAGTGGTAAATTACAAACTTTGATGTAAGAAACTTTAAATCACATTTCTGTCAATGACGTGATATCAGCATCATATAAAATCGTAGTAATTTATTATAGACCCATGATCATAAGTGCACATTTTTTTTCAATAAAAATTCTGGTATTTTTATTGAATCCCAAAGAGAAATGTTTCATGATTTTACGTGTTAACTGTTTGTTTAAGGAATAAGAAAAACATATCCCTTTAATTGTTTATTCCAATGTATTGTTTTATACATTTTTATTTATACCTAATATTTGCCAAAAAATAACTAACCATTAGGGGTGTGACAAGAAGCCTGTGTGTTATAGTTGCTCCCTCTCAGGAGAAAGATTCATCAGTAACCAGTGGTTATGTTGGATTGTATATAAATTATCATGCAAATCTGTTCACAGCACATGTACACTGAACTGTTACACCACGTTACACGTGTTATAATGCAACAAAATTCAACGAGTTTCCAACTATTTAATTCAGGATCGAACGAGAACAAATTTTATGTTTATTTTATTATATGCTCAACCAAAGAATGTACATTTCAATGTTTAGTATGTTCAGATTGCACCAAGTTAAGAACCACGACCAGTTTTGCATTTGCTGTAAATTGATGAAGTCATTGCACTGTTCTTTGAAAAGTCACAACGATGTTTAAATTTTATATGGACTGTATTATATCAGTTCAATTTTCATTGGTATTCTGTCCCCTGAAGTAATGTACACAGTGTTGTATTACTCCTCAAGAGTCTGAACATGTTAATCATGATGTGATATTAAAATCCTCAGCGCCAAATCACTGTACAGATACCTTATCTCAGCATTAGTCAATATAGCATGTCTTCCTGGCAGTACTGCACGTGTTACTTTTCCGAATTCCCACATTTTTACAGCAAATAATGACATCAGATTTCTGCAAGTATGCATGTTCATTATGCATCTGCATAAAAGGATACCTATTTAACGTTTAATTTGAAGTTGTCATTAGTTAACTGTTAGCCAGTCAAGCTATCTACATATGTATCCATGTATAATTACTACTGTATACCTGTGGAGCATTCCATATTTTTTGTTGTATAATCTCTATATTTATATCTGTATTAAACAACACAACCCCTCCCCCAGATCATAGATATTCTGTAATCCATACACAGTTGGTATGATTGTCAATCAGTTCGCTATGTTAATTTAGTTCTCTATCAGTCTGGGGTAGACTCTAATGTACTGTGTAAGAGTGCCTTCCGTTCATAAACGTTTATTTGTTTGTGTTAATGCGTTAATATTATGTGAGAATGTTGTGTATCCTTATAACAGTATCATAAATACATTTACACTTGTTACAATTAAAAGGAAATAACAGCAAATATATGTAAATGTCAATATATATGTATACTGTACGTAGAAAGTTGCCAAATAAACTTCTGTGATTACTCTTAATGTTGTTGTTTCGCATAAATGTCTTATTCCAGTGTGACACACGCCTACAGAGCCTAGAGAACAATGGGTTGACAATGATCATATTGTAACTGACGGGCCATGTTATGTACTCCATATATCAAACGATAAAAAAGATCAATGTAATGAGCAAATATCAAGGTTACACATTACTGACGTCATAAGTTTGTCGATCACTTAATTTAATCTAGCATACCACAGAGGCCTAAACCTTGTTACTTAATACATTAAATTATGTATTTAGAAAAGAAGATATTTTAGCTTGTTTTGTAAACTAGTAGGATGGAATGATTTGTTTTATTTTTTTATATA
This sequence comes from Pecten maximus, assembly GCF_902652985.1. NCBI lineage: Eukaryota > Metazoa > Mollusca > Bivalvia > Pectinida > Pectinidae > Pecten > Pecten maximus. Next base: position 26,282,799 of record NC_047021.1, on the reverse strand, counting down.
TATATTTACTATTTTCTTAAACTACATTGTAGTTATTTGTGTGAGTGGGCTAAAAATCGCCATACGTACATCTACAGTTTGCTGGATCAAATCACACATTTGTGAATGCCCCGTCATTTTTGACGAATGGGACACATAGATATTAAACTACAAGTATAAGGATCATCCGTAGATATATGAAGAGTACCCTCCCCTGATTTCCCAAGAGATTTACGATACAAGAACTACAACTCGTCTTGCCTTACCAGGATTGCGCTTGGTCTGTCGGATATCGAATGTTATCTTTAAAATGTGCACCATTTAAATTATTTTAAAGATCATGACACAATTTATTTAAACTGAATGCCATATTTCAGTATGTAGAAATTTTGCTTATGATCGGATATTTTAAAGTTACATATACTTCAATATTCGATGAACAGCTAAACAAAGTGGCGGACATAGACAATATTAATTAATCTTCTCGAACCTTTTTTCATCGGATAATATTTTACTTTTTAAAATAGTGTAACGATAATGATTTAAGCAAAAAACATAGAGTTAACAGGTTACTAGTAGGAAAACCTTATGTACATTGTACATACTAGTATACATGTATGTTTTTATAGATATATCTAATCCTTTATAACAGGTGTAACTTTGTGGTAGGGGCACTACAAACACCATCAAGAAATATCAATTCAATTCATTTATTGACTTTAGGTCTATGACCCATCAGTACATAAATTAATATACATGTATATATATATATGAATACAACATGTATTATAATAAAATTACAAAACGTAATTGACTTATTATAATTAAATACGGAAACCGATTAACCAACATATGTACTATATTATGAGGAATATTAATCAACCATATTGTCTACTGGCAACATCAGCAAAAAATACATTGTATTCCACTTAATCTTACAAGGGCTGCGCCCAATCACAGAATTGATACTAATTATAATACACTGTTACAGAATAAGGATTCTAGGAGAACTTTTATAACAGTCAGTCAGAGAGACATGGAAAAAAGTATCAGATAATACCATTTGGTAAACACCGGGAAATATCACAATACAAGCGGACGGATAAGATAACACAACTTGATAAATTGGATATCCGTAAGGACACAATATACACAAACTATATATTTATTTTCTAGGGCTCTTTTTACATCTTTCAGTGTCCGTATTGTGATATGATTGATCAAGGAAGCTCAGATTTATCTGGAAGTTCCTCTGTGAAGGTACCGTCGAATATATGCAATGCATACTCGAAATAACTTTAATAAATATGTCGTATAACCGTCTTTATCAACATTTTATGTAATATATAGTCTCCTCCGATGTGATATGTGACCGTCACCACCGATATGTGTCGTGTGACCGTCATCACCGATATTTGTCATGTGACCGTCAACACCGATATGTGTTGTGTGACTATCACCACCGATATGTGTTGTGTGGCCGTCACCACCGATATTTGTCATGTGACCGTCAACACCGATATGTGTTGTGTGACCGTCACCGATATGTGTCGTGTGACCGTCACTACCGATATGTGTTGTGTGACTATCACCACCGATATGTGTTGTGTGGCCGTCACCACCGATATGTGTTGTGTGGCCGTCACCACCGATATGTGTTGTGTCACCGTCACCACCGATATGTGTCGTGTGACCGTCACCGATATGTGTTGTGTCACCGTCATCACCGATATGTGTCGTGTGACCCTCATCACCGATATGTGTCGTGTGACCCTCATCACCGATATGTGTTGTGTGACCGTCACCACCGATATGTGTCGTGTGACCGTCATCACCGATATGTGTCGTGTGACCCTCATCACCGATATGTGTCGTGTGACCCTCACCACCGATATGTGTTGTGTGACCATCACCACCGATATGTGTCGTGTGACCGTCACCACCGATATGTGTTGTGTGACCGTCACCACCGATATGTGTCATGTGACCGTCACCACTGATATGTGTTGTGTGACCGTCACCACCGATATGTGTCGTGTGACCGTCACCACCGATTGTGTCGTGTGATCGTCACCACCGATATGTGTGTGACCGTCACCATCGATATGTGTCGTGTGACCGTCATCACCGATATATGTCTTGTGACCGTCACCACCGATATGTGTTGTGTGGCCGTCACCACCGATATTTGTCATGTGACCGTCAACACCGATATGTGTTGTGTGACCGTCACCGATATGTGTCGTGTGACCGTCACTACCGATATGTGTTGTGTGACTATCACCACCGATATGTGTTGTGTGGCCGTCACCACCGATATGTGTTGTGTGGCCGTCACCACCGATATGTGTTGTGTCACCGTCACCACCGATATGTGTCGTGTGACCGTCACCGATATGTGTTGTGTCACCGTCATCACCGATATGTGTCGTGTGACCCTCATCACCGATATGTGTCGTGTGACCCTCATCACCGATATGTGTTGTGTGACCGTCACCACCGATATGTGTCATGTGACCGTCATCACCGATATGTGTCGTGTGACCCTCATCACCGATATGTGTCGTGTGACCCTCACCACCGATATGTGTTGTGTGACCGTCACCACCGATATGTGTCGTGTGACCGTCACCACCGATATGTGTTGTGTGACCGTCACCACCGATATGTGTCATGTGACCGTCACCACTGATATGTGTTGTGTGACCGTCACCACCGATATGTGTCGTGTGACCGTCACCACCGATTGTGTCGTGTGATCGTCACCACCGATATGTGTGTGACCGTCACCATCGATATGTGTCGTGTGACCGTCATCACCGATATATGTCTTGTGACCGTCACCACCGATATGTGTCGTGTGACCGTCACCACCGATATGTGTCGTGTGACCGTCACCACCGATATGTGTCGTGTGACCGTCACCACCGATATGTGTCGTGTGACCGTCATCACCGATATATGTCTTGTGACCGTCACCACCGATATGTGTCGTGTGACCGTCACCACCGATATGTGTCGTGTGACCGTCACCACTGATATGTGTCGTGTGACCGTCATCACCTTCATTACGAATGTGTGATGTGACGAATTTTTACATTTTTTAACAAAGCAATCCCAACCTGATTCCAGTCTATTATCACATATTGATCAAGTGTTTGATATTTAGCATCCAATTCTAATAGGTACGTCTAAAGAGCCTGGTTCAAAGACAATCGTATTTGATAATACAAGAAGTGACCAGGTATCTGTAAAGTATATGAAGGCGAATACAACGTTTACAAATCAAAGCTGTCGTCAAAGCTATATGGTTTATGAGTTTTCATTTCTAATCAATAAAACTATGGTAATGTAAATCCGATCAACTCTGGACCGACGACTGGCCCTTACCGACACGTGGTCCAGCCGTCGTCGGATCCTGGGAGAAGCTCTCCAGCTGGGGGCCGACAGGGGACATTTGGAAACATGAACATTAGGTTTCCCTCTCATCTTGCCATGGATCATTGTTACAACGCAAATCCAAATAAACGCGTATCAAAGAATTAATTTATTAATTGTGTATGTCTGCACAATCTGGGGGAGAACGAGATGTCCGCGTGATATGTCAAACTCTGTCACGTGTTGAGGAAGAGAGATGGCACGACTCCGATACAAAACACAGCACAATCACATTAACTTTCCTTGCCGTTTTATGAGAGCTGATGTTTATTGATCGATTTCCATAACAAGACTCTCAGCTTTATTGCAGATTTATATAATAAATATTGATAAATAAGTTGTAGCGGGAATGTCTTGTACGATTTTCTCGGGGTATTCATTTCCCCGATGAGCGTGCGACTGTATTTAAATGGATTCTGCGTGAGTAACAGTGATAATTAAACCCGGTTTTTAATGTTGTATTTAAGATGTGACCAGAAAACAACTTGTCATGGCCAGACTGAATTATAACTAGGTAATAACACTAAAAGCATTACATACAATACTAGAGGTAATATAGTCGTCTGAACACCGAACTCGAAACACTTTTTAAGATTCACAAATATTGCTGTACCACTACAATAGCTTGCGTTTCAGGCTTTTAATAACCATCTTAGAAAACATCACCAATATATATTGACATACGTCCACCAATTATCATAACAAGTAACTATAGAATTACATGTACAGCATCTCTGAAAACTAATATACATGCATAACAAGAAATAGATAAATGAATGAATAATTTTCAATAAATTAACTTTTCAAAAAACTTCAACTATGTCTTAAGCATGCACATTATATCCCTAATAAATTTATATCTACACTCGGCACTCACATCACATCTATATCTACACTGTGTACTCACACCACATCTATATCTACACTAGGTACTCACATCACATCTATATCTACACTAGGTACTCACACCACGTCTATATCTACACTAGGTACTCACACCACGTCTATATCTACACTAGGTACTCACATGACATATATATCTACACTAGGTACTCACACCACATCTATATCTACACTAGGTACTCACACCACGTCTATATCTACACTGGGTACTCACACCACGTCTATATCTACACTAGGTACTCACACCACGTCTATATCTACACTAGGTACTCACACCACGTCTATATCTACACTGGGTACTCACACCACGTCTATATCTACACTAGGTACTCGTACCACGTCTATATCTACACTGGGTACTCACACCACATCTATATCTACACTAGGTACTCACACCACATCTATATCTACACTGGGTACTCACACCACGTCTATATCTACACTAGGTACTCACACTACGTCTATATCTACACTAGGTACTCACACCACGTCTATATCTACACTGGGTACTCACACCACATATATATCTACACTGGGTACTCACACCACATCTATATCTACACTAGGTACTCACACCACGTCTATATCTACACCAGGTACTCACATCACGTCTATATCTACACTAGGTACTCACACCACATATATATCTACACTAGGTACTCACACCACGTCTATATCTACACTCGGCACTCACATCACATCTATATATACACTGGGTAATCACACCACATCTATATCTACACTAGGTACTCACACCACATATATATCTACACTAGGTACTCACACTACGTCTATATCTACACTAGGTACTCACACCACATCTATATATACACTAGATACTCACACCACGTCTATATCTACACTAGGTACTCACACCACATCTATATATACACTAGATACTCACACCACATCTATATATACACTAGGTACTCACACCACGTCTATATCTACACTAGGTACTCACACCACGTCTTTATCTACACTAGGTACTCACATCACATCTATATCTACACTAGGTACTCACACCACATCTATATCTACACTAGGTACTCACACCACGTCTATATCTAAACTGGGTACTCACATCACATCTATATCTACACTGGGTACTCACACCACGTCTATATCTACACTAGGTACTCACACCACATCTATATCTACACTAGATACTCACACCACGTCTATATCTACACTGGGTACTCACACCACGTCTATATCTACACTAGGTACTCACACCACATCTATATCTACACTAGATACTCACACCACGTCTATATCTACACTAGGTACTCACACCACATCTATATATACACTAGATACTCACACCACATCTATATATACACTAGGTACTCACACCACGTCTATATCTACACTAGGTACTCACACCACGTCTTTATCTACACTAGGTACTCACATCACATCTATATCTACACTAGGTACTCACACCACATCTATATCTACACTAGGTACTCACATCACATCTATATCTACACTAGGTACTCACATCACATCTATATCTACACTAGGTACTCACACCACATCTATATCTACACTGGGTACTCACACCACGTCTATATCTACACTAGATACTCACACCACGTCTATATCTACACTAGGTACTCACACCACGTCTATATCTACACTAGGTACTCACACCACGTCTATATCTACACTGGGTACTCACACCACGTCTATATCTACACTGGGTACTCACACCACGTCTATATCTACACTGGGTAGTCACACCACGTCTATATCTACACTAGGTACTCACACCACGTCTATATCTACACTAGGTACTCACACCACATCTATATCTACACTAGGTACTCACACCACATCTATATCTACACTAGGTACTCACACCACGTCTATATCTACACTGGGTACTCACACCACGTCTATATCTACACTAGATACTCACACCACATCTATATCTACACTAGGTACTCACACCACATCTATATCTACACTAGGTACTCACACCACGTCTATATCTACACTGGGTACTCACACCACGTCTATATCTACACTAGGTACTCACACCACATCTATATCTACACTAGGTACTCACACCACATTATATCTACACTAGGTACTCACACCACGTCTATATCTACACTGGGTACTCACACCACGTCTATATCTACACTAGGTACTCACACCACGTCTATATCTACACTGGGTACTCACACCACGTCTATATCTACACTAGGTACTCACACCACATCTATATCTACACTAGGTACTCACATCACATCTATATCTACACTAGGTACTCACACCACATCTATATCTACACTAGGTACTCACATCACATCTTTATCTACACTGGGTACTCACATCACATCTATATCTACACTAGGTAATCACACCACATCTATATCTACACTGGGTACTCACACCACGTCTATATCTACACTGGGTACTCACTCCACATCTATATATACACTAGGTACTCACACCACGTCTATATCTACACTAGATACTCACACCACGTCTATATATACACTAGGTACTCACACCACGTCTTTATCTATACTGGGTACTCACACCACATTCATATCTACACTAGGTACTCACACCACGTCTATATCTACACTAGGTACTCACACCACATCTATATCTACACTAGGTACTCACACCACGTCTATATATACACTAGGTACTCACACCACATCTATATCTACACTAGGTACTCACACCACGTCTATATATACACTAGGTACTCACACCACGTCTATATATACACTAGGTACTCACACCACGTCTATATCTATACTGGGTACTCACACCACGTCTATATCTACACTGGGTACTCACACCACATCTATATCTACACTAGGTACTCACACCACATCTATATCTACACTAGGTACTCACACCACATCTATATCTACACTGGGTACTCACACCACGTCTATATCTACACTAGGTACTCACACCACGCCTATATCTACACTAGGTACTCACACCACGTATATATCTACACTAGGTACTCACACCACATCTATATCTACACTGGGTACTCACACCACATCTATATCTACACTAGGTACTCACACCATGTCTATATCTACACTAGGTACTCACACCACGTCTATATCTACACTAGGTACTCACACCACATCTATATCTACACTAGGTACTCACACCACATCTATATCTACACTAGGTACTCACACCACATCTATATCTACACTAGGTACTCACACCACATCTATATACATACTATGAACACATATACTAGAAATCCCATACACATTAAGGTATCTTATTCTGCATCTGTTAAAAAAACCTCTCCTTCTCCAGTTGACAGTAGTTTTTAGCTTAGTAACCTTATACTAACAGGAATGTAAGATCACTATCTGTGTCTGCAGTTTGCATACATTTGTATCTCCATTATTATAAGTACCTGTATATATGTAATATATGTCACACTATGGAGGCCCGTAAGTGTAAACACAGTATGATACAATACGAAAATTCATTGAGGTATGACACGTTCGCGTGTAGTCCATGCATATTGCTGTCATTGAAATTTGTGATCGGCTTTATTTATAAACAAATGGCAAATACGAGAGACACTGAGGCAGACAAAAGGACAAGCACCACATTTGATTGAGGTATGACACGATCGCGTGTAGCCCATGCATATTGTTGTCATTGAAATTGTTGATCGGCTTTATTTATAAACAAATGGCAAATACCAGACACACTGAGGCAGACAAAAGGACAAGCACCACATTGGATTGAGTCATCAGGTCGCTAACGAACATGATTTTGCAGCTGATCCACAAACATATCACTTAGGATGTCATTAGCGGGTTCTGTAATCTCACTGGGACCATCTCATCCTCCATCATATACCGATATGGAAAAATGGCCCAATATTACTCATCGATTTCCAATTAAATCATTCATGAGCGATTATGCGGTACTCGGCCTCGTCTATCCGTCACCGAGTCCGGACTGGAAATACTCAAACTAGGGCGGGTCACTGCTTCGTAAACACAGTTGTTCATGAGAAATATTATTTACATTTTGCGGGCGGACAAGCGTTCAGTACGTATGTGGCCGATGTCTGGTGTCGCCTTCCCCAGGCAGTTTATAAAGGACCAATGTGCTATCCTAACCTAGCTCCCTATACCTTAACACAGCGGTGTAAAAGACAATATTTGACTCGAGGATTTACTTCTAAAACAGGTTTCAGTCATATCGCCTTAGGTTATTTTACGCAAACACTGACGATACAGGATACAACAAATTAGACAAATAAATATTTGTGTTTGCAAAAATAACAATTAGTATTAACGCTGATTTTAACATACTCAGTATCTCATAGCCAACACCGTCTCCCTGGCGACGAGCTCGACTTTGGCGATTTAATGAGCATACACTGTATATATATATTGTGTTTTCGGCTTCAGTGTCTCAGTCGTGTACAGTTCACTGATGACGTAAGAGTTTGAAGGTGACTTGTCAATAGTATTCGTCATGGTGTCAAAGTGTGAAGTACGTAATATACATGTGCATGTATGATAGGGAAACACGCGCACATGGGCATGCATGTATCACAGAACAAAATCCAACAAGTGATTGTCTTCTATTTATAGGGAACAATAAGATGTACAAGAACTGGACACATTCTACCAAAGATTTGTAGTCTACTGTGAGGACCGCATAATTCGGTAATCCTTATCATTTGTTCGCCTGTGTACTGTATACACATCTGATCCTACAATTACAATTATTGTAATGTTATTTCTGTTTATCTATCAACTGAAGTACATGAAATACTGGTTGAAACAGACTTGTAAGTATCTGACAGCTATACACAGGTTATAGAGCAAAACAATTTATATTAGAACTGGTTATAGAGTAAAACACATGATGTTAGTACAGGTTATAGAGTAAAACACGTGATGTTAGTACAGGTTATAGAGTAAAACACGTGATGTTAGTACAGGTTATAGAGTAAAACACGTGATGTTAGTACAGGTTATAGAGTAAAACACGTGATGTTAGTACAGGTTATAGAGTAAAACACGTGATGTTAATACAGGTTATAGAGTAAAACACGTGATGTTAGTACAGGTTATAGAGTAAAACACGTGATGTTAATACAGGTTATAGAGTAAAACACGTGATGTTAGTACAGGTTATAGAGTAAAACACGTGATGTAAGTACAGGTTATAGAGTAAAACACGTGATGTTAGTACAGGTTTTAGAGTAAAACACGTGAAGTTAGTGCAGGTTATATAGTAAAACACGTGATGTTAGTACAGGTTATATAGTAAAACACGTGATGTTAGTACAGGTTATATAGTAAAACACGTGATGTTATTTCAGGTTATAGAGTAAAACACGCGATGTTAGTACAGGTTAGAGAGTAAAACACGTGATGTAAGTACAGGTTATAGAGTAAAACACGTGATGTTAGTACAGGTTATAGAGTAAAACACGTGATGTTAGTACAGGTTATAGAGTAAAACACGTGATGTTAGTACAGGTTATATAGTAAAACACGTGATGTTAATACAGGTTATATAGTAAAACACGTGATGTTAATACAGGTTATAGAGTAAAACACGTGATGTTAGTACAGGTTATAGAGTAAAACACGCGATGTTATTTCAGGTTATAGAGTAAAACACGCGATGTTAGTACAGGTTAGAGAGTAAAACACGTGATGTTAGTACAGGTTATAGTGTAAAACACGTGATGTTAATACAGGTTATAGAGTAAAACACGTGATGTTAGTACAGGTTATAGAGTAAAACACGTGATGTTAGTACAGGTTAGAGAGTAAAACACGTGATGTTAGTACAGGTTATAGAGTAAAACACGTGATGTTAGTACAGGTTATAGAGTAAAACACGTGATGTTAATACAGGTTATATAGTAAAACACGTGATGTTAGTACAGGTTATAGAGTAAAACACGTGATGTTAGTACAGGTTATAGAGTAAAACACGTGATGTTAGTACAGGTTATAGAGTAAAACACGTGATGTTAATACAGGTTATAGAGTAAAACACGTGAAGTTAGTACAGGTTATTTAGTAAAACACCTGATGTTAGTACAGGTTATATAGTAAAACACGTGATGTTAGTACAGGTTATAGAGTAAAACACGTGATGTTAGTACATGTTATAGAGTAAAGCACGTGATGTTAGTACAGGTTATAGAGTAAAACACGTGATGTTAGTACAGGTTATAGAGTAAAACACGTGATGTTAGTACAGGTTATAGAGTAAAACACATGATGTTAGTACAGGTTATAGAGTAAAACACGTGAAGTTAGTACAGGTTATATAGTAAAACACGTGATGTTAGTACAGGTTATATAGTAAAACACGTGATGTTAGTACAGGTTATAGAGTAAAACACGTGATGTTAGTACAGGTTATAGAGTAAAACACGTGATGTTAGTTCAGGTTATAGAGTAAAACACGTGATGTTAGTACAGGTTATATAGTAAAACACGTGATGTTAGTACAGGTTATAGAGTAAAACACGTGATGTTAGTACAGGTTATAGAGTAAAACACGTGATGTTAGTACAGGTTATAGAGTAAAACACATGATGTTAGTACAGGTTATATAGTAAAACACGTGATGTTAGTACAGGTTATAGAGTAAAACACGTGATGTTAGTACAGGTTATAGAGTAAAACACGTGATGTTAGTACATGTTATAGAGTAAAACACATGATGTTAATACAGGTTAGAGAGTAAAACACGTGATGTTAATACAGGTTAGAGAGTAAAACACGTGATGCTAGTACAGGTTATAGAGTAAAACAAATGAGTTAAGTACATATCATAGATTAAAGGACGTGATGTTATTATGGCAGATGAAATACGTTTGTCTCCCGACAGATTTCCGTAAATTGATTTTATGTTATTGAAACATATCGATCTGTTTTGACTCAGCGTGCGAATCACGGAAAGGGAAACTTAGTCGTGATCTCGACACCTTTGTAACAAGAACGCGACGCGCCTTTTTATGATGCTAATTAATTTTTGACGATATCAATAACTAAAATCGGAGGTCTTTGTTCACTTAGGGCCATTATGCCAACAGATGTGACACAGTGACGGTGGATCAATAAAACAGCTCGAGCTGTATCTAATATAACATTGTCACAACAGGACCCAGGTATAATCCCTATTGATTGATTGGCTACTATTAAAATAAGTCCCGCGGTTATTTGAAGTCAACAAGATCAACTTCAAGATGTCTTGGAGGAAGTTAAGGCTGAGTGGTGAAAATTACTCGGCTGTATCGCGATCGATACGCATGGTTGACTTGTCAGTAGTTTCTGAATGAAGGTTGAGCGGACGCATTGTGCCGGGCCGTCAGTCGCTCTTCGGTTGTCGAGGGTAGCACAGCGAACGTTTGTAAGGTATATTTTACGAACGGGCACAGTACAACCAGTGCAGAGGACAGTTTCGGATACTCGCATGCCATTTATCGCAACGCGAGAGAAACAGAGCAGACCTTAGCGTTGTTAGTGGATTACATATATATCTGAGTGGCAGTGTCGGGAGCTCTACCTCAATTCAGCATGGCTCGTGTAGTGTTGGGTGTGATTACGTCGCTTCTGTTCTTGGGTCTGGTCCGGGCCCAGGGTTGTGAAAAGGATATAGATATGAGTGCCGATGTCATTCCCTTCGAGAAAATGACATATATGTCGGACGCTGTAGTCTCTGGCGAGGTATTGACCAAAGAAAATGGTCAGGCTAGCATCAAACTGAACTGTGTATACAAGACAGACGACAGGAGTGCAGAGCGGATAACAGTGCGTGAAAGTAGGTTAAAAACTTTATTATTTCAAATGAGTGTATGCATGAATATATCTTTCATTACCTCTGATTCAAAAGTCTGTGTATGCTAATTGCAATGATAACTCTAAAGTTTCAAACGAAAGTGCATTCTCTAGCGAATTGACACCTCACTCCTACCTGTCTTTCGCAAGTCCCTCATTCCAACCTGACACCCCCCTCCCCACCCGATAACATTAACATCTGCCGATTTGTGGTGTGGTCTCTTGGAGTTGGTAATGTATCTCGATAAGGAAGACATGCTCTACATTTGTTCTACATTTATTGGTCCGTGAGGGGCGTGGTCACCACGTGGTCCGCTGTCACTTTCTCTATGTACTATATGTATGGCTGATGATGCTGAGAAACCAGACTCTTTATCATCATTTGTGCATATTTACTGTGTATATAGCTCTAGATCGTGATGTAATGTTTTATTCCTGCCAGCGGTAATTGTTTTGCATTGCTTTACCTGTATGTAAAGTATATACAATCGTTAATGTGACCGTTTACTTGTTTACCACGTTTTCGCCTCAGAGGTCACTGTCTATGGCCAGGTCTTTCGACAGAAGGCGTGACAAAGCAACCGATTAACTTCCGTGTCAAGCATTGTCATCAAGTTGACAGAGATGGACCTATGGGATAGGAAGTTGTCTTCACATTGGCAAACGGCTAAATGGACATTTATCTTCTCGTGCTATCCATTGACGGACTCGTGGACATGAATGTACGTCCCTGACGGATCCCAGACTGAACGGTACACGCGTCTCCTCGTGTGTAATTAATACAGTTAAAATCCGGTTATAGTCTGTTAGGTAATGAATGTATGTGTAACGTTAAACATTGTACAGTTTGGCAATGTGTGTTAGGTTCGAGCAAGGTTGACGTTGACAGGTGAGGATATTATACATGGACTACATAGTATTTGAAACATTTGAAGGTCGACTACTGTTAGTTATATAACTGGAAACAATGACATTGAGGCGACGTGTTAGCTGTGGACACCGAGATATACAACACACTGGTTATGCGTCAATGACTTCATTATTCGAGGCACATACAACTGTATATCAGTTTCAATTGCCTTATCGAATATTTGTAAAATCAGGTCAACGTCCTACCACGTGCTTTTCTGTGGATTCTCAAGGTCACTAAGATAGCCAGTAGATAAGACATTTTCCCCACAGTATTGGTGTTCTGTGTGCTTGTGTCACTGTCATAGTTAAACAGTATTACCAAACAATCACTATTAAGTCGAGCTGAGCTTTGATTGGAACGTCGTTGCTGTTGTGTGTGGAACTCTCGCCACACGACATTGCCCTCTTAATGGCTTCACGCGCGCTTCAGTCCATCTGTGACTTCAGTCGAGTTGTGAAACGTGAGGAGTTTTATTACATTAAAGTCTGTTTTAATGTAAGGTCATAAGGGATACGTTCGGCCAGCCTGCTGTGAACCAATGCACCGAAACGACCTACAATGAAAACCGGAAGTGAATGGAAAAGTAAAGAAGTATTTTTGTCGTTACCAGTTAATGACTGGAACAATAAAATACTTGATATATTTAATACTGAATATATGCAAATGAAACATTCTATAAATTATTAATACCACGTGTTACTTGTCGGGTTTGACGCTCAGAAATTGGCGTGACTTACTTTCCACACTCTAGTGTTATTTAAATAAAAATTCCACGACATTCCCGTACACCTCCCAGAGGTCCACGTTCATGTCGCCTCATTCCGTCCCACCAAGGCCCCGCGCTGTGGAATCTGTGCCATATGTGCAGTTCCCTTACTTCAGAGTAAATAAGCATGAGTTTAGAACAATGGGCGTACCCACACATACCAAAAATAACAAAAGCATGTCAAGGCGGTGATTGCACGTGAATTGTGTAGGCTGCTGAAATCGTTACCGCCTGGAGTGTGGTACCCCATCACCACGGCACCGCCTCGCAGATGAGCGCGAAAAACCTACAGTAGTACACGTCCAGAATATAATGTTAGCGACATCTGTACACTATATCTTACCTGTCGACTAGTTTAATCAGGAAACTTTCAAAATTAATTTGAATGTGACGCAACGCAGTCATAGCCAGAATCCTGCCACCGACCCACAGACACGTCCACATAGTTGCTGCATGCATTGTCCTGTAATGCACGTGCATGTTGCGCAATGCCTCCCACACGTGTTTATATCAACACACGTCCCATGCACGGTACAACCTGTCACCACCTGTGTTTGGCAGCCCTGTAAAAAGTCATTCATAAACGTCATCTAAAACAGTATTGAAGGTTTCTGCCACTGGTGACATCTGATGTTGGCTGAAATCGGCTTGAAATACAGATTACATATTCATAAATTCGATACATAAACGTCAGTGAATTTAGTTTACAAATGTAGAAGGGCTTTGTGGCTTATTCATCCACAAGTTTATATCTATATGTATGTATTTTATTCTTTATTTATGGAGAATTAACGGATTGTGAAATTACCATCGAATTACTCCTCCAGAGGAAGTGAATAATTATGACAGAGAAAGTTAAATAACCCTACTCGCTCAATTACATATCATAACTAGATTTTAATAGCCTTCTAATCGTTGGACTGTGTCGCTGGCTAGATCACGGCGGCCTTCATTGCCAGTCATTTTAATATCACCCGTACTGTTTATCACGATACTTCCGTGGACTTTGTCAGACTTCAACCGAAATATGCTGTTTGTAGTTTTTGTTTTCAATACCAACTACCCTTTCCATTCTCTTTATAACACTGGGGTATCAGTTTCCGTGTGAATTAACAGGGATCAACTGCAGGTACGGTTAATGTTCGGAGCCACAGTGCAAACCTGTTTCTTGGCTGAGGGCATTGTTCCTTTCAATGGTCGCCTGCCGAATTATCCCCGCCTGTTAGGAATGTCGCGGCAACACATGACAAAATGGAAGTTGTCAGAACTAATCAGGCTTGTATACCCGCACGACAGCCTTTCTCTGGGAAACTGAACTGAGTTAGAATAATAATCCTATACAGAAATACAAAACAAAAGAATGATCAAAATCCTTGGTACCGGAAACTGGGATGAAGGGTAAGGTTTAACGTACAGTCTTATTGCGCTTCATATTAAATGTGTCAAAAGTGTTCCCGCTTTCGAATAAGATCGATGTTAAATTGTGGTATTATAAATATTTGCCCTATTTAGTCACTAGACAAATTCAATAGTCTGACGTCATTCAGCCCGTCCCCCATTACCCCAGCAAGGCGAGAACACATGTCAGGGCACGGCTGTAGTCGATCCACTTTGAAAGCAAATCAACCAATTAGAATCGAGATAACATCTGTCGTCGGTAGAGCCAAACGACATAGTTTAATAGTATCATCCAAATCAGAAATGAACCGTATTACAATCACTGAATGTAATCAGAAAAAAACGGATTCTTTCATCTGAGTGTTTATTTGGCCTGTAGAATACATTGCTGTTATATTAGGCTCCTCGACACGTGCAGGCAATGAAATTAATATCTCCCGCGGGCACGTACGTGTGTGCGCGCTCAGCTATTATGGAATTTGAATAACAAAGTGGAAGTATCCATCATTATGACCCTCCTCCGTCGCCAGAACGGCTGGGGCCACTGGTCGCTATTAGGGTTACATAACGATTGTCATATATAGTGATTTACCAGCCCTGTAATATCGGTATACGCTGGAACCCTAAATGGGGATTTTGTCACATACAAAACGTGACGAATGTTCCAAGAGTAAAATAGAAGGTGATTGTTATGTACAGTTGTGGGATTGCATAACGCACCGATTAAAACCTTCCGAGAGCTCACTGCGATCTGAGCGCTCATTTAGTGAGGTCTGGTAGATTTGGTATGAATGCAACTGTACTATCAAAATTGACGGACATGTTATATATTGTACTGTTGGTAATTCGAGCCTTACAAATCGCAGATAGATGTTGCACTGTCTGGTAGAACGAACCGCCCCTTTGTACAACAGTAACAAACAGTGGTTAATTGTCTACAGATTGTATGCAAACTAGAACAAAGTGAGCCTATCAAAACCAGAGAAACACACCACAAATGGCATCGATATTAATCACAATGCTGTCACATTTTATTCTAGCGCCTACGTTATCACGTCAGATACCAAAATACAACCTGTCCGGGCAGAACGTTAGAAGCAACGTACGCAAAAGATGCGAATTCGAAAAAGTAAAGGAAGGGATCTGTAGGATCATAAAGTGTTTTTATAGGTAACTGAAAATTTGCTCTCTGATATGATGATCTCTAGGAATTAAAACCGTTTGCTCATTTCTTGGAGACCTCAGAGTGGCTGTCACTATCAACATTGAGTTGTCCATCGGTTTTTGTACCTTAATATGACGACTTGAGAATGACAGGGTCAATCAATTGTTTTGTTTTTTCTCACAGCAAAGTCGACACTAGATGTCCTTAAACGTTGGCTGCTACTAGACACTCCACACATCCGGTTTAGCTCATATAACGGCGACAGCGCCGTATAATCGAGAGAAAAACGTGTAAATGATACTCAGTGTGTGATCCTGTGATTTATAGGTTATCGAGCTTTTATCTGGCGTGGACATCTATCGGAAATCAATCCAGGTGTGATACCTCCTGTCGCACCGACTTGATCGATATGGTATCAACTTCCGGTTTCAGTGTAACGCATGCAGCCCAGTCATATTGACACAATATGTAGATGTATTTCGGAGCGATTCCCTGTCCAGAATTCCATATGCACTACCTACAATCTTGTCCAGATACATAGTGTATGACAAAATGTCCAGAGTCGTGTGAGACACATACTGAGAGACGAGGTTTTGAAGGGATAGGCCTCAATAGTCTGGCCATTATGCACGATTTACTTGGGAGATGGGGTTTCCTCGTTGGTTGTCTACCATATCATACGTGTATTTTTATGTGGTGTTGAACTGATGTCTGATGAAGACATCAACCTCAAGCTAAATTTATAATATATTCAGAGCCAATCCCTGCGTACATACAATTTACATTAAGTATTATAAGATGCCCCGACGAGAAAAAAAATGAAGACCTACATCGTCACATCTCGGTGGGGACCGCTGTAGTGTGGACTAAATAATCGTACTATTATATCATGTCATAAATAAATGTAGGTTTCACAAACAACGACAAAACATACATATTATAGCCACGCAGTACATTCCTCAGACGCGCCAGTAACTTTTGAAATATTCCAGGCTATCAAAACGAGAAAGGTATATCATTTAATCATCAAACCTAAACGACACTCTAAAATGTCAACTATGTACCATGACAAAACATACTCATGTAAACAATACGTCACGTTAATGCTGGGTAAGCATTATATCTCGTACAACTTGGTTCTAAAAATGTAGTCCTAATATAATAAATATGTGCTATATTATGTGTACAATATATACCATCGTTTAGCATTTTAGCTGTGACCAGAAAACTTCTATATTTCTTTGTGCTTGCTCATTGCTGTGCATAGATGATGGGAGCCCCTTTTATACACTGTTGTCTGACGCGCGGATGGTCAACAGACAGATGTTTGTGTGTCCAGTCAGCCAGTAAATATGACCAGGAGCTACATCGTATATGACACTTAACATCTAATACATGGGCCAAACTGACCGCCGATGACCACCCGTGGGTCATTTAAACACCAGATAATGTTTTGACGCCTGTTAAATTCCATAAAATCAATTGTAAATGCAATTACACCGTTTGGCCATACAATGGACACGGGCGTTATACTCTTGAGGCAGCTGATTAGTGATGTTAGGTGGTTACCCTGATCATTGAATATTCCCAGGTTTAATGTCACAAACCCCCGCCAATAAACCTCAAAGCATCTACAGTACGATCTGGTACGTTTGTGTATCTGAATATATACATTAACATATATATGTATGTAAACAATGGTGTGTATATTACCTGTACTGCGAGCAGAGTTTTATTTTTACTACATACGGACAGAGGCACGCGACGATATCATAACTGACTGTGCTCTCTACAGCTGGCGTTCATCATTGTCACGTTTTATTATACAAAAATGTATGATTTTATAACAAGAAACCTTCTCAGAAATCGTCTGAACTCGCTCGTCCCTTGCCCTACAACTTGGTGTAGTGATGGTGTTGCGCGCATGACAAGTCTGTTAAAAGTCCTGGCCCCTATCACACAGTTGGTTGGTTTTGCTAACTCAATCTAGATTAAAACGCTAGATTGTCAACTGTTCAATGCTCGTTATCGAGAACCAGTCAATCTTAAACAAGGTCACAAACATTATGGGACAGCCGAGTAAAACCACGGAGGCGGGCTGTATTACATCGTCCATTGTTCTTATCACCACTTTGTCGCCAATCTGACTGTGTATCAATTTTCTAAAATGGTCTGGTTGCTATAGAAACCAATTGATCGGACTAAGTAATACACAACGCGGATGACGGGTTCGAGTGGTCTGGTTGATGTTTACAGCAGATGCATGTCACGCGGTCAATGTGACATCGACGAGAATGCACGAGATCTTCTCTCCCTCGGGTGACGTTATATGGTATAAAGATTTATGTGAAAGTCACTTTTTATGGCCATATAAGGCTAGCGGCTGACAGATTATCTCGCTGGGTGATGGTGTAGGGTCCGGATAATTGTTTAATGGCGATATGCCACCGCTGTCGTATTAGAGATGAGAAAACAGATAAACAGCAGTGGATATCATGACTTTTAAGGGTACCGGAGACACCTTACATTGTTGGCATCAATAAATAATAAACTTTCTGACGGACACTCATTGTTTATGCGATTTAATCTAAGTAAATATATCCTATTGTAATGTGGCCTTTTTTATATTGTCTGTTGATGTGATACCACCGAAAGCCAGCTTTTGGCACACTGCAGCTTTGGATACATGTGTAATATTTCACAACTTATTTGTTAGCTATACAACTTCAGATCAAATACTTCCTACACAGACTCATGTCAGCTGTGTATCTTCGTGTGTCAGCAAAACAAAACCAGCGATGTAGCTCTTTGGTCCATTTTGTGAAATTGAAATCTAATTGATTACCACTTACTTACAGGAAGTATTTTATTACCCATCTGTGTTCGGCCACACATTAATGTCTGACCATCTATAATGACCGTAAACGAGCTGGGAACGGATGTGGACCCCTGTCGCTAGTCCATCAGGGAGCTATAGTAACAAGAGAGCAGCATGCTTCACAGGGATGCGGCTGAAACGCGTGTTGATGGCTTACATTTTCACATAAGTTATTGTATTTAACTTAAAACATTTTTAGAATAATCAACAGTGCGATTTCCACTTCATTATATCTATATTTATAATATTGCACGTCTCGTGCGCTTGGCAGTTGGTGCCGGTGGCATTACGTAATTTTCTGATAGCCGAGATTAAATTCCGTCTGTATCGACCTCACGTTCTCTGTTAGCTTGTTAGATATCGTGATGCCTCCCAACAAGTGGTCGTCAGTTTATGTTGCTAGCGCCTGCAAGTGTTGTTTCTAAAAAAAGTCGATAGTTTTATGGGCGGAATTTCCCTTATCTTAATTTCGGCTAAAGTTCACACGAATTACATTTAAATAGCTTGCACGAGTATATAGTAGAATAACAAGCGTAATTACGACCGAGGATGTTAGATATACGGAAGAGTTAGAGAAATGACGAATGTTATATACGATTGGTATTCACGTCATCAATAAAGACGAAATGATCTTCCCGTTGTGGAACGTTACATTACGGCTACATGTATATTGGATGTCTGTGGTTACATGTACAACTGTTTAGTCATCAACTACCGACGTCTGTCAGGCTGTTACACAAGTTCAGACAACAAATGTTTTGTCTGACCGGGAAACTGTAGTACGTGCACTTTATGTTCACCTCTTATTGTACACAATAGTGCACCTCTGAGTGATAATAAAATATCCGAATCAGCATCACCTGTGTGATATTACTTATTACTAACTAGAACAAGTATCTAACCATTACATATTAAGTGTATTGATTGACGAGGCGAGTACCTGTGGCCGGACTGTGATTTTCGTTTTTTACAAACTATGTTATGAACATTTAACGATTCAATACTCCGAATCATTGCGTGACTCGTTGTTTGTCCGATACCAAATTTTAACCAAATTCCCTAACTAGCCTTCGTGTCATGATACATTCTTATAATAGATAACTGAAAATGGTATCATACCGAGAGTTAGAAAGTTAGTTCCATCATCCTAAAAGGAAGATTTTATCCATATTATCATGATTATTTACAGTGTAATTTGTTGTTGACACGTATTTGTACTTGGCTTGTATACGCATATGTGAATGATACAGTACGTCCGGAATTAATCACCGGTTGTAAATCGATATTTGATCCGTTTGTTAGTGTGGTGTGACCATATTAAATTAATCCGTGCTAATTACACGGTCCTTCAAATGACGAGTGTAACCAGCTCTGATCTCGTTATTATCAAGCATCTCTATAACAGTTCCACCATCGATTTGTTACATACATTCTCCGAGATCGCCAACTATATACAATTCTCGCGAGAGTCACGCGCGATTGTGTCATTGTGAAATCGAATCGATTTCTTAACATCTCTATTCCGCACATATATCTCCTGCATCAAAGGTTTCTAATAAAACTATCAAAAATACGTCAGGACAAGGAGTCCATCCGCCACTTCATCACTGGCGGACACTTAAGAAAAACAGGGGAGATAATTACGGATAGAAGATTGTATGGCTTTTTTGCACTCAATTTGTATTTGATCAAGACGTAAAAGAGTTGTTCTACATTATTCATAAAAAAACATCGAACCATATGCATATGGCGTTAGTATTCAAACTGTTTATAAACGTCGATATAGTATTATACATTGCATCTATCGGTTTCAATGACTACATCATGATACATCGGCGGCATTGCCTTTGAATTGCTAACGGCTTAATTTGTAAACTAGAAAGTATATATACATGTGTGTTGTGCAGCTGATGCATCTGTGCAGCACATTCTACATACGAGATCGTCGGCGCCCAGCGGCAGCTTGGTAACATCGTTCTCTGTATTACCTGGAATTAGCGTCGCTCGCCAAAAATACGTTCCTTACAAGCATAAGCACGTGTTCTTGGCGCTGGTCACACTCTGTTGAGAACCAACCACAGACTTTCATATACAAGTAATTATTATAGATTTGCCAATGGCTTGAGGCAAGGCGAGAACGATAAACATTGATAAAAGTTTAACATGTCAATTTGTCAGGCTAACTCTATTATTTCCGGACTTGTTACACACCAAATCACGTTTTATCGCCTCTTTATAGAGCCACTTTATTTCTGTCGAAAGTAGTGCCAAATCTAGCTCTGCTTAAATGATTTTAAGACAATATGAAGTAATTTCGTCCCAAAAAGACACCGCTCCACGGATGTGGCACGTGTAACATTACCGCAATTTAACTAAAACGCGATATGTTAGCATGACTTGCATGTTTATTTGACTGATGATTTTGACACACTCTGTGGTGGCGAACCAGGATTCGAGCTGAACTTTCTGTTACACCAATGGGTGTATTTTATTTTGCACCAATGGGGTCCGGACTGAAGTGTTGAACTTTTGTTTTATTTTACACCAATGGGGTGTTCTACACGGTAGGGGTAAAAAGCTATATGATTACACAGGTGACGCCATACTTTGGGAAATCTTATCCAGGCCGCCATTTAGAAAGGCATGCATAATATCCATGTTATGATCAGGTCATCTTTCACCACCTTCTCTAATACAAGATCACATTGTCTTATAGGGACGACTCTTCAGCTGATTTGTTCTTACCATTGGGTAAGCATTTGGTCAGCGTCTCGACTTAAATGCACTTTCGAAGGATGCCATGTTGAGGCGACTCATTTCTAAAAGATTGCCTTGTATCACCATACCATATAACCGGTCAGTCTAGTATGTGTGAGCCAACTTCTCTCAAAACATGCACGATATGGTAGCTCGAGTATAAAATGAAGGAGAAGAGTAATTTTAGAACCTGTTGACATTTTCCATTGCTTTCCTACCACGTAATTACAGTCCTGCTAGAGCGGTTACACCCAAGCTGTTGAGGACACACCACACCGTGCCACAAAGCTGTCACCCGACCGGTGTTGTTACGCTTACACGCACCTGTAGGCGCCATTAAGGTGTATCGCTTTCTTCGTCCTGGTGGAAATAAACATATTGGGTACATTTAGAGAATATGACGTCATTTAAAAGTGTTTTCCGAATTTTCCAGTTTGTCAACCCTTTCAATGTTGTTACTGAAAAACTGGGTCAGGTTACCCCGGATAAAATTAATTGGTGTGTGTTATGCTTGCTATATGAATATATGCCAATCTCCTTTTCATCATAATGCTGGTTTTAGAATAAGCTTTTCAGTGAGTATGATGGTCTGCTGAAGAAGATCAATTCATATGCTAAAAACAATCGATCCTCTGTGGATGAAGTATATAACATAGGTCTGTTTTATGGAGCATCATCAAGACCGGACGTTTTCATATTTTCTATACATTATATCCCAGCAACCATCTCTCCTGGGCTATCGTGACAAGCATCCGACCTGCACGCGAACATGCTGACTTGGTAAACCACGGTATGCAAACTGTTACATTGAATTTCGGATGAAGAAAGGAGGACCCTCAACATACATGTGTTGTGGGAATTCTGTAAAGAATAATGAACAGATGTTGTAGAACGTGATCGGTGACTCTGTGACATGTGGTATGGCGGTTACCTTTCGTCACATCCTGTAAATGCTTGCCGCACAGGTTGTGACATTTCGTGTACGTATCTGATCCCAAGCCAAATACAACTTGTTAACAACAATTTGTTGACGAGCCTGAATCCAATTACAAGCGTAATTCATTAATGATGCAACCTATATCCCGTGAATGGCCACTTTGCCATTGTTACGTCTGTGGTCTTGACTTTCGTTACCGCTCTTAATTCCCATCTTATCAACTGGCTGGTCCCTCGTGTGTCATCGATCTAGATCTAATGGGCGCTCTATGTTGAAAGGCCAGCGAGCCTAACGGATAAACGTTTCCGTGAATTGGCCCCGTATCTGAACAAAGTAGATTACAAACATGAATTCCACAAGGAAAACAATCGCATGAAAAACAGAGTGGTTTAAGCCTATAAATACTCGAGAAGACACAACTGTTACATAGCTCGCGTGCTGGATGTAATTAAATATTTGGCGCAGTGTAATGCCGATTGACTGAACGCATGATGTTAATATAAAACCTATTACCAAAGTTACGAGTAGAACTGATGGAAACCAATAGGTACAGATATATAACACAATATACACTACTCAAGGTACATATGTAGTGTAGTATACACACGCAAACACTTCAGACTATACAAACAGCGAGTTACTCAGGTATCCTGTACAGATCTACATCAAACATACTACCTGGTAGGTTGAGTTCAACAAGTTAAAAGTTAATTTCTTAAATGTTTGTACAATTATGTCGGGTACTGTTTTCTCTTCTTCTAGAGTTTTAATTATGTACACCCAAGTTACTAAGGCAGTTCTTTTCTTCAAGGACAATGGATATTAAATTCCATTATAAATCTTTGAAAATATCAGAGATGACAAAGATTTAACGGTTAAAAGATTAAAAGATGTCAGGTGTTATCAGTTTGTGATCAGTAAGACCGCTAATACACTATGTCGGCACCATCTAATATCACTAGTACTTTTAATTCACACGGTACCAATAATAGCGGTTTGTTCTATAGCGGTGTTACCGACCACTTCGCCTGATCCCGGAGGAGGGACGGGGGGATTGAGGTATCCCGGGGGAGGGACGAGGGGGGGGGGGGGGGGGGGGGGGGGGGAGAGATTGGGAGGTATTCCGGAGGAGGGACGGGGGGATTGAGAGGTGTCCAGGAGGAGGGACGGGGAATTCAGAGGTGTCCCGGAGGAGGGACGGGGGATTCAGAGGTGTCCCGGAGGAGGGACGGGGGGGATTCAGAGGTATCCGGGAGGAGGGACGGGGGGATTCAGAGGTATCTGGGAGGAGGGACGGGGGATTCAGAGGTAGTGGTTACGAAGGACACCTTGCGTAAGGTAGTGTATACCAGTATGGTTCTAATTAACCAGAATTCCAGACTGACTATATACATTACTTGGCCACGTTTGCCCTTCCTCTATAATTTGCCAACGTCAAATAGAAAACTGCAATAAATGTCGGGAGGATGTTTGGTAGAACTATAGTGAGTTGATGTCTTTGGGTATCCGACCACGTGACCTTTAGTCAGAGAGTTTGTGTTGTTTGGTGTCCGGAGTTTTGGCTCAGGTCCTATCATCGTAGTCTCTATTGGGCGACCACGGTAATGAGGTATCAGATGTATATACAGGACAGAATTAGCCGAGTCACACATAAACATCGCGATATACTTTATGTACCTACGGTTCCTCCCTCTCCATCGTCAGTGGCCGACACTTATCCTGTGTATATGATGTAGGCTCCAGCTAGAACAAAGTGGAATTGTCCTATCAAGTCACAGAAAACACTTGGAATTTCGTTTACTCACTTTCTTTTACATAGTTTTTCATAGTTGTAACAAAATTTTATTTATTTTCTCGTGTTATTTATAAGACAAGTTGACACGTCTAGATATATCAGACATGCATGTTCTTGTTAGCCTCTAACCTTAAAAATCTGTATTTGTTAACTGTTACTTTGACCTTCTATCTGTTCACACGTTAACCATCTCAGGTTGCATACATTTCCAGACAATGTCCAATTTCACTTTAATCAATTTAAACACAGCATGCAACCAGACCACCGAAAAACATTTTGCACGGGTTGGATGTGCCTATCGGTAACTATCCGGATCTTCCCGTCAGTTTCCGTTTTCCTAGGTGTGATCGGCAACCAATCAAAAGTGGCGTAACATTTGAACATCAGTGAAATGGGTACTAACGTAACTCTGGTAACTCTCACCATTCGGTAAAGCTGATGTTTCTAAATATAGACTACATCGGGTATATCATCTCGATCCATAAATATTTGTCGTTTCTGGTAATAAAAGCTTATACCAAACGTTCGTCTGCCATAATGGAAAGAAGATTCTAATTAGTCATTTCATAAACACACGAATTGGAACTTGGTTAATTAATCAGTGTTATGAGTGAAACACACGGGTTCAGACAAGGGTGTGTAAAACCTCATACTAGTTTGGAATGAAGTTAATAATTACATGCACATCAGGCATTAAAGAAGCCGTTGTTTACGCCAAAGACACAACCATTGTTGTTAAGAGGGAACCTCTTTATAGCCATGACATTAAAAACGGGGAAACACGCCGATACTAATCGTGCTTATTGGTGCTAAAATGTAAAACATGCGATTGTAACATGGAGAGGCTAGTATTCACGCCAGGTGTGCTTTAAGTGTATCTACGGCTGTCGAGTTGTACGGTGAAAAAAACATGGCGTCACTGCTGGGGATGCAAGTATATATAATGTTGTACCCGGAAAAAACGAGTATTTCACTTCCCCAGCATCTCGCAGATTTGTACAAATCCAGAAAAGCTCTGCGCCCACGTGGGTAGGGCCCTGCTGTGGCAGGATGTAATGCCAGAATTCCTCAAAATACCCAAAAATGTTAAGTAACAAGAACAAATGCCAAATTTTTAAATACGACAAAGATTTGGATTGCGATCTGAGAATGTTTAAATTGGCACCGATTCCTCAAATGAATGAATACACAAAATCGACTTACCATGTTTTGTACAAGGACCATGTTCTTAAAACAATTTCTCTTTATCACTGTTTGTAGCCTAGGGCAAGAGCATCCAGTGTCTAGCTCAATTATACAAAAAACTAACTTCCGTGTTCAAAGCAACCGTCTTTCCAAACATTAGCTAGAATTACGAAAATAAATAGCAAACAGGAATGCATTTGTATGGTTTCCAGTTTTTCCACCTCTGATAGATATGTTTTTGAAAACTATTCGCTGTTTTTAAACCAAAGTCCATCTATAAAATGCGTATTTTTGTGACATTGAAATTCTTGTTCTGGCCGCATGGTGCTAGCACTGTCGATATAAATGTAGTTCTCTGCTTCCGTCTCGATTTATCTAAGTTGAAAAAAAAATTGATTGAGATTAGTTTAGACCAAGCTTGCGCAATTGTGTTGTATCGACGATGAAAACATTGATCAAAGTCAGCAAGACGTTTAGATCTGTTTTAAATCGTCTAGAGACTTTTTAGGGGGAAACGGAAAAAAGTTAAGTGCACTCCTCAGTGAAAATTGATCTGTAAACGCTATTTTGAGTTCAGTGAGGTACTACATTAGCGGCGGAGGGATCCCTAGGCCTTTGACCGATTTACTATTCAGTAACGCACGAGAGACTGTATTATTACGAGTGGGTCAGAGGCACATTCTCCTAAGTTTTTTTTACTGTACTTTCATTTTTACCAGAGACTGGATTTACGAGAGTAACTACCATACTGTGTAGATCCCTCTCACTATACACTACTTCTGTCTGTATCGTAATTGTGCTGTATAATGCATTCCTCACTTATGATCGATGTCTTTCTTCTTCATCTACAACAACGGCATAACTAACCTCATCAACCAGTCGCTATCACTGTTAACAATGTGACGGTTGGAACGTTACGTGAGTGAACAGAGGGAACCGTCCTGGTCCATAGTGCCTACAGCCTGGAAGTAACAGTGATTTTGATGTTGCGCCAAATATAACACTCCATTGATTGCTTCCCCTGACGATCTATGCTCGATGCACGAGATTAGGGAGCATTCGTGCGTACTTGTTCTCCAGCTATTGAGGGTTAAAATGTAGCTTTAAATGCATACACTGAAAGTACGCTTGTGATTTTCACGTCGCGAAACACAAAAACCCTAAACTGAAATTATTGTTTATTTACCTCAGCTGCTCGCAGGACAAATATGAGTGGCGATGAAGCGTCATCCACACGGCAGTCCGTCGTCAGCTTATTTTCCTTTAAGTGACTTTTCAATATTGAAGAAGCCAATAGGTTAAGGTCGTGATAATTGGCTAGCAGCTGCACTCTCACATGTTTTACTCGGAAATGACGTAATAGTTAATCAACATACAGACAATGATTATGGATGTTCAGATATATCGCTGTTTTTTCAATTCCCCGCTAAACAAAGTAAAATTGTAGCGGAGCTGGTCGGGTCGATCATCGGCGACCAGGTAGCTCAATTGGCAGAGCATCTCGCTAATATCTGTGATTATATTGCCTGACCAAAAAAATGGTCGTCCGGCTAGTGTTCCGAGGTCCCGGGTTCGAGCCCCGGTCTGGCCGCGCATTTTCCCGTTCCTACTACAAATAAATACCAACAACTTTACCGAGATTTTGTATTAAATAATGCAATATGTAATTACACAAAGGTCTGAGGTTGAGGACAATATCATTGCTGTGTCCTTCTTAGTTAAATTCAGCAAGAAGTTCCGCCAATTTCAAGGTACTAAAGTAGCGATTAAGTCAAAACTTCCTTACATAAAAATAGCCAACGTTTCCTTAGTTTTAATCACGGCCCTACAGAATGGTTATTGTTTTCTCTATAAGAGATTTATAAAGCATCTTATGGTATTTGAAATAATGACGTTTTACAGATTATAACACGGGTCTTTAAGCATAAATCGCACGACGTTCAAAATCACATCACATTGTCTCGTCGCTCACGGTACATACATTTTACGTAGTGGTCGGACACTAAGTAAGACAATGTAACGAGAACACTTGGCAATAGGCAAACGTTAGTAAGAGCTCGTTAAGTAATGGGGATCTGTAGAATTCATCATCGTAATATGAGGTAGATTGTAGGTACTACACGTGAGGTATTGGACTAGAGGCGAGTCGTATGTGTTTTGTGTAACAATGTGTGTGCTTGGAGGAGTTATAACAGCGGGAGAGAAATGTTTGTTCGATGAATCCGAGATTACTGTTTGGCTTTGAGCGGGGGTGTTCCTGGAATAGGGACGGGAAATATTCCAAGATTTTGAATGATGATTAGGCAAAGTATTAGTCATTCTTGGAAAGATTTCAGGAATATTATCTGTTGTTTATTTGATTTCTAACAGCAAGGAAATGGCGGTTCTTATTTTAGTGAATAACGTTCCATCAGTATATACCAAAGGTTTACAGACATCTACATGCACTGTCTTTGTAAGTTGACGGTGGTGCGCCTGGTGCCTAGTTACACTTGACAGTACTGATTGTATAGACACCACTCATGGTGCCTAGTTACACTTGACAGTACTGATTGTATAGACACCACTCATGGTGCCTAGTTACACTTGACAGTACTGATTGTATAGACACCACTCATGGTGCCTGGTTACACTTGACAGTACTGATTGTATAAACACCACTAATGCTGCCTAGTTACACTTGACAGTACTGATTGTATAGACACAATATGTGTGGTTCCTAAACACAGTTGACGGTGTTAAGTTTTAAGACACCACACGTGGTGCTTAGCTACACTTGACGGTATTATATGACATAACTAGTTTTGTAGACACCACACGTGGTGCCTAGTTATATTTGACATCACTAGTTTTGCAGACACCACACGTGGTGCCTAGTTATATTTGACATCACTAGTTTTATAGACACCACACGTGGTTCCTAGTTATATTTGCCATCACTAGTTTTATAGACACCACACGTGGGTTAGCAATGACTGTAGAAGTTTTTTAGAGGCCAACTACAGTTGACACTGTTACTGGTTAGTGTTGTATTTAAGGGAGGGCATATAAACGTTTTAATCGAGTACAGCTTTATTTGTGAGCCTGGTCTGTACTTTGTATCTCCAGTTTATACCGAGGATATATCTTGGTGCATTCCCATTTGTAGCAGAATGGAAATTAGGGACGGGAGACAAAACAGAAGGCTTACGCTGACGTTTTTTTTCCTTGGCACTTTGGTCAATAATATTCATATTCTTCTGCTGTAATAACGTTCAACGGAGCGATAAAAAAAGTCTAGTCATCATATTGTCATTTTAGATTGAATATATATAATAAAAGCACTTCCTCTGTTACTCAATCCCACTGTACGGTAATTGTGTTAGACATCTCCAGCTTTCGTATCTGTGGTCTCCCGCACAACAAAGGAATTGCTTACCATCACGATAACGTTTCCTTTCTTCGGGTCAGAGTTCGCGTCGTTTGTAGACGTTACGTCATTGTGACACTTTTTGTGTTGATGCCAAACGCATAGGGACCTCGACCAGTGCCTTACGTGTCGGCACTGATCAGTGTCACTTCCACGTTTAGAAAGTACGGTGTTGTTTATTACAAATCGGAGTTGACATCGTCAGTATACTTCTCAGCAATTCACTGTGAGGACGTCAGGTGCTTCCATTTTGTGCTTGGTCGTAATACAGGAAATGAGAAGTGAACTTACAATGGTCGACCAGGTTAACCTCTATTCGCGACAGACATACCTTACCGGAGACAAAAATACACAGAAAGGTGATACCCAGTAAAGAAAAAAACTCGCTCGGCATGGAAAACCTACACCTCGAGACGAATATTCATTTGAACTATAAAGGGCCTGTATAAAAGTCGGGGTCTGTCAGAGACTGCCCGGGTTTGACTGAATTCCTATCATTCCGCTATTCTAACCCTTATTTTGGTTTCAATTACAGAGAGCTATAGGATTACACTGACAAAGATAATTAAGTATGTTCTATATCGGACGTCCAGTAAAGAACGGGCTCCGTTGTGATTTATCCACAATCTGAACAGAAAAGATTGAAAGATGGCTGTCGGAGATGACAGCGAAGAGCATTGTATCTTATCCTGCAAAGTACAACAACCAAATCGTTTTCCATTTCATATACATTTCTTAATTTCTTTCTTTCTACAAGAGAGAGTGTCACATTGACCAACGTAAAACAATACACGGGTTCTGTTTGATTGCTGTAGAAAGGTGATTACTATTCGTACCAGGTCGTTCGAACACGTCACAGTATAGCTGTAGAACAGCACAGTCTTTGTGTTTCAAATACAAATAATTGTGTAATGGCCTTCGTGACAATATCATATTAATACGGCGGATTCATATTGAAGTGTGTGAGTGGGCAGTAGACCGTACGGAGGAATATCGTCCAAATGTAGGTCTGTTGTATGTATACATATCATTTGAATTGTCAGACTCTATCAATGTGTAGAGATAATTGGTTACACAATTCATATTGATCCGTCCCGAGACGTGTGTCATATTCAAAATGATGGACGCACTCCATTACAGTGAGAGGCCCAGTTAGGGTAACATTAAAATAAATCGTTATCAGATCAAAGCGTTTCGTTGATTGTGTATTATTATGCAACTGGTACAACTGTGTTTAATGGCTGAACACATATATTTTTTTAATTTTGGAATGTTTTCCCCGGCTATTACGTGGATTTAAGGGAGGGCTTTGATCACGTGACTACGTTATCAGATATTCCCGACTATTTCCAGGCCTCCCCATGGATGTAACTATCTCCAGAATCAGCCTTCCTAGACGGACTCAATCAATGGGCTATGGATAGGACGCAGACTAAAATACCAAAAACTTTAGATTGGCTAATACTGACATATTGTTTATAGATACACGCGCCGCGCTAACAGT
The DNA here is from genome assembly GCF_902652985.1 of Pecten maximus. Taxonomy (NCBI): domain Eukaryota; kingdom Metazoa; phylum Mollusca; class Bivalvia; order Pectinida; family Pectinidae; genus Pecten; species Pecten maximus. Next base: position 26,251,937 of record NC_047021.1, on the reverse strand, counting down.
CGTGGCAGAAATGAGGTAATTACTGGTACAAAGCTCCAGTCTAACATTGAGTCTTCATTGCAGGACTTACAGAATATGAATCAGTGTCGGAAAGATGTTTGAGAGTATAAATAACGGAAAAGGGGGCATTTTAAATGCTGAAACTATAAAATCTAGTATTTGTTCTACATGGCTATCAAATAACTAGTGTGTCATGTCGTCTGGCGGCCTGAGGTGACATATGTCAGTCGTAAAATACATTTTGTAGCACTGATAATGTCTCATGAATATGCATCATTGTGATATTTTAATAACTATAATATTACCTTAAAGTTCATATTTTGTCTAAATATCAGGTGTTATCTGGTTTTAAGGCAATCCCAACACACACGAAATATAACATGTGTAACATACACGTGGTATGTTGGTGTCTCTAACGTACACGTGATATGTTGGTATCTGTAATGTACACGTGATATGTTGGTATCTGTGACATACACGTGATATGTTGGTCTCTGTGACGTACACGTGATATGTTGGTCTCTGAGACGTACACGTGATATGTTGGTCTCTAAAGTACACGTGATATGTTGGTCTCTGTAACGTACACGTGATATGTTGGTGTCTGTAACGTACACGTGATATGTTGGTGTCTGTAACGTACACGTGATATGTTGGTGTCTGTAACGTACACGTGATATGTTGGTGTCTGTAACGTACACGTGATATGTTGGTGTCTAACGTACACGTGATATGTTGGTCTCTAACGTACACGTGATATGTTGGTCTCTAACGTACACGTGATATGTTGGTGTCTGTAACGTACACGTGATATGTTGGTCTCTAACGTACACGTGATATGTTGGTGTCTCTAACGTACACGTGATATGTTGGTGTCTCTAACGTACACGTGATATGTTGGTGTCTCTAACGTACACGTGATATGTTGGTGTCTGTAACGTACACGTGATATGTTGGTCTCTAACGTACACGTGATATGTTGGTGTCTCTAACGTACACGTGGTATGTTGGTCTCTGTAACGTACACGTGATATGCTGGTCTCTGTGACGTACACGTGATATGTTCTTCTCTGTAACGTACACGTGATATGTTGGTCCCTGTGACGTACACGAGTTGTTTTCGTCTACGTTGTTTGTCATTCACATATCGGTAATCTAAACTTTATTCATGTAATGTATATCTAGTCTCCCTCGAAATCTTATATGGACGCATATATAGCACCGAATTATAACGTTTGTATTATGATGTAGCGAAGGCTAGAATTGACTGACTAATTATAATGTATATTAGCATCATTACGGTATACTCCAAGCAGTCTGTAAGCAGGAATTGGGTTAATGAAGTTAGGTGTGGGGCTCTGTACTGGAACCCCCCTCCATTGACATGGGAATAGTTGGAATGGTTTGCGTGCATGGCTCTGCTGAAAATTGCACTATGTTTACCAGGGGATGTTTGAATGTACCGGTGTTTGTGCACATGCATTACCTGTGGGCTATGTACGGCAGTCGCGTGGTGTGTCGATTAGAAACGCTCTCCTAGACCAACAAAACCAATTAGCCGCTTAATGGAAAACACATCCACGCCATGCCTCCACGCGTACACACCTATACTGCCTCAGCCATGCACGGTACTCAGTCTAAGGACAGCTAAGTGTTGTTTCGTAAGATTGTAACATAAGAATCAGTACTATGTTTGTTCCCAAGTCCTCCGTTAATATTTGTGCTAGTGCGTTCGGTTTTGATGTTCACAGTATGTCGGACACATTATATGCTGTTAGCAAAACCAGAGTTACGGAAGGGAGATAACTCTGATAATTGTTAGCAGGAGTACCAACTATTATTTTCCTCCACACAGGGACTTTAATAGTCTTTTTGGTACTGTGAACTAACGCGTATATGTATATTGAAACCAAAACTTAATCTACTCGCCATCATAATCGCAGTTGTGATTCCACCCTTTTTCACCACTGTACATGTAAATAAAAGTCATTGCCCCTATTCTTACTTTGATAACATTACTTTACCTGAATTTGACCTAGATTTACGTGGCGGGTGTCCTCACTATAACCGAAATAAGTCGCTTCCCTTGTATTTTGTCGAGGATGTCTGCGTGTATTTCTGACTTGATAGTAAGTAGAGCGTCGCTTTCACATCTGCATTCTCTTTTTGTGCCTCATCAATCATCTTAAATCAGTATCATCGGTCTCTAATTAGCTTTTACAAGTCTATTATCTGTACTGGAGAACAGACAGGTGCGAGATAGTTAGTCACGCCTCAATTTTGTTGCGGGTTTATGGGTTTGAACGACATGGTGTGCATGTAGCTCAGTTCAAACAGTCGCTTCGGAAGCTTCTTGGGAAAAGGTGAACAATTTAGCAAGGGAATATGTTAGGCCTATCAGAACAAATAAAAAACACCAGGTATGTTTCTTAATAATGATGATAAATGGGAACGCAATCTGATCAAAATACAGATCATCGCTATACATTACATTGACTACGTGGTGTGTAGTGCTGAATGAAGTATATATGTTTATTTACAATGTATATGATCTGTGTTTTAATCAGGTTGGTGGGTACGTTAATATCACCTGATAACTCAAGTAAACCCCATAGCGGAGAATTAGTGAGATAGTTTACATTATCGCCAATAAAATGTTTAGCGGAGAATGAGTGGAAAGTCTAGCATGCTGCACGCATCCATGTTTTTTGCACAATAGAACTGTTATGAAGATACATAGTTATAAAATTAGGTACAGATTGGATAGCATGTATGAGTCAGCTTATTGACATGTTTTGACAGACAGAATTGAGTTTTACCGCGACACCTGGCTAAACTGAAGGGTTTCTATAACGACCTGCCACAACTGTTACAAAGCCGGGGATAACTATGCCGTTTCCTGGAAACATGAAAATGTTACATATATTAAATAATTTTGGGGAATGTCTCATAGTTGGGAAAACATTGCTATTCAGGAATAACGGCAAGTTGTTGGCAATCGGCATGTCCTTTTTAGGGCAACCGTTTTAGAGCTAGTTATTGAACCGTGTTTAAAGACATTCGAATTTTGTTGAAGTCACGCCCTCCCCCCCGGACTGACGTTAATGAGATAAATTACAGACATGTGTATTCCAAGTTTTCCTACAGGCCATAAAACACTTTTATTGACAACATTCCAGTTGTGTCATTTTTTTCCGAAATTATGGTTTTTCTTCCCAATGTTCCTTCGGTACCAAAACTACTGACGCCTGGCGGCCTTCGCATTTGACTGATATATGCTTCCTGTGAAGCATTTCTTCAGAGTGAAAGTGACAAGAGGCATCAAGTTGAATAGGCGTCGCACGTGAATCAGGAAGATCGGGGAGGCGGGTCAGGGAAGTAGAGATCCCATCAGCTGTCACTTCTGGTGCGTGCTCTCGGTAATCTTTTGATGAATACTCCGGTGTCCAAAACACTAACACACAAAGGCAACAATGCCCGATACCTGGTCCGATAAGGTCGGCTACTTATCAGCCGTCACTTGTTAGACCTCTGTACTTCAAACAACATGTGCGCTGGCTATTTTGAATCGTTCGGACGTGTTTATCCCGCGCGAGAAATGGTTATAGCGTTAAAAATCGTGACCCCGCCCTACATCGAATTGATCCGTCGAACGTATCTGTCTCCCTGGTGACACAAACTCCACATCTGTTTATCTACTACGTCGACCCCCAGCGCAGACATTACTTCCTCACCCCACCCCACCAGACATCTCTACCTAACCCCGGCCCACGTCACAGACATATCTACATAAATCCCACCCCACCAGACATCTCTACCTAACCCCGGCCCACGTCACAGACATATCTACATAAATCCCACCCCACCAGACATCTCTACCTAACCCCGACCCACGTCACAGACATATCTACATAAATCCCACCCCACCAGACATCTCTACCTAACCCCGACCCACGACACAGACATATCTACATAAATCCCACCCCACCAGACATCTCTACCTAACCCCGACCCACGACACAGACATATCTACATAAATCCCACCCCACCAGACATCTCTACCTAACCCCGACCCACGTCACAGACATCTCTTCATAAATCCCACCCCACCAGACATCTCTACCTAACCCCGACCCACGTCACAGACATATCTACATAAATCCCACCCCACCAGACATCTCTACCTAACCCAACCTACGTCACAGACATATCTACATAAATCCCACCCCACCAGACATCTCTACATACATTTTTTTTGTAAATTCCACCTCACAAGAGGCATATCTATCTAACCCACCTTACCACGCATAAATCTCTACCTAACCCCACCCTACCACGCATACATCTCTACCTAATCTTTCCCAGCCACACGAACATTACTTCCTAACCCAGCCCACCACACATATCTCCATCTGACCCCACCCTACCACATACATTTCCACCTTAACCCACCCCACCAAATATAAATCTCTACCTGACCACACCACGTGCACGCTATGGGGTATATTATTTACCTCGTGACGGATACACAAGTACACATACATGCTGTACTCTCTAGACATGTTGTTCTCCAAATTCAAGTTTTTCTTTTGACAAACCGGGAACACATTTCCGAAAAAGATAGCTATCGGATTAAACAAACCATATGAAAATCCTTATGCTAACACGATATGTTTGTGAAAGTAGTGATGGATGCGTGCTAACTGTCGAGCGAGTCTACGGAGAGATAGGTTGACAGACGCTACATTCCACGTGTAATATAATAAGTCTTTGTCTTAGAGATAACGTAAACCAGTTTTCTGGGTGAACTTTTGACCTCGATGATCACAGTTATGTCAATGGTAATCATATATCTTTGCACATTTAACTAGGACTAGTACCCACAGATCTAACATATGTTCATATGAAATTTCAAAGACACGTAAGGTCTTCAAAATTGACCTTTCCCCGAGAGGTTTTGGGTCAAACGGTGATGCTATATAAAGATCTGTCGCATGTATTCCCGACATTGATTGGTGGTTATAGGGGGTTTCTTGGGCCCTTTTGGGACTGGTAGCCTTTGTTAGATATTTAAATACGATTAATTAGACGAAATGAGTGCTTGCTGGTCGCATGCTGGTCACAGATAACAATGCACTACTGCCATCCCACGAAATAAACAAAGTCAACGACTATGTATTATGTTAATTCCAATCATTACTTTTGTAATGCTAAAGCGTCCGTTGCTGCCAAAAATACAATGGCGGATAATTCAATCCGGTTAATAGGATCGGATTCGGCGAAATAGCTCTGTACTCTCACTGATACATTTCTTCTATTTCCTGTCATAAATAAAAAAGGGAAATAATGAATGAGATTAATTAGCAATGTGAATAAATCACGAGTTTTTCTCCTCCCATATAGTACTAACCTCCCCGGCCGTCTCCATAGTAACGATACTCCCTAATAGTACTCTACCCGTCGCCTTAGTAACGCTTTTATTAACTACCTTTGCAAATGACATACAATATCACAAAAGAGATAAAATATGGACTTGGAACGAGAAAATGAATAAAATTGCTAATCAGCCAAGATTTATTAGATGTTCTTTTACCTCGGGAATTCCCGCAAAGCTCGCGATCAAAACCTGTTTTTCGGCCAAAGCCATATAAACCCGAACACGAAGACCGTAAAGTTGTCTCGCGCAGCCGATGGGAGGTGAGTTTATACAACACATACCCCTTTTTATATGCGGTTATAATCGTGGTTTTGTTTTAGGACTAATTATACTTGTTTTAATGTGTCAGTTTCATGAAGATACAATTTTGCCTGTTCCGATAAGATTTCTATAAGCTGACAGTCGGACACTTCACAGCTCCCCATGGCTTGTATCACAAGAGCGGAGTAGACGAGTGTGGCACTTCTACAGGTTCAAACATAGCATGTCTGGGCACTCCAAAGTAAATAAACAACCTTAAATTTACAAATGAAAATAATGTCAAATCGGAGATACGCGGTGTAGTTACGGAATGTAGCGATGACAAACGGGTTAACAAGCCTACTCCACAACACAGGGCGAGAAGACAATTGACGCGCTCTTCAAATACCTCTAAAATGCTAAACAGATTAGCGGAGTTAAATGTGCGGTAAGATGAGAGAGGCAACAGACATGCCAGTTATATCGGGTCACTGTAAGACAATCAACAAACCATTATCTAGTTCCGCGGTAATAATTCCGATATTACACTCTCCCCCTCTGAAAAAAACCCACCGCCACTTCTGTTATTTAATACATATTTTGTAGTGTTCTGCAATCTTCTTAATCATAATTTAGGTCATATGAACTAGATTTCAGTTGTGATGATATCAAGCAAGCACAGTTTAAGTAATATGCGATAATGAATTTGGTGTACAGTAATACAGGACAAAGTGAATAGCGGGGCAGAATTGTGACCCAATTCAGAAATTCGAGGCAAATCACTTTAAAATCCTGCCCCTTCTGTTGATGTTATTGAATTTGAAATTGCGTTGTCATAGAGTACCGCTGGATGTGGGGGATTTAGTAGGGCAGATGAATGGAACAATAGCAACGAACATTTTTTTTCAGCATCATATCATTGTCAAAAAGTTAAGTGTAACCAGAAATGGTACAATTTATAATTTTATAATCATATCGAGCCGACGTAAGCTGGCACTGCATAGGCAGATGTTATGTGGACAGTTTTTATGTGGACAGTTCTATATGGACAGCTGTTAAATGCACAGTGTTTATGTGGACAGTGTTAGGTGGACATGTTTTTATGTGGACAGTTGTTTTGTGAGAGTTTTATATGGACAGTTGTTATATGGACAGTGTTTATGTGGACAGTTGTTATATAGACAGGTTTTATGTAGAAACTCGTTATGTACATGTACATGTATACAGGTTTTGGACAGTTGTTATATGGACAGTGTTTATGTGGACAGTTGTTATAAGGGCAGGTTTTATGTAGAAACTCGTCAGGTATACAGGTTTTGGACAGTTGTTATGTTTTCGGTTGTTTCGTAGTCCAGTATGATTTCACTGTTCCATTAGACAGTAAACTCTGTTACCAAGAAAATTACCGCTCGTTGTCCTCACTAATACTATTTAGGTCAATAAGAGATCTGGGACATCAGTCACAGTCTCCAGTTACTCGGAACATTTCATATTACGATCTGTCTGAGATAATAGAAGAATAGGCAAGACACGAGACCGATCTGCTAAACTTTTCTCTTTTCAACATCAAACAATCGCATGCATTCCAGATGTCTTCGTTATTTGCATGTTTAAAACAAAAGCTATCGTGACAATGGTCATTGGAAACCCTTGCGAGCCGGGGAAACCGGCTTTGATTGATAACACTTTATAGGAATGAAGAAAACGTGTCTTGCACGAGACTTGCTCGAGCTGCTGATGGACATGGCAGTGATGAAAGTGAAATATCGTGATACAACAGCGATCGTTCCCTCCTTGATCTTCTCCTGGATGTTCTAGTCGATGTTTGCGAACGCAATCAGTACAGGGAGAGCGATTTTTTTTGCTCATTTAGCTGTAGTACATTGTACAATGCTCCTACCATTGACCTCGTGGAATTATTTGTGTCTGAGTATAAGATATCCTTAATTATAAGTTAGAGGGCGGCTGAGGATATATTTTGTTCTCAGGTCGAGCAATGTCTGCCTTAATATTATCTATAAATATGTCGATACAGGAGTCTGATGAAAACCTCATCATATTATGCCTCCATTCCATTATACATATGTAAATCCTACTCCTCGGGAGAACTGGGCGAGTAGGTCGGACTCTAGTTCAGCCATCATATCTCCATGGTTATAGACACGAGGTAACTCAATAGGGCAATGATATTAATGGCGTCAAGTGGGGATTCATATTAGATATAGTATAACACGAGTTAAAATGCTGTACAGGACGTCATCTATTAACCCAAAGGTCAAGGTCGTCGTCTTCGTATAATATTCACGTGATTTGTGTCGCTCACAATATAGTGAAGCATGCATAATACGCGAGCTGGAAGAATTATTCGTCATTTATTTGCATACAGACCTTGCTTGCCTTTGATGAAAACTATTAATAACAAAAATATGCAGTGATTTAAAAGTCGTAAACAGTCAAATTTATCATCTTCAGTCGTAACTCCCACCGACTGAAGATAGTTTCCCTGCTAACGATATTGAATCACTGTACGTCACAGTGGATGCACGGCTGCCTTTCAATAAGCAGGAGTTTACAATTATAAGGCCTTCGAGCTTTTTAAACAATATTTATCTGGTATAACTCATGTAACAAATTCTGTTGAGAAGCATGTTTTCTTGTGTGGTGCCTTTTCAGTTATACACATTAACGTTGTCGCTGATCAACAGATTTAATCCTAGTGTCATAACTTGTGAATGTACTAACATCGCGCTGTGTACTAGGCCACTGTTAGTATCAACATGTACTGGTACAGTGCGTTACGAAATGGTTACCATTTTCTACCAATGGCTATCAATATTCTTCAAATTCTTCTTCGTGAATTATGTCCTCCCTTTAATGACCAAGCTGTTGATAAAACAATACAAATCCAAACCCAACTCTGTCCATATTCTAGGTACCCCTATCACAACAAGGATTTCAACGTATGTTCGTTCACTACATAAGTTAGTTTCATTCGCTATTTAATCTGAACTCCGATGAACTTCAGCGACATGTCATCTTTGGGAATAACTATGTTCCCCATTTCAGCTTAACCATAAACGCCGTTTTTGGTTATGTACAATAATCCGTGTTGTCTGCAAAGGTGTCCACTATCTTACTGTGTTGTCAGTGTCGATAAATACCCCGACTATCTTAGTCTTATTGGTGTTCTCATGTTCCCCCTTGTTAGTCTTATTGGTGTTCTCATGTTCCCCCTTGTTAGTCTTATTGATGTTCTCATGTTCCCCCTTGTTAGTCTTATTGATGTTCTCATGTTCCCCCTTGTTAGTCTTATTGATGTTCTCATGTTCCCCCTTGTTAGTCTTATTGGTGTTCTCATGTTCCCCCTTGTTAGTCTTATTGGTGTTCTCATGTTCCCCCTTGTTAGTCTTATTGATGTTCTCATGTTCCCCCTTGTTAGTCTTATTGATGTTCTCATGTTCCCCCTTGTTAGTCTTATTGGTGTTCTCATGTTCCCCCTTGTTAGTCTTATTGGTGTTCACATGTTCCACCGTGTTAGTCTTATTGATGTTCTCATGTCCCCCTTGTTAGTCTTATTGATGTTCTCATGTTCCCCCTAGTTAGTCTTATTGATGTTCTCATGTTCCCCCTTGTTAGTCTTATTGATGTTCTCATGTTCCCCCTTGTTAGTCTTATTGATGTTCTCATGTTCCCCCTTGTTAGTCTTATTGATGTTCTCATGTTCCCCCTTGTTAGTCTTATTGATGTTCTCATGTTCCCCCTTGTTAGTCTTATTGATGTTCTCATGTTCCCCCTTGTTAGTCTTATTGATGTTCTCATGTTCCCCCTTGTTAGTCTTATTGATGTTCTCATGTTCCCCCTTGTTAGTCTTATTGATGTTCTCATGTTCCCCCTTGTAAGTCTTATTGATGTTCTCATGTTCCCTCTTGTTAGTCTTATTGATGTTCTCATGTTCCCCCTTGTTAGTCTTATTGATGTTCTCATGTTCCCCCTTGTTAGTCTTATTGATGTTCTCATGTTCCCCCTTGTTAGTCTTATTGATGTTCTCATGTTCCCCCTTGTTAGTCTTATTGATGTTCTCATGTTCCCCCTTGTTAGTCTTATTGATGTTCTCATGTTCCCCCTTGTTAGTCTTATTGATGTTCTCATGTTCCCCCTTGTTAGTCTTATTGATGTTCTCATGTTCCCCCTTGTTTACTTCAGGTAGTTGTCCCTAACTCACCCCTGGAGCCTGGGAATGCCTACCTGCTGTTCCTGGAGGGAACGTCAAAACAAGGCTATTCACTCCGATACACGGCGTTCGAAGAGGAAGTAATCTACGAAGTGGCCAGCGTATGTGGAATCCAACTTACCTCCTTCGCTGACGACGGTGAGTATATATGACATTCCCGAAATGTTATAGTGAAAAAAACAACATTTCTTTGAAAGATACACACATGCAAAATAATGTCCAGGTCTCAAGCTTCTCTAAGAGTTAGACGTAAGAATTGTACTGTTTCCTCATTGCCTGGTTCGTACAAGGTGACCTAATTTGTTATCTCCATCATTCACTTTCTGAATTACTTTTATTTCTTGACAGTACTGTCTGATATTTTGGCTTTGTGTTGTTTGCTCGGCCATATAGAGAACGCTATTGGTTTGTGTCCCCGAGCCGCGGTATCGTACACTGTACCAATCTCACTAAGTCATTCTAACCAATGAACGTAATGGTCGTGGAAGTCCAACTGACCCATTCTGGTGTCCGTATAATGAACTGGAAGATACGTTATGCTAGAATGTCTGTGGCGTGTCAGTGAAGTGCCAGTATAATGGATTGAGGGGGGTGCCATGTTAGTGTGTCTGTGTCATGCCATTTCAGCATAATCATTAAATGTACTCGAAAAGATGTCACGTGACATGATAGTCCAGTAGAGAGATGTCATGCTATTGTGTCTGTGACATGGCATTCAAGTATCCGTACATTGGACGACTGAGAGAGAAGTCATACCAGTGTGCCTGGGACATGACATTCCATTGTCAGTATAATGGGCTGTGAGAGATTTGCGAGTGTGCCTCGGACATGACATTCCATTGTCAGTATAATGGGCCGTGAGAGATTTGCGAGTGTGCCTGGGACATGACATTCCATTGTCAGTATAATGGGCCGTGAGAGATTTGCGAGTGTGCCTGGGACATGACATTCCATTGTCAGTATAATGGGCCGTGAGAGATTTGCGAGTGTGTCTGGGACATGACATTCCATTGTCAGTATAATGGGCTGTGAGAGATTTGCGAGTGTGCCTGTGACATGATAATCCATTGTCAGTATAATGGGCTGTGAGAGATTTGCGAGTGTGCCTGTGACATGATAATCCATTGTCAGTATAATGGGCTGTGAGAGATTTGCGAGTGTGCCTGGGACATGACATTCCATTGTCAGTATAATTGGCTGTGAGAGATTTGCGAGTGTGCCTGTGACATGATAGTCCAGTAAGCTGACACCATTAATCGGCCTTTAAGTTGGTCACACTGAAGCAGTTTTACGCTAAAGAAACTGCAAGCAATAACGACCAGCCAACATTCTGTAATACAGAGAAAAGTAAAGTTAGCACTCACACTGGAAACAGCAATCTCAATAAAGCGCTTGATCGACCACGTTGTTTTGAATTTGCATGATACAATTGAATAAGAAATGATGGACTGACGTAGGTAGTAAGTGTGTGGATTTCTTTTTCAGCTGAAGTATGTCCCCAACCAGAGCCTCCAAGTAACTGTGTCAGGTACCCCACAACACAGAAACCCGCCCCTCCAACATCGAAGCCAGAACCGGACGCCACTCCCGAGTCGGAACCTGGAACACAAAAACCAGGAGATGTGGATGTTGTTGTTGGAGGTCAAGGTAAGCTAGTGTGGGTAGAAAAAGTGGTGTGTGAGGGGGAAGGTCATGACACTATACTTGATGTAACGTGAAATCAAGGTATATATAGAATTGAGAGATTCATACTAAAGACAGGGATAATTGGAGGTGACCCGCTCTATCTAGCTGGCAGGTTACATTGATATAGATATATATTTTAAGCTGCTTTTCCGTGATTAGAGAGGGGTGAAGAATTGATGTATTCGTTTCGACTTTTCGACAAGGATTGCTTAACATAGTAATACATGTATAGTGATATGAGTCCGAAATTGAAAACTGAATCTGTCTGCAGCATCCTGGTACGAAGGGAAGTGAACATTGTATTACATAAATATCTATCCCTGCGGTAGCAGAGTAGGGGCAAGTACCCATCGATAGAGTTTCAGGTTGGTTATTGACAATGACAATGTCAAGATTTTATTATCATAAACATAAAAAGTGTAGAGAATGACATACATAAAAAAATGTACAGGACATATGATATAATACATGTATACATTTGTTAAGCAAAAAAGAATATATTTTAGATAGTGCTGGGTTTTATATCTATTTGCTTAATTAATTTCACAGGTTATTTCAATTCATCATCTACTACAAAATTAAAAAGGGTATTTAAATTGAATGTAATGGGTCTTTCATAATAGTATCTAGACATATAATTTTTTTATGCTTTAATGATTTGTTGATCGCTACATTTAAATAAATAATAAGATTTAAATCCTAAAATGTTTAAGTATTTGTATTATAACTAATCATGTTTTGCCACGAGCATTAAAATATCAAGGAGAGCAATGCAGACCCTCCGGGGCTCTTGCTTTTACAATGTATTTACTGATATATACTGGTATACAAATATCTACTGAGCTTCACTAATATCTACAACGAGTACTGAAGTATTTTTGTCGGTGAATACATATTATAATTATTGTTGTTTCAGAAGCAACACCAGAACCAGAAGGGGATGGAACCAACGCTGCAACAACCAACTTCCTGTCATGCGCATTGTCATTCTTATCATTTGTAATGTCATTGCTTATGTTGTAATTATAACAATAATTAGATATTCAGGCAGAACTCTTCAATCATTCCTCTATGCACGGGTGATATGTACAGATAAATACGTATTTAGGGCAGTACGGTCACCTCCACGAGTGGTCAGTTAGACATCAATTAAGCTCGGACAGCAAAATCTGTAGAACATCAACTGGCACATCGTCTTTGACCGCATGCCTCTAGATTAGGACAGAAGCATGCTCATCATGTAACTGTTGATATAAAACCGAGGTCACTGTGACCCTATTTCATTGGAATTGTGACCGTGATGATAGAAAACGCGTGAAAATATTTTTCTCTACCTAACTTTTGGCAGAAACCAATTTTTGATTGTTGATTGACATTTTAAAGTTGCGGTATATAGGTGCTCGGAACAGTTTGTATTATTATACTGCTTTCCTAGAAATATCGACCTTCTCTGTTAGTTTATTTTATATAACAGAGTAACAATACACGGGGGGGGGGGGGGGGGGGGGGGGGGGGGGGGGGTAGCATGTATACACCATACGCTAGTGGGGATATGTTATATGTATACGCCTACAGTCATAGGAGGTTCTACAGGGGGGCTACACAATAGAACATTGGGGCTACAGAGGGGCTACACAATAGAACATTGGTTCTACAGAGGGGCTACACAATAGAACATTGGGGCTACAGAGGGGCTACACAATAGAACTTTGGGGCTACAGAGGGGCTACACAATAGAACATTGGGGCTACAGAGGGGCTACACAATAGAACTTTGGGGCTACAGAGGGGCTACACAATAGAACATTGGTTCTACAGAGGGGCTACACAATAGAACGTTGGTTCTACAGAGGGGCTACACAATAGAACATTGGTTCTACAGAGGGGCTACACAATAGAACGTTGGTTCTACAGAGGGGCTACACAATAGAACATTGGGGCTACAGAGGGGCTACACAATAGAACGTTTGTTCTACAGGGGGGCTTCCCAATAGAACTTTGGTTCTACAGAGAGCTACACAATAGAACGTTGGTTCTACAGAGGAGGTACACATTGGGAGGATAACCTGTATGCCTTACACGGTGAGATATACCATATATACGCCTTATTGTAACGGGAATATTATTGTGCATAGCGCATGGCATGTGCATATTATGGCCATGCCACGTGGTTACCATAGGAATGTAGAAACTCATTCGAATTGGTGTGTGAAAACGAGACTATTTGTAGTTTAAATGTAAGCTGTCGCGCCAACCCATGTAAATGTGTTCATCACAGGAGAATGAGAAAACGGTTCTCTCACTAGGGGATAGGTAGCTACTATCTGCTGGAAAGTGACGAGGGTTCGAATCCATAGGCAGTCATCACCCCGGAACGGACAGGAAGTCCTGTATTCACGGGTAATCGGTGGACAAATTATTGTTTAGCAAAATAGCACTTGTTTATGAGTTCGGTTCATTACATGTATATAGACGGTGCACTTGTTGTGTACACGTTCGGTTCGTTATTTGTATATAGACAGTACAGCAACTTGTTTTATCTACGCTTTGTGTTTATTCCATTTTATTTAATACAATTTAAGATGATTTAACTCATTTCCCTAGTTTACGGTCCATGTTAAACCTCTAGTCACCACTGTCCACGCCATCATCTCAATCAACTGTGTGCTTGTGTCATATGTCGCTATCAACAAAACGCTTGTTTTCGTGCAGATCTATTAAGAAGTATGCGATACAGGTCCTTTTGAAAGTGTTAAATATATCCACGTGTTACGATATTCAATGCATGACACATTTTAGTTTATGATTATTTATTTTCCAACTATTGGTGGAAATTCCGCAGTAAATGACAGTGTAAGTGTGCGTTTGTAGCGAGAATGTGCATTTCAAGTCAATAACGCTTTCTATATATATATACATATATATACATGTATATATATATATATAAGGACTTCAGTTCAGAACTACGCCACGTCCTGGCCAGTTCAACACGTGTGTCCATGTTGTACAAGATTCCTGGTTCTGGATGTTTGATAAATTCTTTCTCATGTGTATAATTGAATAATTGACTGTTTTTGCATATTAGTTAACACAAGATTTCGATTGGCTTCTAAATAGTACGAGCTCTGGTCATGTGGTGTGCGCTATTGTAAGTTTTGAACACGTGTACGTTTATTAATAATAAGTTCTATATTTATTTTTCATATTTGTGTATTGTGTAAAAGTGATTTGAAGATTACGTCACAAAATCAGAATTCGGTTAGATCTATCCCATAATATGTCAGTGCAAGAACTGCGAAAACTTAATAAAGCGGTGTTAATTTGATGGAGTTGAAACAAAAGTTTTCAACAAAACTAATGAGAAAATATTCGTGGTAAAGTGGTATTTGATCAATCAAGTTTTAATAGTTGTAGGCTAAATTTACGGTACGATCGATGTGTGCAGAAATTGTATTCTTCGATGGAAATATTGAGAATTTAAAATTTGGGTGATGTGACGTAATTCTACATTGGATAGTTACTGTTTACACCGGCCAATACTCACCATTGTAGTATACCCATAGATGTAGGATGAATTCTATAGCAATAATGTATTATAATACTCAATACTCCGCGTCAGTTCAGCTAGGTCTCGTTCCGCCTATTGATTGTATTTTATTAGCTTGAAAGTTTCAATAACCTTGGTAGAATAGAAAAAAAATCAGTTTTGGTAGAATTTGCAAAAATAGAAATTCAATAATAAGAATTTTTTTTTTTTTCAAACTTGAAGTTCACTTAATTAACATTTGTATTTTCCTTTTATATACAAATATATTTCACAGCAAATTTTCTTTTTCGTTCCACGGATTGTGGAAATATAGAGTAATTGACAATTACTTCCTGTATTAAGTTAACAAAACGATCTCGTTATAAGGGATTTCTATCAACTTTGCGCTTTGACAGGACAAGTTCAGGTGACAATGTAACCACATATATTACCATTGTCACCGAACACGCTAATGACACTAGCCTCGGTTACCTCCCTTCGTTCGACAACTGATAGCAATTTTTCGCTGCACAAAATGTGGTATTAATTTTATTCAGCATTATTTCGGATAACGTCATTATATACTACACGCGCCCTGTTTAGGCAAATTAGAAAGTAGTAACACGAGATAATATCAAGTTCAAATTTTCCTGGAAACCTGGTTATAAGCTTTACGTAATGAACGGCGAGCAAAGATTCCATATCGAGAAATGAAGTCTTGTTAACCGAGGAAGGTCAAAATGTTGACCTTGATCCATAAGGTCAAAACCACAATCTTATCCAGGTCAACAATCTTATCCAGGTCAAAACCACAATCTTATCCAGCTAGTTCTAAAGTCAGGTTTGACAAGATTCTAATCTGTCCGATAATCGATATATTGGGCTTTGACATTGTAGATCTACATAACCTTGGCTACATTTCGACATTATCGGTATCTTATTTATATATAGGCTACATTTCGACAATGTCGGTATCATTATTTATATATAACATACAGGCGAGGTTGCCCTGGCTAGTGTCGAAGTGTCCTCGCAGTTCAGGTTATATTTATATGCAATGGATGTAATGCTAAGTGCTGTAACTTTCTAATAAAAAGAAAAAAAAGTCATTTCGTCTCGTCTTTGTTATATGTCCGGGGATCTAGTGATTCAGTGGATTTAACCGACACGGCTCGAGTTATCCAGAACTGATCTACAACGTTTGTCCATACATGTACGATGACCTAAACAGCATTCCTATTGTTAAGTGTTTAGACCAGCGATCTATATTATATATTGGTCATGGTTAAGTGGTATGTATTCTGATGTACCGAGTGCATTTAATATGTACTTTTAACTCGGACGTCTCATGTTGGATTGTCGAGGAAGATCAATAAAAATTCAAAATGGCTTTGGCTTATTGTAATAAATAAAAGTTAGCAGCAAAAACATATAATAATTTATGCTAAATTTCCTATTTAAAAATTGCTAATACAGCACATTGCCACAAGTACAACTACGATCGAAATTTAAATCTGTGCCGAAAATTTCGTAAGATTGCTAATTTGCTTCAAATTTACATAAAACTCTTAATTACTCCTGTAATTAACTGCACCTTATTGCGAATAAATAATTTCCGACCACTTAAGCTGCGAGATATTAATGCTATACAGGAATGACGTCAACAGTTTAATTAATTAACTAAAAAAAAAAACGGAAATTCATGTAAATGTATTCAGATGACGACTTGACCATATATATATATTGCAGAAGGGCTGACTTTGTTACACGACCCTTGTTTTATAACCAACAACACACAAACAATGTTTCTATAAACCAAGAGCAGACACTTGACATGAACTTGGTTTGAAACAACTTACAAGTGGTCTAGATGCATACAAAGGGGAATAACTCTGATTAAATGAGTGAACGATGCTCACAGTGAATCAAACACTTCCTAAAAAACATAACGCATTTTAAAGTGTTTTATATACATGAAATTGTGAAATCTATCAGTTCTGTATTATATGATTTTTATGGCCAGTGGCACTATCGTAAATCAATTCTCTTGTACGGTGTACCCCAGGATCTTTCTAAAACCCGACCCTGGATATCTATATCGACTATCTCTGAACGACGAATGTTTCGAACTCCATTTCCGTTTATAGTCCGCGCTGTATATATTGTCATTCATTCTCTGTTATATTACCGATCTATGACGTACTAATACAGATAAAGATGTAGTAACCAGTACTCCGACTATAAAATAATTATCTATTATATCTTGTATAAGATCAGGATAGATGGCAGAGACTAAAGGCTAAGAGGAAATACGTTTTATTTCTGACCACATGTGCCGAAAATTAAATAAAAAGTTTGACAAATATGTGTGAGGGCAGAGACCTATATGTCTCTGGTGAGGGTAAGTAATTAAACACTTCATACATAATTGATAAATTTTGGTTTTAATGTGTTTTTTTTCTCTCTCTCTCGATCTTTTCAAAGAAACGACTTCTTATGTACCAATTTTACTCGTTATGATTAAAGTGTTTTGGTAAAATAAATGATCGTGAAGAGATTGGTATCCTTGTAATTTTACTTTCCAGTCGTGTGTCGCAAGTCATGTCTTCTCAATTAAAAGAACACTTTAAAATATAATAAAATATACAAACCTGTTCGGAGAATTAGGTATAATACTCAACTCTGAGTGGGTTAGTATACTGCTAAATAATTACCAGGTGTGAAATTACGGTCCACAAGCTCGTCATACATGTACCTGTCACAGCACCACAGGTGTCTGTGATTTCATGCGCTCTAATCTGTACGCACCGATAATTGCTTGTGAGTTGACGCGTTTGGTTTCCATGCACATTAAACATGTTCCGAAGAAATGCTTTTACCGTTTGTAAGTAAATTTAGCTTGATTTTTTTCAGAATTGCGTTTATACTATTGGGGATTCATAATTTGTTAAAACTAAACACATTATTGAAATCTGAGTTCAGTCAATTCCGTTTTCCCTACAGCCAATCAAACTTCGTATCGCAAAAGTTTGCCTATAAAATAACTAACCTATAAAGTTGGCTCATTCATATACCCACGATGTTGAAAATTTACTCTGTGCATCTTGTGTGGGAGCTACGAACCTTTCATGGACAAGTTTTATCAATTTTGGACAATTATCCGAAAATCACAAATACTGGTACATGTACATGTATCGTCAAGTGGATTTGCAATGTATCCATTGCCGTTTTGGCTAGCTATAGTAAGAAGTTTTAAGCATTTATTTCACATTATGCATGAATTGCAAATTAACGATGCCCTCATAATAATTGCTATATGATGTAGTCGTTACATGTTACAAACGGCCCGTTATAATAGAAAATTATTCAAATTTTACGTTTTATATACGACCCGTTGTAAAAGAAAAAAAAGTCAGACATATTACATGTTGCAAGTGGTCCATTATAATAGAAATTAAGGAAGATGCTACAATTTATATACGGCCCGTTATAATAGAAAATTAGGAAGATGTTGCATGTTGTCAGAGACATATATACAGAGAGATTGGTAACTCTTTATTTGCCCTTGTCGTATATAACATCAGAGACATATATACAGAGATAAGTAACATCGCTATTTTCCCGTACAAGTGGTGGCTCCCTTTATTCGTGACCACTCAAGCATATCCCTTATCGAGAGCGCCCTGTCCCCTATCAAACACACGCGAGCACAGGTAAATCGGGCTTTGCGCATGTGTGTATCGATGTACTGGAACTTATTCGACATGTTCTGGTTAATCCGCCATTACGTCAGACCAAAACATCGTCATTTTAAATACACACAAAAAGCATATCGTTTTATTTTGGCCACTACAAAAGTTACCACATTAACCAAAAACGATCAAACTTATGGGATATAGTCTTATTGATCATGCACATTGTTGTCATTTATCCGTATTTTCGGAAATCCATTGGGTCCTATTCGACATTTCCAAGTTTGTAATTAAGCCGCCATTACGTCAGACCAAAACATCGTCAATTTTAAACGCACACAAAAAGCACATCGTTTTATTTTGGCCACTACAAAAGTTACCACATTAACCAAAATTTACCATATACTTATGGGATATAGTCTTATTGATCATGCACATTGTTGTCATTTATCCGTATTTTCGAAAATCCATTGGGTCCTATGTCCAAGTTTTGTAATTAAGCAGCCATTACGTCAGACCAAAACATCGTCAATTTTAAACGCACACAAAAAGCACATCGTTTTATCTAGGCCACTACAAAAGTTACCACATTAACCAAAAACTATCATACTTATGGAAAATGATCTTGTTATCATGCACATTGTTGTCATTTATCCGTATTCTCGAAAACCCCATAGGGACTTTTCGAAAATTGGAGATTCCCGCCGATCTTTCCTGCGGTGAGGTTGACTTTCATACTCAAAATACAAACACTTGGACAGCAAATTGTGATATATTTCATATTGATGACACTTCTGCACTTTGATATTAATAAAATTAAAGCACATAATTGGATCTTGGTGATGATTTCAAATAGAAATTATCGATAATTATGTGTGTGGTTTTCACGATTTCTCTAATATGGCGTCAAGTGAAGACTGAACCGAGCGACCGCAAAGGATTGTGGGAAGGTCAGGGGCCACTATGTTAACACAAGGGCAAATAGAGAGTTACCAATCTCTCTGTATATATGTCTCTGATGTTATATACGACCCGTTATAATATGAAATTATATGTCCCTGGTTTCGGTAGCACTTGTTATTAATTTATTCACAAATATAACTAAACACTTCAATCAGCACGTATACGATTGTTGTCTAATTCGCATTAATTGAAGGCACGTGTTCACGTTTATTTATATATATTTCCTATATGGCGGCTCTGATCCCGTTAAACCTGTGACGTCACAGGTCAGAGGTCACCGAAACGAGGTCAATGGCTTTGGGCTTCAGGTGTGTTTTCGAGAAAAATCTCAATTACTCTAAAAAAAAAGTCACTATGAAAGTCGCACTTTCAGCATTTTTAGTTTTATCCTAAATTGCAATTTATGAGCTTAATTATAGCAAATCGTTCCTGGTACACTTTAAGAATGACCACAATACCACATGGCGGTGGCGTGTCCTACAGTATATATCCCGTAATGACGACCAGTGTCACCGACATTAAGGGCGAATTTGTTCTCCTAAAACCAGTTTTAGTTTCGAACCGGTTCTGTAAACTTTCCATTTGTTGAGTAAACCAGTTTCAAACCACATTTAAACTGAAACCGGTTCATTCATTTGTTTCTGATAAACCTTAACTAGTTTATTAAACCAATCAAACCACCACCGGTTGTGGTTTGGAAGGTTTCGTTTCTGAAAACAAGATGGCGAATGTTGTCAACACACATGCAGAATGTTCTCTTGAAGTGCGCTACGTGCTCCAAACTTGCCAGCTATGGCTTGTAGTGTCATTTAACTGGACAAATAAAATATAAATTATAAATATTAATAATTGTTTTCCCATTGGTATGACAGTTTTCCCTTGTGTTTGAAAGAAAGTCTGCTAGAACTGCATGCGTTTCCCTGTCATTGCATTGTGGAAGTATGTCTTCAACATAATTTGGGATTCGGGGGATTTTTGTGCGTTCAGGAGGTATTAACGTTTCAAATACTGCTCTGAAGCTTTTTCTCCCAAAGACACCATATTGAAAACTAGAATTTCGCATTTGTTTCTCAAGAGCAAACCAGTTTTTGTTTACAAACCGTTTTGAAAACCAGGTTTAAACCATAAACCCAAACCTAAACCAGTTTATTTGCAACAAATTTGCCCTAAGTGTAGCTGGTCTACTTCTGAGTTATTAATGAAAATTGTTTGTACTTTACCGTTATAGTTACATTACAGCTGATTCAGCCATACACGCAGCCTGATTAGTGGAGACCAGTGTCTACACGATAGCCTAGATATAGCGTTTCGGTGTTTAGGTCTGAACTATTACGTAATACTGCCTTCTC
Organism: Pecten maximus; assembly: GCF_902652985.1. Classification (NCBI taxonomy): domain Eukaryota; kingdom Metazoa; phylum Mollusca; class Bivalvia; order Pectinida; family Pectinidae; genus Pecten; species Pecten maximus. Next base: position 26,230,814 of record NC_047021.1, on the reverse strand, counting down.
GACTATTACGCCCACATTCTAGGAACTAATCTCGGTATGTACATTTCTTACCTGCCGGGTCTAGCTCCATGGAATCAGCTTTTTAATACATTAGTGTCAAGTGTGTAACCAATCAAATGAAAAGACAGCTTTGATGTTTAATTTATTTAAATTCCTTTTTTTAATCATTTGAGGCTAGTAACGGACATGTTAGGTTACATCACAGTAACTGGTTCTATAATGACACCATGCCAGGAAGCAAACATTTCCAAGATGTTTTATTCTGCCACTATGCCGGCAACACCATACGATAACCGTCCATTCACTTCAGTGAATTTTCATGGTTGCGCTTTAAGTCAATAGGTTATAATTAATTGGCTGTTGATTCAAGTTTGGTGATAATAACATTATAGGAGGTTTGTACAGGATGTTGATGGAAACTGTACCTCGCACAAAATCAATGAATTGCATAATTATTTTTTTCGAATGTATTACTATGAATTAATCCATACAAACGCCAGACTAACATTCAGTACGGTTTGTTAACCCTACCTCCTACATACAACACATTGGGTATTCCCACATTTTACCTCTACTGTAATAGGATACGCGTATTTTGTGATATTTATATGCGGGTTAGCTTAAATATCAACGGATTATATACACGGATGAATAGCACAAGTATTACCATTGTATATATGAATATAGACTTACATAGGCATGCATCATACAGCTGTTTCGTCCTTTTAGGACTCGTCAGTGATGATAGGGACATCATAAAACTGCTTCGTCATTCCTTCTAGGACTCGTCAGCGATGATAGGGACATCATACAGCTGTTTCGTCCTTCTAAGACTCGTCAGTGATGATAGGGACATCATACAGCTGTTTCGTCCTCCTAAGATTCAAGGCGATACCAACAGCCAATGTCATATGAGGACAGGTGTCAAGGCGACACCAACAGCCAGGGCTATATGAGGACAGGTGTCAAGGAGACAAAAACATACAGGGTCATATGAGGACGGGTGTCAAGGAGACACCAACAGCCAGGGTCATATGAAGACCGGTGTCAATGTCCCACCATCAGTCAAGGTTATATGAGGACGGATGTTAAGGTCACACCAACAGTGAGGGTCATATGAGGACGTGTGTTAATGAGACCTTTTGAGGAAAAAAAACAGTGCAGTGACGGAAAAAGGAAAGATTTAAGACCCCAAATGTTGCAATTAAGGCCGAGGAATTCTGAATCGTTTACAAATTTTCAAACTCATGTTATTTATTTTTAAGGATGCATGGTGGCGCATTACCAGTTATAAAAGCATGGCGACAAAGCGATAAGATACTTTTTACCTTGTCAATATTTGTATGGAAATAATGCGTATTACAATCGGACAGAGAATACCGTCATAATTTCGAAACCTTAATTCTAAATAAAATCCATAAAACGAGTGCAAAATACGAAGACACTATACATGTATAAATATTTCATTGGGAGTTCTTGCGTTCCGGAAAAGTAAGCGTCTTCTGCTTCAAGGTCAAATTCGGGTTAAGTCACATCTTCAAAATGAGATCTGAGGTTGTGACAAGGGGATCACTAGGCATATCAACAAGCATGGGACACATTTGACTTGATATCGCACAAGGGAATGGAATATTTCTGAATGGGTGTCGACTATATAACTTCCCTGTGTGATCTTCATCAACTTGCATCTCTCTAAACCTTACGAAGTGTAAATGAACAGAATTTTACAAATAAATATCTATTTCATACTCTTCACTATCAAACTGAGAAAGACTGAAATGTCGCCCAGTAAAACAAAAGAACCGAGAAAATGTTGACAGAATTAAATAAAACAAACAATGCGATATCGCCGTGATACTAACAAACAAGACAACATTAAAGCGAATAAATAACTTATTTCATCTTTTCAAAATTTATTTCAACACATAATTGCAAATAATACTGTAAAAGCCCTAAACAATCCAGTGTATCTGGTGTGGAGTAAACTCTTAATCATCTAAATGAAACAAAAATGCATCTTTTACTTTCACTTGTTAGGCATCCTCGAACTGGTTCTACAAAAGTAACCTAAATGAACCGTACATTTACATAGGAGTTTAATGCTAGATATAATATATGCGGTTAAATTGTAGATACAGTATATATTGTTTAATACCAGAATAAGTACAATGTATATGTTGTCTAATACTAGATAAAGTCAATACATGCAGTTTAATACTAGATACAGTATATACTGTTTAATACTAGATACAGTATATACTGTTTAATACTAGATAAAGTCAATACATGCAGTTTAATACTAGATACAGTATATACTGTTTAATACTAGATACAGTATATACTGTTTAATACTAGATAAAGTCAATACATGCAGTTTAATACTAGATACAGTATATACTGTTAAATACTAGATACAGTATATACTGTTTAATACTAGATACAGAATATACTGTTTAATACTAGAAACAGTAGATACTGTTTAATACTAGATACAGTATATACTGTTTAATACTAGGTACAGTATATACTGTTTAATACTAGATACAGTATGTACTGTTTAATACTAGATACAGTATATACTGTTTAATACTAGAAACAGTGTATACTGTTTAATACTATATACAGTATATACTGTTTAATACTAGATACAGTATATACTGTTTATTACTAGATACGGAATATACTGTTTAATCCTAGATACAATACATGTATATACTGTTTAATACTAGAAACAGTATATACAGTTTAATACTAGAAACAATATATACTGTTTATACTAGATACAGTAATACTGTTTACTACTAGGTATAGTATATACTGTTTAATACTAGATACAGAATGTACTGTTTAATCCTAGATACAGAAAATAATGTTTAATACTAGAAACAGTATATACTGTTTATTACTAGAAACGGAATATACTGTTTAATCCTAGATACAGTACATGTATATACTGTTTAATACTAGAAACAGTATATACTGTTTATACTAGATACAGTAATACTGTTTAAAACTAGGTACAGTATATAATGTTTAATACTAGATACATAATATACTGTTTAATCCTAGATAAAGTAAATAATGTTTAATACTAGAAACAGTATATACTGTTTATTACTAGATACAGAATATACTGTTTAATCCTAGATACAGAAAGTAATGTTTAATACTGGAAACAGTATATACTGTTTATTACTAGATACAGAATATACTGTTTAATACTAGATACAGAAAATAATGTTTAATACTAGAAACAGTATATACTGTTTATTACTAGATACAGAATATATAATGTTTAATCATAGACACAGTATTTACTGTTTAATACTAGAAACAGTATATACTGTTTATTACTAGAAACATTATATACTGTTTAATACTAGATACTGTATATACTGTTTAATACTAGATACGGTATATACTGTTTATTACTAGATACAGTATATACTGTTTAATACTAGATACATTATATACTGTTTATTACTAGATACGGAATATACTGTTTAATCCTAGATACAGTGTATGTATATACAGTTTAATACTAGAAGCAGTATATAATGTTTAATACTAGATACAGAATGTACTGTTTAATCCTAGATACAGTACATGTATATACTGTTTAATACTAGAAACAATATATACAGTTTAATACTAGAAACAGTATATACTGTTTATACTAGATACAGTAATACTGTTTAATACTAGGTACAGTATATACTGTTTATTACTAGATACAGAATATACTGTTTAATCCTAAATACAGAAAATAATGTTTAATACTAGAAACAGTATATACTGTTTATTACTAGATATAGAATATACTGTTTAATACTAGATACAGAAAATATTGTTTAATACTAGAAACAGTATATACTCTTTATTACTAGATACAGAATATACTGTTTTAAAAGCTCCGGGTCCTGATGGCATCATGAATGAGCATACGAAATATGCATATTCACTCCTGAAACCATATCTCTCTGTGTTATTCAATGCTATACTTGGATCTTGATTATTTCCAGCAGCTTGGTGTGAAGCTGTAATCACTCCATTGCATAAGAAGGGTGACACACATAATCCAAATAATTATAGGGGTATTTCTTTATCTTCAGTAATTGGAAAGATATTTACTAAGATATTGAATAACAGATTGAGATTTTGGTGTGAAGTTTATGACAAACTTTATGAAAATCAGATTGGATGTAGAACTGGCTATAGTACTACTGACAATATCTTTACATTATTTGCTATGGTACAAAAGTACGTCACTAAGCGCAAAGGCAGATTATATTGTATTTTTATTGACTTTTCAAAAGCTTTTGACAGTATTCAGCATACATTATTAAGATATATCCTTTTGAAAAATAATGTCAAAGGTAGATTTTTTCTTGTTATATCATCTATGTACTCTCAGTTCAAATCCTGTGTGAAAGTAGACAAACTCATGTTATCTGAATTTTTCAACTGCTCTGTGGGTACAAGACAAGGCTGTATGATCAGTCCGCTACTTTTTGTGTTGTTCTTAAATGAACTGCTTGAATCAATGGACAATCATGGATGTAGAGGTGTTTTTGTTAATGAAAATGTTCACAACATTACGTCTTTATTATATGCTGATGAAATTGCAAGCCTAGCAGATACAGTGCTTGGGTTACAAAAACAAATTTACTGTGTATCTTCTTTCTGTGATAAGTATGGTATGAAAGTAAACCTGGATAAGACCAAGATTGTTGTATTCAGAAGAGGTGGAATTGTCAAATGTAATGAGAAATGGTTTTACAAAGGAGAGCAAATTGAGATTGTTATTTTTTACAAGTACTTAGGTACTATTTTTACCCCAAAAATGTCATGGGGCCTTTGCTGTAAAACTCTTGCACAGCAAGCTGAGAAAGCTTCATTTGTTATACAGAAATTTATGTATAAGAGTAACATTGATGTAAACACAGTATTTTACCTTTTTGACCATATGGTAACGCCAATACTCTGTTATTGTGCGGAGTAATGGGGTTTTACCCGGAGTGATACAATAGAATCTGTACACTTGAAATTTTGTAAACGAGTATTAGGTGTCAACTCGAATACCAGCAGAAACGTTGTGTACGGTGAACTTGGGAGATATTCCCTGCATGAAACATATACATTAAAGTTATTAAAATACTGGTTGAGAATAATGGCTATGCCAGCTTTAAGGTATCCAAAAGCCTGTTATGAAATGTTGTACAGTCTAGACCTTGCAGGTAGAATCACTTGGGCCACTCATGTGAGACAAATACTGGGCAGTCTTGGCTTCAATGAAGCTTGGTTAAATCAGGGTTTTGGAGATATTTCTGTATTTCTTCAAAACGTTAAAACCAGATTGGTAGATACTTTTTTACAATCATGGTATGGCGCATTGTATGACAGTGATAAGTTATGTACTTATAGGCAGTTTAAAACACTATCTTTTGTCAAGAAGATTATCTTACTCAAAATATGAGTAGGTATATGCGTACTGTACTTGCATGTTTTAGAAGTGGTAACCATCATCTTGCTATTGAAACAGGGAGATGGAGTGGTACCACTAGAAATGACAGACTTTGTATTTACTGTCTAAATGTTTGTAACAGACCAGTACTTGAAGATGAAATACATTTTGTATGTCTTTGTTCTTTGTATGATGAGCTCAGAAATGAGTTGTATCTGAATTTACCTGTAGATATGAATTACTTAAATGTGTTGGAGAGGTTCTCTTTTCTAATGTGTGATATACGGTCTTGTAGACCTTTTTGTACATTTTTGAAACGAGCATTTAAAACTCGTGGTGAATATCTCCAAAATGTATGAATTGATTAACACGTATGTAGTGTGGATGTAATTAATTCTCTGAAATATATTAAGAGAGATCAATACATCTCAGTAATGATTTGTGTTTACATGTATCATTATTATATAATGTTATTTTCTTTCATGTTTATATTATGAATTTGTAAATTATAATTTGTTAAACAATGATTGCTATTTTCCATTTGGAACAATCACTTAAATTTGTAATAACATGTACTGTGGGCTGGAGGCCTTTGATACTGAATAAAATGAATCTGAAAAAAAAAAAAATCTGAATATACTGTTTAATCATAGACACAGTATTTACTGTTTAATACTAGAAACAGTTATTACTGTTTATTACTAGAAACGGAATATACTGTTTAATCCTAGATACAGTACATGCATATACTGTTTAATACTAGAAACAGTATATACTGTGTAATACTAGATACAGTATATACTGTTTAATACTAGAAACACTATATACTGTTTAATCCTAGATACAGTATATACTGTTTAATACCTGATACAGTATATACTGTTTAATACTAGAAACAGTATATACTGTGTAATACTAGATACAGTACATACTGTTTAATACTAGATACAGAATATACTGTTTAATACTAGATACAGTATATACTGTTTAATACTAGATACACTATATACCTTTTATACTAGATACAGTAATACTGTTTAATACTAGATACAGAATATACTGTTTAATATTAGATACAGAATATACTGTTTAATACTAGATACAATATATACCTTTTAATACTACATGTAGGTACAGAATATACTGTTTGATATTAGATACAGAATATACTGTTTAATACTAGATACAATATATACCTTTTAATACTAGATACAGTAATACTGTTTAATACTAGATACAGAATATACTTTTTAATATTAGATACAGAATATACTGTTTAATACTAGATACAATATATACCTTTTCATACTACATGTAGGTACAGAATATACTGTTTGATATTAGATACAGAATATACTGTTTAATACTAGATACAATATATACCTTTTAATACTAGATACAGTAATACTGTTTAATACTAGATACAGAATATACTGTTTAATATTAGATACAGAATATACTGTTTAATACTAGATACAATATATACCTTTTCATACTACATGTAGGTACAGAATATACTGTTTGATATTAGATACAGAATATACTGTTTGATATTAGATACAGAATATACTGTTTGATATTAGATACAGAATATACTGTTTAATACTAGATACATTATATACTGTGTAATACTAGATACAGAATATACTGTTTAATATTAGATACAGAATATACTGTTTAATACTAGATACAATATATACCTTTTAATACTACATGTAGGTACAGAATATACTGTTTGATATTAGATACAGAATATACTGTTTGATATTAGATACAGAATATACTGTTTGATATTAGATACAGAATATACTGTTTGATATTAGATACAGAATATACTGTTTAATACTAGATACATTATATACTTTGTAATAATAGATACAGAATATGCTATTCAATAAGTATAAATCTGCATCATTTTAACCTTATTTCTATTTTCTCCGTACTGTTACAACAGTTTAAGAGGTAAATATGGTTATGTATTTTAGTCCTCCACTGCCTACTGTACATCACATCTCCGTATATCAATGGCATGGATTGGCCAAGTATTTTCATATTGAGCTGGAGAAAATTTATATGTGCTTTGGCAATGTACATTGTAAGTAGTTATATAGCAACAAGAGGAACTTAGCATACATTTGTACATCGATATACATGACTTAGCCGTAAATGAAAGAACGACCGTGACACAGCAGTAAGTGTACATTTATGAAACAGCCGCTCCTACACTGCTACAGCGGTAGTACTAAGGCCCCCCGGTCAGTGATGTCACATGAATGCTAATGGAGAGCGGGTTAAAAATTAAACACGTTCGATTTGAATAAGTGTACATGTTGTACAGGTAAATGTTAACAGTTGTGTAGAGTATTGTCTTATTACAACAGGTTTTATTAGATAATCATTACCACAGACTCTATGACGTAGCCATTGGTGCTGATATAAATGACCTTATGACATGGATTGTGTAATTAAGTTTTTACATATTTCAAACACAGCTAGAGTAAAGCAATACAGTCTATTACTGAAGATTTGCACGAGTGAACACACTACCTAGTAAACCGACACCAGGTAAAACACAGCGTCATGAGCAGCACAGCCAATAAGAATACGCCGGCAAGGTCAATGATGACCCTAATAACAATAATCTGGTAGAAATCTTCCGTCAACACATATGTTTACATGTACACGTTCGGTCGCCGTCTTCTGAACGAGTTTACGACTGTCACGGTGTGTATTGTAAGTGTGACATGCTTTTCACGTCTATGGACCTCACATTGGAATATAGTGAATCTGAAAACTTCAGCATCTGTTCTACTGACGAAGACTTGTTGTGGTAGATAAACGCCACGCCTTCTAGAGACTGAAGTCAGTATTTGTTTTACCCTATGAAATGTACTATGATATCGACTCGAAACCATAATTGGTGGCAAAGAGATGAGGACCCCTGGTACCAACTGACAGGCTAAAGCTAGGCATAACACTGAGCTAATTCATTACAAAGGCGAATACATATTAACGTATGTTTACATACAGGCTATAGCCAAACAGTACATCATTGAATGACAGCACATCCGTTATGGATCCGATGGTACCTAACTTTGGTCACGTGGGTCAGCAATGCTTAGGACATACTAGTCAAAATCATGTTGGACAACCTGGTGTTGGTCAAAACTCTGGACAGGTGACTTACGAGGACCTGGACAGACCAGCCAAGGAGTTGACGCTTGAGGTAAGTATTACACTTTAATGATATATTACCAGGGACTTAGAAATTCGTTTTTTCTCTAATATATCCTAACATTTAAACACCATTCTAGTGGAACATTTTATATTGTTATAACTCTCGTTTTCAGTAGTATCGTAGTATACCAATGTACTTCCACATTAATTTGTTCTTAGAATGGTGAACTCAAACAGTTCAATACGATTGTAATGTCCTATACCTATATTATATTAATGATGTTACTCAATGTACTTTCACGCACATGGTGATATTTAAGACTTTTTATGCCTTTGACTCATTATCACTTACATGTATCTTCCAAGATTATCAAATTGATTAACAAGCAATCCTTACTAATTAAAATGTATGTCAAATTATATTATACCGTCCCGACATTAGATTACTTCTAATAGTTTATGATCATTCGTAGTAAATATATAATTAGCATCCTGTATATTTACATAGCATGCCCAGCTTTCTTTTTTAAATATTTGTACATTGTATCAACAAGTATTCCATAACGTGATGACTTTTTCTATCTATACGTGTCTTTGATCGTGTGTTGGTTTGTTGTTTTAATTGTTGGGTTTAGTTTTTAGTGGGGTTGGTTTGATTTGTTGTTTTAATTGTTGGGTTTAGTTTTTAGTGGGTTTGGTTTGGTTTGATTTGTTACACGTCCTTTTACCAGCCTGGGTCATAAGTCATTAGTGGGTTCCTAATTTGAGTTTCTGTGTTGAGTATTTTACTGAGTTTCTGTGTTGAGTATTTAACTTAGTTTCTATGTTGAGTATTTAACTTAGTTCTGTGTTGAGTATTTAACTGAGTTTCTGTGTTGAGTATTTAACTGAGTTTCTGTGTTGAGTATTTAACTGAGTTTCTGTATGGAGTATTTAACTGAGTTTCTGTGTTGAGTATTTAACTGAGTTTCTGTGTTGAGGATATTACTGAGTTTCTGTGTTGAGTATTTAACTGAGTTTCTGTATGGAGTATTTAACTGAGTTTCTGTGTTGAGTATTTTACTGAGTTTCTGTGTTGAGTATTTAACTGAGTTTCTGTGTTGAGTATTTAACTGAGTTTCTGTGTTGAGTATTTAACTGAGTTCTGTGTTGAGTATTTAACTGAGTTTCTATGTTGAGTATTTAACTGAGTTTCTGTGTTGAGTATTTAACTGAGTTTCTGTGTTGAGTATTTAACTGAGTTTCTGTGTTGAGTATTTAACTGAGTTTCTGTGTTGAGTATTTTACTGAGTTTCTGTGTTGAGTATTTAACTGAGTTTCTGAATGGAGTATTTAACTGAGTTTCTGTGTTGAGTATTTAACTGAGTTTCTGTATCGAGTATTTTACTGAGTTTCTGTGTTGAGTATTTAACTGAGTTTCTATGTTGAGTATTTAACTGAGTTTCTCTGTTGAGTATTTAACTGAGTTTCTGTATCGAGTATTTTACTGAGTTTTTGTGTTGAGTATTTAACTGAGTTTCTATGTTGAGTATTTTACTGAGTTTCTGTATCGAGTATTTTACTGAGTTTCTGTGTTGAGTATTTCACTGAGTTTCTGTGTTGAGTATTTAACTGAGTTTCTGTGTTGAGTATTTAACTGAGTTTCTGTGTTGAGTATATTACTGAGTTTCTGTGTTGAGTATTTAACTGAGTTTCTGTGTTGAGTATTTAACTGAGTTTCTGTGTTGAGTATTTAACTGAGTTTCTATGTTGATTATTTCACTGAGTTTCTGTGTTGATTATTTCACTGAGTTTCTGTGTTGAGTATTTAATTGAGTTTCTGTGTTGAGTATTTAACTGAGTTTCTATGTTGAGTATTTAACTTAGTTCTGTGTTGAGTATTTAACTGAGTTTCTGTGCTGAGTATTTAACTGAGTTTCTGTGTTGAGTATTTAACTGAGTTTCTGTATGGAGTATTTAACTGAGTTTCTGTGTTGAGTATTTAACTGAGTTTCTGTGTTGAGGATATTACTGAGTTTCTGTGTTGAGTATTTAATTGAGTTTCTGTGTTGAGTATTTAACTGAGTTTCTATGTTGAGTATTTAACTGAGTTTCTGTATGGAGTATTTAACTGAGTTTCTGTGTTGAGTATTTAACTGAGTTTCTGTGTTGAGTATTTAACTGAGTTCTGTGTTGAGTATTTAACTGAGTTTCTGTGTTGAGTATTTAACTTAGTTCTGTGTTGAGTATTTAACTGAGTTTCTATGTTGAGTATTTAACTGAGTTCTGTGTTGAGTATTTAACTGAGTTTCTGTGTTGAGTATTTAAATGAGTTTCTATGTTGAGTATTTAACTGAGTTCTGTGTTGAGTATTTAACTGAGTTCTATGTTGAGTATTTAACTGAGTTCTGTGTTGAGTATTTAACTGAGTTCTGTGTTGAGTGTATTACTGAGTTTCAATGTTGAGTATTTAACCTAGTTCTGTGTTGAGGATATTACTGAGTTTCTGTGTTGAGTATTTTACTGAGTTTCTGTGTTGAGTATTTAACTGAGTTTCTATGTTGAGTATTTCACTGCGTTTCTGTGTTGAGTATTTAACTGAGTTTCTGTGTTGAGTATTTAAATGAGTTTCTATGTTGAGTATTTAACTGAGTTCTGTGTTGAGTATTTAACTGAGTTCTATGTTGAGTGTATTACTGAGTTTCAATGTTGAGTATTTAACTGAGTTCTGTGTTGAGTATTTAACTGAGTTTCTGTGTTGAGTATTTAACTTAGTTCTGTGTTGAGTATTTAACTGAGTTTCTATGTTGAGTATTTAACTGAGTTCTGTGTTGAGTATTTAACTGAGTTTCTGTGTTGAGTATTTAAATGAGTTTCTATGTTGAGTATTTAACTGAGTTCTGTGTTGAGTATTTAACTGAGTTCTGTGTTGAGTGTATTACTGAGTTTCAATGTTGAGTATTTAACTGAGTTCTGTGTTGAGGATATTACTGAGTTTCTATGTTGAGTATTTAACTGAGTTCTGTGTTGAGTATTTAACTGAGTTCTATGTTGAGTATTTAACTGAGTTCTGTGTTGAGTATTTAACTGAGTTCTGTGTTGAGTGTATTACTGAGTTTCAATGTTGAGTATTTAACTGAGTTCTGTGTTGAGGATATTACTGAGTTTCTGTGTTGAGTATTTTACTGAGTTTCTGTGTTGAGTATTTAACTGAGTTTCTATGTTGAGTATTTCACTGCGTTTCTGTGTTGAGTATTTAACTGAGTTTCTGTGTTGAGTATTTAAATGAGTTTCTATGTTGAGTATTTAACTGAGTTCTGTGTTGAGTATTTAACTGAGTTCTATGTTGAGTGTATTACTGAGTTTCAATGTTGAGTATTTAACTGAGTTCTGTGTTGAGTATTTAACTGAGTTTCTGTGTTGAGTATTTAACTTAGTTCTGTGTTGAGTATTTAACTGAGTTTCTATGTTGATTTAACTGAGTTCTGTGTTGAGTATTTAACTGAGTTTCTGTGTTGAGTATTTAAATGAGTTCTGTGTTGAGTGTATTACTGAGTTTCAATGTTGAGTATTTAACTGAGTTCTGTGTTGAGTATTTAACTGAGTTTCTGTGTTGAGTATTAAACTTAGTTCTGTGTTGAGTATTTAACTGAGTTTCTATGTTGAGTATTTAACTGAGTTCTGTGTTGAGTATTTAACTGAGTTTCTGTGTTGAGTATTTAAATGAGTTTCTATGTTGAGTATTTAACTGAGTTCTGTGTTGAGTATTTAACTGAGTTCTGTGTTGAGTGTATTACTGAGTTTCAATGTTGAGTATTTAACTGAGTTCTGTGTTGAGGATATTACTGAGTTTCTATGTTGAGTATTTAACTGAGTTCTGTGTTGAGTATCTAACTGAGTTCTATGTTGAGTATTTAACTGAGTTCTGTGTTGAGTATTTAACTGAGTTCTGTGTTGAGTGTATTACTGAGTTTCAATATTGAGTATTTAACTGAGTTCTGTGTTGAGGATATTACTGAGTTTCTGTGTTGAGTATTTTACTGAGTTTCTGTGTTGAGTATTTAACTGAGTTTCTATGTTGAGTATTTCACTGCGTTTCTGTGTTGAGTATTTAACTGAGTTTCTGTGTTGAGTATTTAAATGAGTTTCTATGTTGAGTATTTAACTGAGTTCTGTGTTGAGTATTTAACTGAGTTCTATGTTGAGTGTATTACTGAGTTTCAATGTTGAGTATTTAACTGAGTTCTGTGTTGAGTATTTAACTTAGTTCTGTGTTGAGTATTTAACTGAGTTTCTATGTTGAGTATATTTAACTGAGTTCTGTGTTGAGTATTTAACTGAGTTTCTGTGTTGAGTATTTAAATGAGTTTCTATGTTGAGTATTTAACTGAGTTCTGTGTTGAGTATTTAACTGAGTTCTGTGTTGAGTGTATTACTGAGTTTCAATGTTGAGTATTTAACTGAGTTCTGTGTTGAGGATATTACTGAGTTTCTGTGTTGAGTATTTTACTGAGTTTCTGTGTTGAGTATTTAACTGAGTTTCTATGTTGAGTATTTCACTGCGTTTCTGTGTTGAGTATTTAACTGAGTTTCTGTGTTGAGTATTTTACTGAGTTTCTGCTTTAAATATTTCACTGAGTATCTCTATCTTGTTTTGCTGATTTCCCTTGTTCAGGCATTTGTTGAATTTAAGTGTAAATGTTGTCTGTTGACCAGTATCTGATGTTGTCTATGTACCAGTATCTGATGTTGTCTGTTGACCAGTATCTGATGTTGTCTGTTGACCAGTATCTGATGTTGTCTATTATGCTCTGTTTATAGTCGGTTCCTACAGATTGTATATATAGACCATGATGTCATTCTATTATTAGACTGTGTCGGTGGTTAAGTTTAGCATCTATAGTGTATGTAGTGGGGTTTAGCAAGTGATGTCACTAGTCAAAAATAGTTTGCTGGCCATATATAAAGGTCTGTTAACTTAGAGTAGGGTCTTTTTTCGGCATAGTCGTCTAATTTTGTTTTGGCCCCGGACATGACGCGACAGGTGGCGTTCTGGTCAAGATGAAGTATGTGATTGGTCAATGTAGCGGTCAATGCAAAATGCAGATATACAGTTAAAAACGAAACAAAGTTAAAGGGACCTCACGGTAAACCAATATTTATTTTGTATTTTTTATCATATTATTAGGTATATCTTTAAAAAAAATAACCTTCTGAACAATAACCATTCGAATTCGATGATGTAGGCCTATGTACATAAAAACATCAATTATCAATTATTAAAAGGTTATCAAACAATCTGAATATGCAAAAATTTTGTGACATATACGATAAACGCATGCGCACAACAAACTAAAACACATGGAAACAAAAATGGCTTCCAATGTGAATCGACTGCGGTTGAAAACGATAACAGCTTCCGCAATGAAGAGAATAATAGGAAAATGGGTCAAACACAATACTAGAATTAAACTTGGGAAGCAGTACAATAGACTGTAACAGTTCAAACATGAAAACAACAGTAATACGGACGCCGCTCGTATTCTGCTTGATTGTTTGATAGTAGGTCATGACAATCTCGATAAGATTTCCACACACTCTGTAATAGTTCCACAAACTCGGTAATATTTATACAGTCTGTACCAGTACATCGCTACTGTCACTATACTATATGAACAATGTTTACACTTATTTACACATAAATATGTGTGCCGTAATATATACAGAACGTGTTATTTAACATTTAAACCACTGTATAATATCGTTATCCAACTAACCCAGATGAAATATATGTATCGCCTTGTAAACTATCGTGTGTTTGTGCTGCCACAATTTCATAACAGTCACGTAATGATTTAAAAATAATTTCCGCTCTAAATTTAGAGGGGGATTCCCAACTAAATCGAGTGGTCAAGCTGGACATAGGGATTGACTGTAAACATTGGGACAGCACAGAAACATAACTGGAAAGGAACAAAACGCGTACATTCAGTGAAAATTGCAACGTTTTTACCGTGATGTCCCTTTTAAATTGAATGCAAGCTGAATAAGTGGATGCATCTATTCAAATGACACATTTGCAGTCTTATTATCACCAAAAATGATTCAAACTGATATAATTTTGTTATCCGTGCTGAAACTGCGCATTTATTAATTACAATGTAGTTCGTTAACTTATTTCACCAGTAGTTTTACATTATAACCACCAGCATTAAAACTATGCCGTTTATCTTTTTTTTAAGATATTTCTTGTTAGATTGAGTTGTTGGAAGAGTTTTCAGAGTGAGTCTTTGGAATAAGGATTTAGTCTTAGAGAGTTTTCAGGGGTAGTGTTTGGAGTATGTCTTATTAATAGAGAGACTTTGAATTTTATGATCTTAGTTTAGATAGAGAGTATGCAAGTGTTTGATTAAGACTATCGGCATTGAAAAATCTTTTCTGGTAACATTTTGACGACACTTTGAATGAAATTGACGATTTTTTGAAGGACGGATGAGTTGCAGACCTTTCTATATATATTAGTCTATAATCGGTCTTGGACTTATACACGTGCTAAACACCTATGGACTATGTGACGATAACTGTATACATATCATTGGTGTCTGTATCTTTACTAGGTATTATATCAACTGTCACTGAAGCTACAGAACATGACGAGAGGTAACTGGGCAAGCCTTGCTGAAATCATGGGCTATTCTAGAGACAAGATTGACGAGTTTGATCACCAATCAACTGCCGAGTACAAGCCACCGGGATACCTAGTTTTGAGAGACTGGACGAAACAGGAAAGGGGTCGATCTATATACGTGTTATTGGAGTCTCTAAAACAGTGTGGCCGGTTGGACTGTGTCGTGTTTTTGGAACAGGCAATAAAAAGTATGTTCATGTAAATACGTGTATAATTCTCTTAGTCACGTCCCTAGATAAATAAACATTATTTAAGCATTAAACTTCCTTCCTTGGAAAGCTATTGTCTGATTATTCTCGCAGGATTGCAGACAGATTGAATACTGCGTGTTATATATGACCATAAGTTTCTAGCAAAGGCTGTTTAATACTGGTATTTCCGCATTAGATTTGATTGTTCTTTTATCAAATCTGTTACAGTGTCATTGCATTCCAAAATCAAATTTCGTATTGTTAATGGGAACTGTTCTTATGAGTACACGACACCGTTCTTGACAAAAAACAATACAGTTCGTGGAAATAAAAACTCATTAATCTAATTATATCGTTTTAAGCGATATATTCCACCGTGATGGTATTCATATTTAATGCAACATAACTACATGTATTGTTTCGGGGTACAATGGTTTCCGTGCGATAATCTGAGATCCATCTACTAGCTTGCTGTGCAGGCGACACATCAACTTCCGTGAAATTCTTGTTTAATTCGGTAGCAAGGACGTCACAATACACTAAGTATATTTGAAGTCAGACAAAACAACGTCATTGTTTAGCGTTGATCATATCACGGCACCATTTATGTGAGAATTATGATTTTGTTTGGCAGGGTTATATACTGACAATAATACAGAGTAAATAGGAATATAACACAGGTAATACAGTATAATTAATATTACCTGTAAAGTTTTTAATTAATATCTTACACTGTCCTGGTCCATGCTTTCAGACTTACTCTCGATGAAGCTGCACCTGAAGATAACAGATGAGACAGTCCCGTGTGACACAGTCAAACCTTACTTCCTTACCGTGCCAACCCGTTGCCAGGCGACGCTCAAGGATAGTCTGGAAAATGTCTTCGGCGGGGAGCTACAGGATTATGAGATCTGCGCGGCATGGACAGACAGAGCACATCAGTTTAAAGTAATATACCATTCAATTTCTCTGAATAAAACATAACATTTTCACAGTCAATCAAAAGTCAATTCAATATTTGTGTAAGTGTTGCGTTCTATATAACTTTATATCATACATAGTACATCATTTTATGTTCCTCGTTTTCAGGGCATGCATTTGTCCGTACGCCGAAAAAGGCGCTCCGGTAAAGGAATTTCCTTGACAACATATCTAGAATGTACTCATTACCGCAATCAGGAGGAGCAAAACAACTTGTCAGAACCGAATCAACAGTTAACAGGACGCTATAGCGGTAACGCTTGTCCGCACAAAAGCGTCGAGACAGGAGAAAGACATATTCTTGGTGATAAGTCGGGTATCAGTAGAGAGCATCCGACTGGCACACAAACTGTTAGAAACATTTCAGTAGATGATCATAAACGTTGCATTGAAACCTGTCCTGGCCACAAAGACTATGTTTCAGAGGAATGCTTGTATTGTGGCAAGTTTAAAACTTTTTCCCAGGTAATTTGTCAAACACGTTTTCCAAAATAAAATAAAGCAACAAAAATCAATGAAAACTTATAATAATAAAACAATTATAAGTAAAAAAGCAAATATTTATATATATACCATTTTAACATACAAGTAGGGACGGGATAGTTGAATGTGACAAATGTGACGTATTCAATCTTAGGCTGACTTTTCACTTTCAATAGTGGACAATGATTATCATTGTGAAGGGTGAAGTGTTCTCGACGCTTTGACGACGTGGTCATGACTCTGTTACGACTTCGTCTTTACTCTGTGACGACGTGGTCCTGACTATGTGACGACGTGGTGTTGACTGTGTAACGCCATGGTCTTGGCTCTGTGACGACTTGGTCTTGACTATGTGACGACGTGGTCTTGACTGTGTAACGCCATGGTCTTGACTCTGTGACGACTTGGTCTTGACTATGTGACGACGTGGTCTTTACTCTGTGGCGACGTGGTTTTGACTCTGTGACGACGTGGTGTTGACTGTGTAACGCCATGGTCTTGACTCTGTGACGACTTGGTCTTGACTATGTGACGACGTGGTCTTTACTCTGTGACGACGTGGTCTTTACTCTGTGACGATGTGGTTTTGACTGTGTAACGCCATGGTCTTTACTCTGTGACGACTTGGTCTTTTCTCTGTGACGACTTGGTCTTGACTATGTGTCGACGTGGTCTTGACTGTGTAACGCCATGGTCTTGGCTCTGTGACGACTTGGTCTTGACTCTGTGACGACTTGGTCTTGACTGTGTGACGACTTGGTCTTGACTGTGTGACGACTTGGTCTTGACTGTGTGACGACATGGTCTTGACTCTGTGACGACGTGGTCTTTACTCTGTGACGACGTGCATGTTAATGTGTTGAATTTGAAGAGTTGTTCATTTACATCATTTCTTTTCATTATTCTGTTGATTTTACATATTTCAGAAAACAGTTCACTCACTACTGGATAAGGAAATTAATAACAGAACTCTCCGAAAAATCGAGTCCGGATTGCACTGCCGTAGTTGTACATGTGAGCTATCAGAGATCGGAAGCGTGTCCTGCTTAGGTAGAGAACGATTCACCATAGCTTCTCACAGGACAGATACAACATGTAATGTCACACGGACAGAGCAAGAAGGCGAGGCTACTAGGCGGAAGTTGAGTGATGATTCGGATAATGAAAACGTTGTGTCGTCTACCACTGATATGGATGTGGACATGAAAGGGACAAATAACAAATCTGATTTGGACAAAATATCGCCAGAAACTTCCGGATACAAAAGTTTCCAACGAGTGTCATCCCACGCTCAACATTGCCAGGATTTTCATGATGACGACTTGGAACAGACATTCGTGAAGGCGCCTTACCACAGCCAGACACACTGCAAGCTTGTAAGAGTCGTAACCGAAAATATCACAATGGAAAATGACACAGAAGGTTTGGTGGAGACACGTCCCCATGTAATGGGTCGGTCCGTATCCGATACGACAGCATCCTATCAACGTTTAAACAGGGAAACTATGACCTACAAAGAAACGAACATCGGACGATTCACTTTCGATAACGTACAGGTAATGCACGGGCATAATCTGGGGACAATCGGTGACATGTTTACTCGTCAGCACAGAAGTCCTATAGAACATTGCGATGACGCGGATGATGTATTTAAAAATGCGAATAGTGATATGGATGCAACGCATCATTCAACCCCTCGAGTATATCCACACGAGCCAGACAGGACACAAGAAGTGGAGATTCCAATTTCGGACAATGGCAGGACAAATACTGTATCGCCTCGTTTTAACTTTCCCGAGACACATACAATGTCATACAATGTAGACGATATTTGTCCTCAACCAACAGAGATGCAAACAGTACCACCACTACCAGCCAGAAAGGTAGATAGGTGTCATCAGATTTCATCTAGTCGTCAAGACACGCCCCCAACGCTACCCCCACGCAACAACAGACCAGCACCGTACCCCAGCAGCAGGTCAGGAGGCGCTGATTCAAAGTTCGTACACCTAAACAAGGTGTTGGGTAGATACCTGGAATGGAGTCCGAGGGATAATGAGAACACGGTGAGTGTTATTGAGCTGGGGAAACATTTACATGTTGGTGTAATTTAATCAGAATCAAACACACGGGCTAATTAAGTTATGTATTTCATTTAAACTAAGACAATACAATGTAGATAGTAACTCCGTAAAGTGACTTGTTTATTGTTCTAATGAGACAGGTGGAAAATAAGATGAGACACTTTATCAACTCTGATGGACACTACCTGTTGTGGTACATGGCCTCGAAGAAGAAGCTTGTGCTCACTGTCAGGTAAGCAGCAGTTGTATATAGTCCTTGTCATGTAGGTGTCCGTAGTCCTATCTGTAAGTGGCATGTAGGCGAGCATAAACCATTAAGGTCACTGCTAGCTATGCAGGGCAGTCGTTTAAATCTCTTTTTCAGTGCACATATGTTCCACATTTTTAGATAAGACACATAATTATGTTTACCAGACAGATATCCCTAGCTCTCATTGTCAGGTAGGTATATAATTCTGTTTAGCAGACAGGTATCCCTAGCTCTCATTGTCAGGTAGGTATATTCTGTTTAGCAGACAGGTATCCCTAGCTCTCATTGTCAGGTAGGTATATAATTCTGTTTAGCAGACAGGTATCCCTAGCTCTCATTGTCAAGTAGGCATATCATTCTGTTTAGCAGACAGGTATCCCTAGCTCTCATTGTCAGGTAAGCATATATTTATGTTTAACAGACAGGTATCCCAAACTCTCATTGTCAGATAGGCATATACTTCTGTTTAACAAGTATCCCTAGCTCTCATTGTCAGGTAGACATATAATTCTGTTTAACAGGTATCCCTAGCTCTCATTGTCAGATAGGCATATACTTCTGTTTAACAAGTATCCCTAGCTCTCATTGTCAGGTAGACATATAATTCTGTTTAACAGGTATCCCTAGCTCTCATTGTCAGGTAGGCATATAATTCTGTTTAACAGGTATCCCTAGCTCTCATTGTCAGATAGGCATATACTTCTGTTTAACAAGTATCCCTAGCTCTCATTGTCAGGTAAGCATATATTTATGTTTAACAGACAGGTATCCCAAACTCTCATTGTCAGATAGGCATATACTTCTGTTTAACAAGTATCCCTAGCTCTCATTGTCAGGTAGACATATACTTCTGTTTAACAAGTATCCCTAGCTCTCATTATCAGGTAGGCATATAATTCTGTTTAACAGGTATCCCTAGCTCTCATTGTCAGGTAGACATATACTTCTGTTTAACAGGTATCCCTAGCTCTCATTGTCAGGTAGACATATAATTCTGTTTAACAGGTATCCCTCGCTCTCATTATCAGGTAGGCATATAATTCTGTTTATCAGGTATCCCTAGCTCTCATTGTCAGGTAGGCATATAATTATATTTAACAGACAGATATCCCTAGCTCTCATTGTCAGGTAGGCATATAACTGTGAAATATGATTCTGTTTGACAGGTAGACATTTTTTACCCCTCAGGTCTATTTTGACAGCGGCCATTTGTAGTTCTTACATTCAGGTAGACACATAATTTGATATTCCATGTAGGCAGATAGAGGCTTTTTAGATAGACACGCTGTTTTATTCTAAAGCCATGGCATATTTAGTCCTAATTGTAAGATGTGTATCTGAATCCGTGGGAATGTTTTCAGGCAAAATAGTTAGCGTAGGCTAGGATGAAAAAAATACACTTGAGTAACTTTCTCGGAATTTATATGAATGCAATTCTGTTTATACCTTTACACCAAGAGCACTTTCTGCTGTTTTGATGTTTGTGTTAACACTAAATACTTCGTGATAGACTTTTGTTACTTACTCATGCGAGAATAATTTAGATCACCTGTCAATACGTTGACGACTGAGAATCAAATGGGATAGTCATAATTATCATATAATACCTCCAGGCTAATACGTCAGGAGTTGTATGATGTAAAGGATTGTACAAAAAGGATACAGGATATTAGGACATGTGAAAACAAATAAGTTCGATACAATAGAATCATAGATAAAGTAACATCATAGACACAGTAACATCATAGACACAGTAACATCATAGACACAGTAACATCATAGACACAGTAGAATCATAGATACAGTAACATCATAGATACAGTAACATCATAGACACAGTAACATCATAGACACAGTAACATCATAGACACAGTAGAATCATAGATACAGTAGAATTATAGACACAGTAGAATTATAGACACAGTAGAATTATAGATACAATAGAATTATAGATACAGTAGAATTATAGATACAGTAGAATTATAGATACAATAGAATTATAGATACAGTAGAATTATAGACACATTAGAATCATAGATACAGTAGAATTGTAGATACAGTAGAATTGTAGATACAGTAACATCACAGATACAGTAACATCATAGATACAGTAACATCATAGATACAATAGAATTATAGATACAGTAGAATCATAGATACAGTAACATCATAGATACAGTAGAATTATAGATACAGTAGAATTATAGATACAGTAGAATTATAGATACAGTAGAATCATAGATACAGTAGAATTATAGACACAGTAGAATCATAGATACAATATAATCATAGATACAGTAACATCATAGATACAGTAGAATTATAGATACAGTAGAATTGTAGATACAGTAACATCACAGATACAGTAACATCATAGATACAGTAACATCATAGATACAGTAGAATTATAGATACAGTAGAATCACAGATACAGTAGAATTATAGATACGGTAGAATTATAGATACAGTAGAATCATAGATACAGTAGAATCATAGATACAGTAGAATTATAGATACAGTAGAATCATAGATACAGTAGAATCATAGATACAGTAGAATCATAGATACAGTAGAATTGTAGATACAGTAGAATTGTAGATACAGTAGAATCATAGATACAGTAGAATTATAGATACAGTAGAATTATAGATACAGTAGAATTATAGATACAGTAACATCATAGACACAGTAACATCATAGATACAGTAGAATCATAGATACAGTAGAATTATAGATACAGTAGAATCATAGATACAGTAACATCATAGATACAGTAGAATTATAGATACAGTAGAATTATAGATACAGTAGAATTATAGATACAGCAGAATTATAGATAAAGTAGAATCATAGATACAGTAGAACCATAGATACAGTAGAATCATAGATACAGTAGAATTATAGATACAGTAGAATTATAGATACAGTAGAATTATAGATACAGTAGAATTATAGATACAGTAGAATTATAAATACAGTAGAATTATAGATACAGTAGAATTATAGATACAGTAGAATTATAGATACAGTAGAATCATAGATACAGTAGAATTATAAATACAGTAGAATTATAGATACAGTAGAATTATAGATACAGTAGAATTATAGATACAGTAGAATTATAGATAAAATATAATCATAGATACAGTAGAATCATAGATACAGTAGAATTATAAATACAGTAGAACCATAGATACAGTAGAATTATAGATACAGTAGAATTATAGATACAGTAGAATTATAGATAAAATATAATCATAGATACAGTAGAATCATAGATACAGTAGAATCATAGATACAGTAGAATCATAGATACAGTAGAATCATAGATACACTAGAATCATAGATACAGTAGAATTATAGATACAGTAGAATTATAGATACAGTAGAATCATAGATACAGTAGAATCATAGATACAGTAGAACCATAGATACAGTAGAATTATAGATACACTAGAATCATAGATACAGTAGAACCATAGATACAGTAGAATTATAGATACAGTAGAATCATAGATACAGTAGAACCATAGATACAGTAGAATTATAGATACACTAGAATCATAGATACAGTAGAATCATAGATACAGTAGAATTATAGATACAGTAGAATTATAGATACAGTAGAATCATAGATACAGTAGAATCATAGATACAGTAGAATCATAGATACAGTAGAATCATAGGTACAGTAGAATTATAGATACAGTAACATCATAGATACAGTAGAATTATAGATACAGTAGAATTATAGATACAGTAACATCATAGATACAGTAGCATCATAGATACAGTAGAATTATAGATACAATATAATCATAGATACAGTAACATCATAGATACAGTAACATCATAGACACAGTAGAATCATAGATACAGTAGAATTATAGATACAATATAATTATAGATACAGTAGAATTATAGATACAGTAGAATTATAGATACAGTAACATCATAGATAAAGTAACATCATAGATACAGTAGAATCATAGATACAGTAACATCATAGATACAGTAGAATCATAGATACAGTAGAATCATAGATACAGTAGAATTATAGATACAGTAGAATCATAGATACAGTAGAATTATAGATACAGTAACATCATAGACACAGTAGCATCATAGATACAGTATAATTGTAGAAGCACACATGGATTAACCTGCATCATACAGCTGTTTCGTAGTGCTAGGACTCGTCAGTGACGCTAGTGTTAGAACCTAGGAGACGACTGAGGAAACGCAAATATGTCAAAAGAAATATCAATTAAATCGGGAGATGGGTTGCAATAGCCCTATTATTAAATAACTTTTACTATTTAATCTTGGTGTCAAACGAACGCCATGTACACTTATGAATTGTGACACTAATGAATCAGAACACGACATAAAGGCAACGGAGAACCTCAAGGACGTACGTTCACTAGTAGCTTCTACAACGTGTAATATCAAAGGGTTGTACTACAGGAGATATTAGTACAGAGTGAGAGATAGATACACTAGAGCCAAAAATAAAATTCGGGAAATTTTCATTAGAAATTCTTTTAAAGCACAACAAAAATTTCAATTCACGTATCATATGCAGTTTACTTAAGAAATAATTAACGATGATTCGTGTATTATTGCAGGATATACAACGAGGATGAGGATATTTTGCAATTAAATTAATAACGAAGGCCGCAGGCCTGAGTTATTAATTAAAATTGCAAAATATCCGAGTCCGAGTTGTATATCCTGCAACAATACACGAGTCAAAGTTGATTATTTCTATTCTACCATGTACTGTTTAGTTCTGAGATCGACCTCTTTCTAATAGAAAAACAGCAAAGAAACCCCGGGAAAACCTTGTAATTTATTTCTTGAGTATTGCATTATTTGTTGATGAAATATACAGGCAATACAGTACTACGATCAAGAGCATCTATCATATGGCATTGATTTTGAAAATTTAAAAAAAAAGGATAAAAGAAAAGAAAAAAAAGTGGGGGCTTCCGTAAGGATTCGAACTCGCGTCGTGACGAAAATATATTGAAAGACTAACACATTAGCCCACTCGGCTATAGTAACCTTTTATGAAACGGGTGAATATTAGATATTTAAAATTGTAACAGCCGTGACTCACGAGCGTGTATTATTGGCACGAGCGTGGGTTATTGGAAAATAATACATGGTTTTTAACCAATCAAAACTGGCGTTACATAGCAAACATGGTAGAATTTGGATTCATGTTACAATGTACGAATGTCTGTATTTGCTATCGTCTTTTTAATGTTATCTTTTCATGGTGTACAATTGCATAGACAGTTTGACATGGTTTGTTTTGCCCTCCATCAGCTTCAATCAATATTATATAAACATTTTATTTCCCGCTTATACAGTATACAACTTTTCAAAAATAGATTTTTGTAGCCTTTCCGTGTTATAATATTTTTTTTTGTGAAACAGGAAATATAACATTGTGTTCCAATTGATTTCGGATTAAGATAACTGGACAATCGGATAAGGAGATTAAGAATTACTCGTCCTATAAATATCTTGATTTAAATGAGTAAACCGCCGTTTTAAATGAGTAAACCGCCGTTTCTGCTTTCAGTCACCTGAGGAAGTTGATCCATTATGCCATATACATGACACAAGAGAACGGGCAGTTGTCTTATTTCATATTCAAAGGCGAGACGTTCCCAGACCTACACAAGCTTCTCTACCACTACAAACACTACGGTCTTAAACCCGCGTCTCTCCAGGGCTGCCATTCAAATGATTTCCTACAGCAGCAGAATGGTAGAGGAAGCTTCCAGATGGCGCGATTGTCACACGTAGAGTTACTACATCCGGTCACTCAGTCAAGGGGGCGCACCAGTGTTTAAGGCAAGCAAACGATCCAGCTTGAAACGATTACCCATCAACGAACGTGTCAGGGTTCAACACGAATCGTCCTGTAAAAGGATGCATTCATGTTTACCATAAAGCACGCGATAAGGTGACAACCATAGTGATGAGACCAAACCAAACTGCCATATTCCACTCCAGTATTCAACGCGTGCAACACTCTAATATATGAGCCTCTCTAGTAGTCGAGTGGTGTAATGGAAACACACTGATTACTACAAAGGCGACCACGTTTCTATACCATGATGGGACGTAATAAGGAATTAGGTCACCAAACCGACCAAGATGGTTCATTCTATGATCTTCGGTTTGCTTCCAAAGTAAGACTTATAAAGAGTTTCGAAACAGTGTTTGATATAGGTTTTCGTAACTTGTTTCACAAATGTTTATTGTACGTGTTGAGATACTCCAGTCATTGAACCTGTTGCGGGACTGATCAATGCTTTTGCAGGCGAGTTAACTTGCCAAAGGACCGATCAAGATTTTGAAAAGAGAATGAACCTGATACAGGTCCATTCCATGTTCCATGCCAGTTAATTTGTCACAGGGCCGAATAAAATTTTGAAGCCAGTTAACTTATTAGATAACCACCTACTTGATAGGCATGCCACTGCCACCATGTTGCGGGACACTCCCGTGATTTTAGCGAGTTGTAGGAATCCCAGTCATCTTGGCGAGGACCGTCTCCGTGTTTGAAACGACCCCCCCCCCCCCCCCCCCCCCCCTACATTATTTAAGATCAGAAATCATGATACGAGGCCTCGCTAATTCGTTTTGTTGGTGGAGTAGCCGACCTTCAAATTAGCCATAAACTATTGCACATTCGTTATAGACAATACTTTATTATAAATAGCTGTTGTTATATTTACAGACTTCTGTTAGAAATGTTTAATTATGTTTTTATTTATGATATAATTAAAAATGTTATCAAAGTTTGAATATATTCGTTATTGTATATTATATACATATCCTTTTATGTCCGCAAAAACAACTTACTTAGTTCTGTGTTATCACTTCTTTCGCAAATACGGAACATTGCAAATATTTTGTAAGTAAAGAAGTTCCCTTTATACAATGATACCGCTTATATTGCATGTTAATGATCACCATCGACCATACACATAATATAGAAACCCAAATAGGTTTCCACCGCTTTTGAATTTTGAAGACAATAGTGCAAATGTTATACCAGTAGATGAAATTTCGCTGATTTTCGTTTAAAATAAAAGTCGAAACTATCATGTTTATACAAGCTTCTTTAATTAATCATTAATATATAAGAGGGTCCATATTCCACATGTAACTGACCCGAGTTTATCGGAATATTCGTCAAAGTATTGCTCATTATATCAGGACTTTTTGCTAGAGATTATTTATCAGTGCCATATATAACGTATACACTTTGCAATGTTCAACCATTATGACTGAGATAGTCATGCAACAGCGATTTTGAGCTTATAGGGAGTCTAAGAGGGATACTAGAGTTCCGCAAGTCATCCTTTGTCTTAAGCTCCGGATATCTAGCCATATCGTATATCTCTGAACACCCCAGCCCGGTCAGAAGTGAAACGGATGGGGGGATAGTCAGGCGCCATTGTCGGGCAGTATCACTGGAATTTGGTTTGAACAAGCTCCATTTACGCTGTGCCTTTTCCACAGTTAAATCAGATTCGGTCATTTGTCTGATTCTTATTTCATCATCTGCAGTAAAACTATAATTTGCAAATTTATATAAATCTTTTGTAACGGTGATCGGGTCCATTGCTAAATCCTCATAAAACACAGTGCGAACCCTATTAGGATTTTGTATTAGCAATCGCTTAGAATCCATGAAATCTTCCTTCATTTTCCGACACAGACTGCGTGCAGACTCTAGGATATTCTTTGTATTTGATGGCCATATTTCCATCCTTGAGTTAATCACAGCTCGTGGATCTCTCATTAAGTGCACAATTTTCAAATTAGGATACTTGTGAAGCATTCTACCTACTAAACCTACGGTCACTCTTACGACCTTGGTAACTATAGATGTTGCACTAACGCATCGGCGGATTTGTTTGTTGAAACAATTTTGAAACTGTCCATTGCAGTCTGTTAGTGACTTTGTCCAGTTGAAGTCTCCACGTCCCTTGGCAAAACTCCAAAGCGATATCTTGCCCTCCATCAGTCGGAAATCACAGCTGTATATGGATTTAAGAAAACCAAGGGCATGCATATCCATTTTCATCGCTCCACTGGAAAAGACAAACATAAAGAAAGATAGGCAAATTTCTCCTAGCAATACGTACCGACACTGAACGTATAAGAAGTATCTTTGAGCCGCACTATTAGTTAACATGTACCAACTTTAGAATGAAAAATCTCGTTACCGTCAAAACCTCATTAAATCCAATTGTTTAGGTTACGTTTGTTGTATCCAGCTTAGAAGTTGTATAGCGAAGCGTTGTCGACGGTAATTTTAAACGCGACAACTTATATCACATGAGATGGAACTAACATGTCAAAGGTATTCACTGAGGACGGTTTAGTCATGCTAATTCGATATGTATTTAGCACAAAACGGCATACACGTGATAACCAAACATTACAAGGCTCGCTTTTTTAATCTCATATATCGAGTATGGTGACGAGAGCTGAAACATGGCATCGAGAAATTACTGAAAGACACCAAAATTCGAGATTCTGGAGATAACAAAACCTCATCATAAATATGTGTTTTATACTGATTGAATGGGCACTTTTTACTGATACCGGGTTTTATTCTTGTATCGTCAAAACGTATGTTATTCACTACTGGACGCACTAGGCCGTACTTCGTGGAGAAGTATGTTGCTAGCAGTAGGCAGAGAATCGTTTGACGAAAGAACACCTACGCAATATCTCATTCTATGTGTATTAGCGCAACAAATTCAGTACGAGGGTGTGTATGGCACAGGATGTGCTATTGATGTGAACTTATCTTTTGTAACCCCTTAACAGTCTATAAAGTATAAAGTACATCAATAAAAATGGAATTCCAAAATACGTACATAGTCATATATATCTAAATATGCACATAACACGCACATCAACACAGAATACTCGACTGATTTAACCCACATGTACAATTAAAGTGTAATACAATACCACTTTGCACAGAGAAGTTCTACACTAACATGCCCATGTGTCATCATAGATTAGCTCCAATGACCTTCAATATGAAATCATTTACCACAGTTTCATGTATCGTGTATTTACAATGTATCTCATAAACAAATCGTGACATTGTTTACCACAACATGACAAAGTTTGTAATCGACAGGAAATTGTTGCGATGTTTCATATGATAACTTGAAATAGAAAAAAATGACACGGGGAGTAGGATTCAATATATGTTGCATTGTCAGCTGGGAAAGTAATAGGGATATTATTAATGCTTCGTGAGTCTGGGAATCAATAGTAAACAATACCAAATTATTTGTTTCTAATGCAACATTGTCAATATTAAATTCTGGAACAATCACGATATAAAAAGATATACCCGAAACAAATGTACAAATTTGAAGTTTGTAAGGTGATGTTTGGTTGTCTCTTATGTGCTGAAAAGTCACATTCTTTGAATCCGTGACGTTTAACTTGTCTGACAGCTCATATGTCGGCAGGGTATTGTTGTTTGTGTTCCATTGTTATCAGTGCCTTTAATCTGAACAAGTCTATTCATCTATTCATTTTTGAATGCAATTTTCGCTTGCAAAGGAAAATAACTTTGTACTGTAAATATCGAGGACGGGAATAGGATGTCAATTGTACTGTAAATATCGAGGACGGGGGTAGGATGTAAATTGTACTGTAAATATCGAGGACGGGGATAGGTTGTCAATTGTACTGTAAATATCGAGGACGGGGTAGGTTGTCAATTGTACTGTAAATATCGAGGACGGGGGTAGGATTAAATTGTACTGTAAATATCGAGGACGGGGATAGGTTGTCAATTGTACTGTAAATATCGAGGACGGGGATAGGTTGTCAATTGTACTGTAAATATCGAGGACGGGGATAGGTTGTCAATTGTACTGTAAATATCGAGGACGGGGTAGGTTGTCAATTGTACTGTAAATATCGAGGACGGAGATAGCTTGTCAATTGTACTGTAAATATCGAGGACGGGGATAGGATGTGAATTTACTGTAAATATCGAGGAAGGGAAGTTATTACAGCTATTCAGAGTAACTCAAGAAATACAGCATTTAGAGGAAAGCCTAGAGTTGGTGTTAGAGAGGGGTCTTCCATATTACGTCCTCCGTTGTAACAGATATATGCTAGGATTTAAACTATCTTATTTCTGATATTGCGAAGATATCAATTCACCTATTCCACTGAAAAACAAGTCTGTGTAATATTTCATTACGATATATATTAAACATAACTATTTGTATCTGCATTAATCGAGTTTATCTTGTTATTAGTATACCTTAACTGAAGATGCTGTAGACAGATGTAAGATATGTAAGATTTACAATACTTACGTACAGTAGGTGTCCATAGTGTTACAATGATACCCAGGTTTGTAGTAGCCAAGTTTACTGAGTCTGTACAGCGGTTCATACAGATAAAAACTATCCTTTCTGATCCCCATCAGCTCTCCCAGGAATGTTGACCCTCCACGGATATACCCGACTATCATGATATCAGCTTCCGTTTTTACTTTAGGGTGCTGCACATGTAAGGCTTGTTTGGCGACATTCGGGAAGTTTGTGAGCTTTCCTGTGAAAAATCACAAAATGAGAACATTTAAGACCAGCTATTGCAACATATTGTTTTAAAGTACATATTGATGTATACGGTAAAGTGATTTAGCAGCTCTCATCGCTAAATACAGTTGAATCAAAATGTGACAAATCGATTTTGCTTTTAGATTATCCATAGGTATGTGCTCAACATATTCAAATTAGTATTAGGTCAATATAAAACGTCGATGATTTACTTACGTATTTTGTGGCGTGCAGGAGTACTTAGTAATACCACAGACCTGGCAAAGATAAATATTATAGGGAGTACTATAAATATCGTCCAAAACACTACGTGTACATTTCGAAGTCTTTTCAACATAATGCCTAAAAATATGTCCTTCAATCCGGTGCCTCCTCTATCGGAATGTGTAGGAATCACAAACAGGAATATATACGGTGTATTCAATCAATAACAGAAAATTCAAATATTTCAATTATTGTGTGTTAATTTTCCGACGAGCTGCCTGTGTAAGATATATGATAATTATAACCGCTATACACTACGTAATTGTGGCTGTACATGCGACAGTTCTAACGTTTCTGTCAGGTTCAATCCCGTTATAACGTTACTGGATTGTTGTTCTTATCATCGTCTGACAGACATCAGCGATCTGTAACGAACCTTAGATCTATCACAACAGTGATCAAGGTTTAAACTCCGGAGACCAAGTTGTCTTTGTAAGTAGTATGAATGGATAGATTCAATGGAGGTCTTTGCATAAGGATTCGACCGAGTGCTTCTCTGTAGCTGATATCTTGTGTATTTAGTGGGTTTGACAATCTGTTACCGTAAACCAAATAGATATTTTTAAACATGTAGATTTATGACTCATTGTTTAGGATTTATTTAAATACTGAGCAGTTACATGGTTCTATCGAGTTTTGTGTTTTATTCCATATCAAATCATAATTAGATAACATTAATTTCACAAATTTAAATTTGATAACAGCTTATACAAGTATTATTATCATACATTACATTTGGTGCTGAACAATCAACACATTTATGTTTTATCTCAAATTGAATATGCATAATTAGGTAAAGATTTATTTATTCAGTGGAAATATCAGAAGTTTAAACTTGATAAAGCTTATATAATCCTGTTGTTTTACACACTATTTTGTATTGAACAATCAGCATAATTTACACACTGAACATTTGACCTAGATAAGTATTGGACACTATTTACCTCTAGGCAATTCCTACCAGATTACGGTAACTTATGTATCAACTGTTGAGATGTCTTTGGTGCCGGAGCAATTTCAACACATGTTATTTCATTAAGAGAAAGGATGAACATAGCCTGTATCGGTTATCTCCTACTTGTAACAATGAGTGTATATATAATATATATTGCGATTTCAAAATTTCAAAGTGCATTTGTATTCAACATTAAACGTTTAAATTAATATGAGATATGACTTTGAAAGTAAGGATAATATCTAAGAAAGTTTAGAATATATAAATAGTGTATTAACTATGTTTACCAAAATGAATATTATTTGAGAGCTACATGTGATACAGACCAAAAATGTCTAATAATTTATCTGAAACTTGCCAAACTACTTGTTCAATGGGACACATATATAATAATGCTGGATATAATTTCTAGGTTGAAATATTACAACGAAGGAGGCAGATATGATAAGAACAGCCTCGTTTCCACTCCAATGAGTTTTAGTTTCGTATATTCTGTTCTGTTGCTTTACATCAATGATTTTCGATTTTACAATACATTCTTCTTCATATATTAACTATGATTCCAAAATTTGAAATTCTGATTAATATTACTGTGACCAGTATTTCACAGATAACAAACTGAAATAAAAGGAACATAAGCGATGAAAACATGACTTCTTACGTATTATCACCACATGGTGCCAATAATTTCTATTTTGTTTTTCTTTAATCATAAGCTTATCATATAAATGTATATGTACTCGTAGTATATAAATACAAAACCACCAGTGGGTCAAAATATCAATATTTACATACTCAAATACTGCTGATAACAATGTATGTGTCACCATTGTGTTATCAGGTATCCAGACAAGAAATGTGTGTACAATTTGATTTAGCATCATGGCCTCTCTGTCTTTGGTGATTTTGATGTTCTGCTCGTTATCCCCTGCCTATGGACAATATGACGTTTACCTGCCAGATCTGGCTGCCAAGGTCGGGGCTACGATCTTCGCTAACTTCATCAACGTGGCTAGTCTTGGACAGCCCCTCTCTGCACCAGGTAAGCCTATAAAAGTATATTAATCCGGGGTCATCTGCAATTCTTCTTTTTCTTGTGTAATATGTCCAGTTACCCAATGTTGCTCGTGACCTAAAATATCCCAAACTCAAACACACTTGTTTTCCAACCAATAGTGATGCTCTTGTATAGTAACAGGACATGCTTCAGACGTGGTTCATGTCAACTAGATTTTGGATTGAGGTTCAGTTTGATACTAGCGTTAGATTGAGGTTCAGTTTGATACTAGCGTTAGATGTGGTCAGAGCAGCACCATGATTTACTCGTGACAGACAGGATGCAAAATGACGGATACCAAACTTGGTGAAGAAGACACTCTACTGGAGTATAACTTTCCCATCTCCCAGTGAACATGTGCCCTCGCATTCGGTGGTTATCGTTTAAGTGAATTTCACTGTTCAGTTTCTTCCTTTAAAATTGACGTCGTGGTATTGTTTATTCGTCAACAAAAGTATATTTTATTTCCTATTGCAGGTCCTATGACGATGTTTGCTCCAAATAACAGCGCTTTCTCCAAATTATCGCCCGCCGTAATGAAGTTACTGAACAATAACGTTACCGAGCTGGTGAATGTGATATTGTACCACGTGTTGAATGAGGAACTGCGAATCGACAATGAGACACAGAACGATACGTTGGTTGGTACTCTGGCTGGGCCGTCCATCAGGATCAATGTGTATAACGTGTACAAACACAGGAAATTCGTCCGCAAGGTACAGTTATCTACATCCTCAATAATATATGGGTTACGTTTACTTTTGCTCTCTACACAAAGCCAAAGTAGACGTAACCCTGGAATATCGAGGAAGAGTTCTTCATTGATTATTACATGGCAACACGACTATCTAAATGACTTTAGTCGTAACCATAGTAAATAAATGAGAAATAGCCTCAACAATTTTTTTACCAGTTCGTTTAAAGTGTGATCCCGGAAAGCTTACACATTTTCGAATCGCACCTTAGCAGACAAAATCACTACCAATGCATAGGCATAAAGCTGAGTTTAATAGCTATATTATAAATATAATAGCCGGGTTTAATAGCCGAATTTAATTGCTGAGTTTAATACAATATACTTTATTTTCCATTGTCTGTATGCAGAATGCTTCTATGAAAAAAAAACTAACATCCATGGCGCAAAAAAGATGACGTAACAATACGACCATTGACGTTGCAAAATGATTTGTTCAAAAGAATCCCTAAGTAAATTAGCGGATTGTTTGAACACTTTTCTAAGAATCCGCTACGCGTGTATTGGTAGTGGCAGCAGCTGGTAGGGCGAGATGTTTCGAATGTGCATTACTCGCGCCTGATAAAGCTTGTGGCCAAGGGGGAGAACACCAAAGATAGATAACTACGTATACGTCACTGAAGCACTTTGTTCACCGTTAAGAATATGTAGAATAACACGCGAGTATATTGATGTGAAACACGAGTTAAGTGAGTGTGTTGTCTGAATTTTACAATGTGATTTTTTTCTGAAGTAAAAATTTGTAAAAAATTTTCTGTAATGACACATGTACTGACCCAGGCGTTTAACACATGATGGGGCATATATTATTGTGTAAGTTGTAATAAATTTTTAATTATGTCATTTTGCTCATATTGCAAAATTTACTGATAATTACGTCTGCGCTTTCCAAGTCCTCTCCAGTTTCTAGGAAGTGAAAGAACAATGTCAACAAATAGATAAATTATCTGATAACATAAATTCGTCTCCTTCCTCTTACAGTGATACATACTGTAGACTGGCAACCAGCGCCCAAGTTTTTCGTCAAAATTGCTCCACTAAATTCTAATGCTAGATTGTCTCCCCCTAGTGTGAAACTTAATCAGACATATCCTCGAGCCCAAAATTATAAACCTCAATTTAATTCACAATTCTAATATCCTAGAAACAGGTGGCCAGTCTAAATGATACACTGGCAAGCGCGGTTTAACCGGTCCCAGACTTAAATACTGACAGATGCGCATATAAGTTACCAAGAAAGACAAAAACTAAAATGTATGCACTTCCTTAGATACGAAGACAGGAAGGTGTCGTTATGTTAGCTAAACATCTCAGAGGCATTTTGAGATTTTTTTTTCATTTTGTAAATTCCATTATAATATACTGTTTTGTTAATATTCGTAACTGATTATATTAATAGTTTACCTTCAGATATAGTGTTTGTACAACTATGTTCTAATTAGTATAGTCCCCTTTGTTGAGTACTTTTAAAGTAAAGTTGCATCATAGGATGCTTATCTTTCCTAGCAAACAAAATATGTAGTATTTCATTTCACTAGGTTACGACGGTATGCGGGAAGGTGGTCGTTAGCGCCGACAACGAGGCTGACAACGGCGTTCTTCATGTACTCAACGGTGTCTTATTCCCGCCACCCGGCACAATAATGACAGCGATACGGAAGTGTCCAGAGCTGACCATACTGACCAAAGGTCTCATAGATATAGGACTTACAGACATACTGGAAGGTATACAAAGACATCACCTACATGTACACTTATTAACTGACTAAAGTCTTAACGGTATAATCCGGCGTCATCTACCTGTGTTATTCTGACTGAAGGCAGTATAGTAAAACCCCGACATCATCTACCCATATTACACTGACTTAAGATGTCATATTAAACCCCGACATCATCTACCCATATTACACTGACTTAAGATGTCATATTAAACCCCGACATCATCTACCCATATTACACTGACTTAAGATGTCATACTAAACCCCGACATCATCTACCCATATTACACTGACTTAAGATGTCATATTAAACCCCGACATCATCTACCCATATTACACTGACTTAAGATGTCATATTAAACCCCGACATCATCTACCCATATTACACTGACTTAAGATGTCATATTAAACCCCGACATCATCTACCCATATTACACTGACTTAAGATGTCATACTAAACCCCGACATCATCTACCCATATTACACTGACTTAAGATGTCATACTAAACCCCGACATCATCTACCCATATTACACTGACTTAAGATGTCATATTAAACCCCGACATCATCTACCCATATTACACTGACTTAAGATGTCATATTAAACCCCGACATCATCTACCCATATTACACTGACTTAAGATGTCAGAGTAAACCCCGACATCATCTACCCATATTACACTGACTTAAGATGTCATACTAAACCCCGACATCATCTACCCATATTACACTGACTGAAGATGTCATACTAAACCCCGACATCATCTACCCATATTACACTGACTTAAGATCTCATATTAAACCCCGACATCATCTACCCATATTACACTGACTTAAGATCTTATAGTAAACCCCGACATCATCAACCCATATTACACTGACTTAAGATGTCATATTAAACCCCGACATCATCTACCCATATTATACTGACTTAAGATGTCATAGTAAACCCCGACATCATCTACCCATATTACACTGACTTAAGATGTCATATTAAACCCCGACATCATCTACCCATATTACACTGACTTAAGATGTCATAGTAAACCCCGACATCATCTACCCATATTACACTGACTTAAGATGTCATACTAAACCCCGACATCATCTACCCATATTACACTGACTTAAGATGTCATACTAAACCCCGACATCATCTACCCATATTACACTGACTTAAGATGTCATATTAAACCCCGACGTCATCTACCCATATTACACTGACTTAAGATGTCATATTAAACCCCGACATCATCTACCCATATTACACTGACTTCAGATGTCATATCAAACCCCGCCATCATCTACCCATATTATACTGACTTAAGATGTCATATTAAACCCCGACATCATCTACCCATGTTATACTGACTTAAGATGTCAGAGTAAACCCCGACATCATCTACCCATATTACACTGACTTAAGATGTCATATTAAACCCCGACATCATCTACCCATATTACACTGACTTAAGATGTCATAGTAAACCCCGACA
This sequence comes from Pecten maximus, assembly GCF_902652985.1. Lineage (NCBI taxonomy): Eukaryota > Metazoa > Mollusca > Bivalvia > Pectinida > Pectinidae > Pecten > Pecten maximus. The sequence continues at coordinate 26,194,633 of NC_047021.1, read as the reverse complement.
TCATCTACCCATATTACACTGACTTAAGATGTCATATTAAACCCCGACATCATCTACCCATATTACACTGACTTAAGATGTCATATTAAACCCCGACATCATCTACCCATATTACACTGACTTCAGATGTCATATCAAACCCCGCCATCATCTACCCATATTATACTGACTTAAGATGTCATACTAAACCCCGACATCATCTACCCATATAACACTGACTGAAGATGTCATATTAAACCCCGACATCGTCTACCCATATTACACTGACTTAAGATGTCATACTAAACCCCGACATCATCTACCCATATTACACTGACTGAAGATGTCATATTAAACCCCGACATCGTCTACCCATATTACACTGACTTAAGATGTCATATTAAACCCCGACATCATCTACCCATATTACACTGACTTAAGATGTCATACTAAACCCCGACATCATCTACCCATATTACACTGACTTAAGATTTCATATTAAACCCCGACATCGTCTACCCATATTACACTGACTTAAGATGTCATATTAAACCCCGACATCATCTACCCATATTACACTGACTTAAGATGTCATAGTAAACCCCGACATCGTCTACCCATATTACACTGACTTAAGATGTCATATTAAACCCCGACATCATCTACCCATATTACACTGACTTAAGATTTCATATTAAACCCCGACATCATCTACCCATATTACACTGACTTAAGATGTCATATTAAACCCCGACATCATCTACCCATATTACACTGACTTAAGATTTCATATTAAACCCCGACATCATCTACCCATATTACACTGACTTAAGATTTCATATTAAACCCCGACATCATCTACCCATATTACACTGACTTAAGATGTCATATTAAACCCCGTTATCATCTACCCATATTACACTGACTTAAGATTTCATACTAAACCCCGACATCATCTACCCATATTACACTGACTTAAGATGCCATACTAAACCCCGACATCATCTACCCATATTACACTGACTTAAGATGTCATATTAAACCCCGACATCATCTACCCATATTACACTGACTTAAGATGTCATACTAAACCCCGACATCATCTACCCATATTACACTGACTTAAGATGTCATATTAAACCCCGACATCATCTACCCATATTACACTGACTTAAGATGTCATATTAAACCCCGACATCATCTACCCATATTACACTGACTTAAGATGTCATACTAAACCCCGACATCATCTACCCATATTACACTGACTTAAGATGTCATATTAAACCCCGACATCATCTACCCATATTATACTGACTTAAGATGTCATATTAAACCCCGACATCATCTACCCATATTACACTGACTTAAGATGTCATACTAAACCCCGACATCATCTACCCATATTACACTGACTTAAGATGTCATAGTAAACCCCGACATCATCTACCCATATTACACTGACTTAAGATGTCATATTAAACCCCGACACCATCTACCCATATTATACTGACTTGAGATGTCATACTGAACCCCGACATCATCTACCCATATTACACTGACTTAAGATGTTATAGTAAACCCCGACATCATCTACCCATATTACACTGACTTAAGATGTCATATTAAACCCCGACACCATCTACCCATATTACACTGACTTAAGATTTCATATTAAACCCCGACATTCATCTACCCATATTACACTGACTTAAGATGTCATCCTCAACCCCGGCGTCATCTACCCATATTATACTGACTTGAGATGTCATACTGAACCCCGACATCATCTACCCATATTACACTGACTTAAGATGTTATAGTAAACCCCGACATCATCTACCCATATTACACTGACTTAAGATGTCATACTAAACCCCGACATCATCTACCCATATTACACTGACTTAAGATGTCATATTAAACCACGACATCATCTACCCATATTACACTGACTTAAGATGTCATACTAAACCCCGACATCATCTACCCATATAACACTGACTTAAGATGTCATACTAAACCCCGACATCATTTACCCATATTACACTGACTTAAGATCTCATATTAAACCCCGACACCATCTACCCATATTACACTGACTTAAGATGTCATATTAAACCCCGACATCATCTACCCATATTACATTGACTTAAGATTTCATACTAAACCCCGTTATCATCTACCCATATTACACTGCCTTAATATGTCATACTAAACCCCGACATCATCTACCCATATTACACTGACTTAAGATGTCATATTAAACCCCGACATCATCTACCCATATTACACTGACTTAAGATGTCATATTAAACCCCGACATCATCTACCCATATTACACTGACTTAAGATGTCATATTAAACCCCGACATCATCTACCCATATTACACTGACTTAAGATGTCATATTAAACCCCGACATCATCTACCCATACTATACTGACTTAAGATCTTATATTAAACCCCGACGTCATCTACCCATATTATACTGACTTAAGATCTTATACTAAACCCCGACATTATCTACCCATATTACACTGACTTAAGATCTCACATTGTTGGAATAACAGACATAATGGAAGGTCAACACCGATGACATTTTCCCATATCATTTTGATAGATAATCTACCCGTAAACAAGCAAAGCATTCCTCTGCAGTGGATCATAACTTCCATTTAAGTGTATGGACTGTTGATATGTTCAGGCTGGTCGAATGAGAAGATAAAGCGTGATATGGACAAGGATGTTAACTCAGATATAAATAATTACGGAAGCCATAAGAAACAAATGTGACATTGTATAGAATTCATGTATGTTGGTTTTTTATAGTGTGTATGTAGGTATCAAATAAAAAAGCGTCTTTGAATTTCGCATAAACAACAGCTATACTGTTTCATAATCTCCTACCATGTAGAATTATACCCAAACTGTAAACCATTGTAAGTGTAGTAGGTCTTATGCACAATTTTGTGACAGGGGAATAGGTACATTGTACATTGGCTGAGATAGGTTTTGTGTACTTCACATCTGACAAAATATACCGACAGGGAGAGTTTTCCTGCATACATTTAGTGTAATGCGCCCTATTTTTTTCTGAAACAACTGTGGAATGCTACAGTATGGATACACACGACATTTAAGTGATAACAACATCCGGATAATGTTTACATCAACATTTCCAGGTATATGGACGTTTTTAAAAGTTTTTAAGGACAACATCCGGAATACTTTTGGAAATCAATCCCTTTTAATCTTTCAGCTCTAATAAGCATATGTGAAAATGAGAAGAAAAATTTGACACAGCATTTTAACATTGCACTTATGTTGCTACTGATGCCACCACTCTCTATCCAGATAAAATCATGTCAAAATCACTATATTAAAACAACAATTATGCTTTATTTAATTTATGTGAAAGGCGATGGTCCCCTCACGATATTTGCGCCAACGGATGCCGCGTTTAAGAAGTTACCAGGGGACATGTTGGAGAAACTTCTATCTAATAGGACGGCATTAGAAGGTGAGAACATATCTAACTTAACAAGGTAGACCGGAATGTGATGTACCCACAGTTAACTAAGAATGGAATCTTATCTTATAACACGATGACGTTTTACATCTTTACTATTTTATATAGACAAAGATGCTCATATCATACAGGGGATACAACCTTATCTTGTAACATAATGTTGTTTTATATAGACAGATGATCATATCATACAGGGGACACAATCTTATCTTGTAACATAATGTTGTTTTATGTAGACAGATGATCATATCGTACAGGGGATACAATCTTATCTTGTGACACAATGTTGTTTTATATAGACAGATGATCATATCATACAGGGGCTACAATCTTATCTTGTAACATAATGTTGTTTTATATAGACAGATGATCATATCATACAGGGGATACAATCTTATCTTGTAACATAATGCTGTTTTATATAGACAGATGATCATATCATACAGGGGATACAATCTTATCTTGTAACATAATGTTGTTTTATACAGACAGATGATCATATCATACAGGGGCTACAATCTTATCTTGTAACATAATGCTGTTTTATATAGACAGATGATCATATCATACAGGGGATACAACCTTATCTTGTAACATAATGTTGTTTTATATAGACAGATGATCATATCATACAGGGGATACAATCTTATCTTGTAACATAATGTTGTTTTATATAGACAGATGATCATATCATACAGGGGATACAATCTTATCTTGTAACATAATGTTGTTTTATATAGACAGATGATCATATCATACATGGGATACAACCTTATCTTGTAACATAATGCTGTTTTCTATATACTATTTTATATAGACAGATGATCATATCATACAGGGGCTACAATCTTATCTTGTAACATAATGTTGTTTTCTATATACTATTTTATATAGACAGATGATCATATCATACAGGGGATACAATCTTATCAGCATATTGTTTCCTCACTTCCCTGACAATGTAATGCTAACAACAGATACCCGAACCGTTTAACATACTCGCAAGTATTGATGCAGACACATGCTATGTATTTGATATAAGTAGAACTATAAATATCTCGAGAATAAAACTACTAATTAATATGCATTGACGTTTACCCTCTGGAATAACAGTTCTTATGATTTTTTTACTTTTTTTCCCCAGGATCTCTGTGCAATTTCTGTTTACATTTTAAGCGATATTTTATGTGGTATTCAGCTCACGAAGGTTGGCACAAGTGATCATATTTCATATACCACATATTGAACATTTTCAAAACAAAATCGTCTGCATTCAATAGTTTTTTAGATGCTAAGTATTTCACTGTTTGTCTTTCTACGTTTTTGTAATTAACATTTTGTCTCTTCATTAATTACTCAGTGGTCATGTTGTCTCATTTTTACAGAAGTGCTGACGTACCACATTTGTGTTGGGACACATTTCACCCAAGGCTTCCTGGCCAAGCAATACTCCAATCTACTACAGATGCTATCGCTAGGCTGGGTCAGCGTCAATGTCACCGAGAGTAAGTATACAGGTCCTGGCCGCGGTTACAGGACTTTAATTAAACAAATATTAAGACAAATCTCACAGAAAATCATAAATGTGTCTCCAATTTAACGAATTCTAGTACGAAAACGGTAAAAAGGAAAACCCCGTGTACCGTATATAAGTAGACTATTTCTGGTGTGTTTCTTCGGAAGGTGTTGTTATTTCAACACATGTTGGTGAAACGACCAATGGTAATATTACGCCAACAAATCACCTTAATTGAAAATATGACTTTAATCAATATATCCATTTATATTGTAAGTCACTTCTATAGGCTTTTAATAAGATTATTTGGTACCATGTTAGTGCTATCACCCCAGTCAATGTCTATTCCATTGAGATTTAAATCTAGCTGTTTTAATTATATCTAGCGTTTCAGAAACATAGTATAATGTTGTTTGTATGGACGAGCGAAGGTTTATTCTTAATAAACCCCCGTGTACCATGTACCGAAATCGATTTTCTCTGTTGAAATTTCTTGTTTGACTCTCATTGACAAATCAGGTCAACCGATGATATTCAGACAAATGACCCGGGATAAGAGTTTACTAGCTCTATTTTAAGACTACATTGCTTTTGTGGTATCCGGCTTTACCATCCCATAACGTTATATATCTGAGATCATGAACTTAATGAACAAGACAATTAATTTAATTGATATTGGTAATGTAGCCTTCTGTAATTACATATCAGCTCAGCTGATAACTAAAACACTGCATTAACTTTAAAATGTTATGTCACCTATGCCACTCATTGCAGCCTATGCCACAGCAAATAGTATCAAAATAGCCTACCCGGACATTAACGTCAGTAACGGAGTTGTACACGGTATGGACACCGTCTTATTTCCTCACAAGCTGTTGGACGATGAAGAAATTTGACTTCACGTGACGCAGTCCTTATAAAAAAGGGAGTGACGTCACGGAATACCTTACTAATGAATGTATATTATCGGTTTACAATAAAAAACTGTATTAAACTAAATTTTGTGATTGAAAACAGCCTTAACAGAGGTTGAAATATAGAGAGCGGCGAGCCTTTACCCCATAATGTTAAAATATTTAGCTAGTACATAAATAACATTATATATATATATGTCAGTGTGATTGACAATAATTACTTGATTAAGTTGTATCTAATCCACGCAATTATGTATTTCACTATGGATTTCGTCTTATTACTGTAAGAAATATTATAATTCTTTTCTTGGTGACTGAAACATGATCAGAGAAAGCAACAAAATAAATAGAGCAAAACATGAAAGACGTCTGAAGAATAAGAATTTGAACTCGTACATTTGTATATAACGATTGCCAATGTTTTTATTTACATAATCAAATATTTACATCTCTCCCTTCTTCAGCTTAGTAAATTCTGACTGCGAATAAATTAGCGTATACGAAGTGAAAAAAAGGCACAGCGGATTAATAAGCTCGGGAATCGGTAACATAATTATGACGTCGTCTTTTTACGCAACGTCAACTAGATGGCGCTATTTTGAAAGGACTGATCAATGCAATTTTAGCCTTGTTTCCTGTTTCCCGATGATATCTGCACAAAAAGCCAACGTCAAGTGAGTATTTGATGAAAAACTAAACTGAATATTGTTTAAATGGATGCATATTTGACTTCTCCACGAGAATGGCTGAAGTGTACAGTTCCAAGAGAACATTTGACCACGTCACTACTAAATCTGTGTCAAAACACACTTTGCTTTATAACCATAGTTAATGTTAGACGAAGTTGTGGATTGTGAATTAATTGATTAATTAATTAAATCAATCAATTAAAAACGTAAAAGGTATTTAACAAAAATGTGGATTTGTTTCTTTTAATTTTGTTAACAATACTGTGTCTTTACGTAGATTCACTGGAACTATATTATCTTAGCAACCACGACTACCTTAGGTACCAAAGTCGCAACACACCCTGAATTCTATTTTCTTCGTACTGTATTTAAACGATTTGTTTGATGTAAATATAAGGATTGTAACTTATTTGACTGCGTATACGGTAGTATGCCCGCAGTTGGCAACGAACATTTCCTATGGTTAGCGCGTTGCCAACTGTGGGCATACTACCGTATACGCAGTCAAAATGAGGTACAATCCTTAAATGCAAGCTATGCAAATAGCTGATTTTATGCTGTAACACATACATTTTCTTGTAATTTTATTCTGTTTGGGTTATGTCCCTTTATGGGGGCCTTTTTATCCCGTTGGCGGCCCCAGAGCACACAGCACTTGCTGGTCGATGATTGGCTGTTTACTTTTCTTCACTTGAACATTTTTTTTTCATCATCGCCATTTTGTTTTTACGCATATAGAACTAAATCTAAAATTAAGCTATTTCGAAGCCCACCCTCATTCCACCCTTTTACATGTAATACGGTTTTGGGTAATTCTGCCAAATATCCACTCATGATGTAAATTGTCATTCAATTTGTATTTTGTTCTATTTCGGTGTAATTCTATCAATACTTTTTGGCGTAATTCTGTTGAATACCCACCTAAGGATGTAAATTGTCATACAATTTGTATTTTGTTCTAATACTGATGCGGAATTAGCCATCTTATGATGAGCTTTTCAAAATATTTCTGATGATAATATTTTTCATGTTTCTTTAATAAATTGTCATCTTGTATAAGATGGCCTTTTCAATTCAATCATTGGTTTTAGTTTTATGTGGAGCATGCATAAATACAACTAGTGTTTTTTATAAATATCCCTCGGGGAAATAAACTAAATGTTAGGTGCGTGTTACCGAAAACTTGGAAATAGAATGGACAAGTTATTTTATTAAGTTGTTGCATTTGTTCTACCATTACGCACATTTTTTTAAAATGCCAGAACGATATCGTCTTCACCTAATTTGAAACCACTTTTTAACCAAAGTGACTGATTTGGGGTATGTGCTAGGTGTATGTGGGTAAAGAAAGGATTTCATTGGTATTTAAGGAATACCTGTCTAAATTGTTATCCAGTTGATAACGTGTATGATAATATTATAAGCTTTCTTGACTAATACCATGGTACAGGGTATACTATTTACACATACAATATACATGATTATACCATTGTCGTACAACATTCACTATTCATTTATTAATGTTTTGTCTCATTCTTGTGTTACCCGGACATTTGTGTGTGTCATCTCATAAAGGACTGTTTGGTGACGACGGAAGAGACAAACCAGAGATTACAAACTATCCAGATTTGGCGGGAAAAGGATAAACACCTTTTTAACACTTTCGCACAAGGGCTTAAAATGTACATTGACACTTCATGATTTTGCAAAGTTAGTAGTTGCTCGATTTTGAATGATATTTTTCAAATTATAGCGATATGTATATTCTGAGCCGGTGGTAATGGTAGTTTAACTATTATTCTACCATGTTTGCTATGCAACGCCAGTTTTGATTGGTTTAAAACCATGTATTATTTTCCAATAACCCACGCTCGTGCCAATAATACACGGTCGGCAGTCACGGCTGTAACAATTTTATATATGTAATATTCACCTGTTTTATAAAAGGTTACTATAGCCGAGTGGGCTAATGGGTTAGTCTTTCAATAAATTTTTATCACGACGCGAGTTCGAATCCTATGGAGGCCCCCTATTTTAATTCTTTTTCTCCTTTTTTTTTAATTTTCAAAATCAATGCCATATGATAGATGCTCTTGATCGTAGTACTGAATTGCCTGTATATTTCATCAACAAATAATGCAATACTCAAGAAATAAATTACAAGGTTTTCTCGGGGTTTCTTTGCTGTTTTTCTATTAGAAAGAGGTCGATCTCAGAACTAAACAGTACATGGTAGAATAGAAATAATCAACTTTGACTCGTGTATTGAATTGCAAAATATCCTCGTCCTCGTTGTATATCCTGCAATAATACACGAATCATCGTTAATTATTTCTTAAATAACACGTGATGTAATGCAGTGACTGACTTAATTGTGGATTAAGTCAATGAGCTCATGTTGTAGATACATAAAAAAGATTGAATCGTCAATAGTCAAGAAGGAATTCAGAAAAAAAAACGCCATAATGTATCAAAACATAAACAAAAGCACAAAACAAAGAGTGTCAATATCTATGTGAGAAATATATAACAACTTCAGCACATGGACAAACATGCAGTTTTTACATAAAGCAATATATAGACCACGTGCTTCACAAAACATGAGAGGTAGATCAAATGGGCTCAGCATCCCATGGAGTTAATCAGCAATTAGGTCAACATATGCTGACAAAGTGTTGACAGTAATAAAATATGTTAACACACTGGTACACGCTAAGATGAGAACACCACTTAATATGTCCCCAAAATCCAAATACAACAAATCCCTTATATAGACACTGATGTCATGTCAAACGTTGTTTGCTGGGGAATTTATTATCAACAAATTAAGTTTGTTATCAAATAGGACGAGTTGTATGATTCTATATGTCTGTATGCAATTACATATTGTATAATGTTTGATATCAAATTTATAGTTCTGAGAGTTAAAATATATTTAGGTGTCTTGTCTGAATACTCCGTGCATGACATTACATTACAGGAAAATACGGTAGTTCAGTATGATATAAAGAAAGATAACTCCCATTTAAGCTTCTGTCTAATTTTGTGTTCGTAACAAAATGATTTTACTTGTTCTTTTCACATTATGATGATATCAAAGTATTTTCTGCACCTTAGATGGACATCCAACACACTTAATCACTTTAATCTTAAAAACCAAGTCTTATTTGTTTGAATAATTACTATAACGAATCGTGCAGCTCAATATCTAAATCAGCTATTCCAGCATTATTTTTACAATATACTATTGAAATTGAAATTAGTTATCAATATACAGTTGAAGAATGAGGTTGGGGTTTTAGCAAATACCCGTGACCAGATCGGTTTCCTGAGACGAAGTCGCTAGATATAATCGATTGAACCAGTTACTTTTGTACAGAGTAAATAAAAAAGTGGTATATTAATCATCACTGAATATTTTCTTCATGTACCGTCGGCGGTGCTGTCAAAAGTCCCAGGATAATCTTCCTTGACATAACATCATGCCGTGCATTCTGTAATTAGATATCCCCATATACCTTTTTAGGTATAGACAGATTTACAGGAATCTTTCACAAATATGTCCTAATATAACCTGGCAAAAGCGACGCCGTACGGCAGTGTGTATTTACCTGTAAGATATTATGTGTAATGGCTACCAGACACGATTTAATGTTTACACACGACTTGACGAAAAACAGTGTGTATTTACCTGTAAGATATTATGTGTAATGGCTACCAGACACGATTTAATGTTTACACACGACTTGACGAAAAACAGTGTGTATTAAACTCTACACCTTCGTGTACATCGAGGATGGGAAAGTTTGTTACATTGGCGTTGAGGAGCAATAATAAAGCATTTGAAATTGACAGCTATATTCAGTCTGAAATCGAATATTTATATACTATAGACGATAAATAGGACTGCGATTTTTATACAATATACTGTGCATAGCATTGCAATATTTCAATAAAACATTCATTCTGCAAAACGATGATAAAATATTATTCACGTTTTAAACAGTAATGATAATAAACAGCAGGTAAAAATAAGTAGTTCATCAACTAGATATGTATAACCTGGTGTTTTTATTATGTTTGCAATGGACTTCTATTGTTTGAAAAACTCGGGCATGTCCTTAAACAAAATAAACCAAACCAAAACTATTGACTGAGATTTGTTGTGAAAGGGGCGAGCCGTCACCGGTTTTAAACCTGCATGAGTTACGTATGCATGTCATAAAACTTATCACAGTACAGCTGGAAATATTCGTGGTGATTTTAATATGCATGTGTGTAGCACGAAAACATATGATCAGCGAATATGTATATGCATGCTGAAAGGTATAGAATTATAACTGCATTATTATTAATTCATTGTTTTTATCAATTATAGAATATCAACAAGATGTTTATTTTCTTTGAGGCATTTTGGTCATAGAGAATAACTCCAGGTACTCTGTAAGGTACATGTGTACGTGTGTTCTATTCCAGGTGTTCCGTAAGGGTACGTGTGTTCTACTCCAGGTGTTCCGTAATGGTACGTCTGTTCTACTTCAGGTGTTCCATAAGGGTACGTGTGTTCTATTCCAGGTGTTCCATAAGGGCACGTGTGTTCTACTCCAGGTGTTCCATAAGGGTACGTGTGTTCTACTCCAGGTGTTCCGTAAGGGTACGTGTGTTCTACTCAACGTGTTCCGTAAGGGTACGTGTTTTCTACTCCAGGTGTTCCCTAAAAGTACCTGTGTTATATTCCAGGTGTTCCATAAGGGTACGTGTGTTCTATTCCATGTGTTCCGTAAGGGTACGTGTGTTCTACTCCACGTGTTCCGTAAGGGTACGAGTTTTCTACTCCAGGTGTTCCCTAAAAGTACCTGTGTTATATTCTAGGTGTTCCATAAGGGTACATGTGTTCTATTCCAGGTGTTCCGTAAGGGTACGTGTGTTCTATTCCAGGTGTTCCGTAAGGGTACGTGTGTTCTATTCCAGGTGTTCCGTAAGGGTACGTGTGTTCTACTCCAGGTATTCTGTAAGGGTACGTGTGTTCTACTCCACGTGTTCCGTAAGGGTACGTGTGTTCTACTGCAGGGGTTCCGTAAGGGTACGTGTGTTCTACTCCACGTGTTCCGTAAGGGTACGTGTGTTCTACTCCAGGTGTTCCATAAGGGTACGTGTGTTCTACTGCAGGGGTTCCGTAAGGGTACGTGTGTTCTACTGCAGGGGTTCCGTAAGGGTACGTGTGTTTTACTCCAGGTGTTCCATAAGGGTACGTGTGTTCTACTCCAGGTGTTCCGTAAGGGTACGTGTGTTCTATTCCAGGTGTTCCATAAGGGTACGTGTGTTCTACTGCAGGGGTTCCGTAAGGGTACGTATGTTCTACTCCAGGTGTTCCGTAAGGGTACGTGTGTTCTACTCCAGGTGTTCCGTAAGGGTACGTGTGTTCTATTCCAGGTGTTCCGTAAGGGTACGTGTGTTCTATTCCAGGTGTTCCGTAAGGGTATGTGTGTTCTACTTCATCGACGATACCTGCCCTGCAAATGTAATTCAAATGAATGTGTTGCGCCTGTCCTTAAACGAGAATAAGTAACCAGTAAACATTCATTTAATAACGTTTATGTACATATTACAGATCTTCACACTCTAGACACTATCAGCAATAAAATTGAAAAATAGCGTTGCACACGAAAGAGAACAATAAATGAGTTAGGTTTCGCGATATACTGATAGAAAAACAAAACATATTCTAGTTACCTGTCAGATATATACTGAGGAGCGATAGGTAAAGTTATATCACCATTCTATAGTTCTTCTATAAGTATTCCAAGGTATATAAATCCACATTCAACGCAGATATCAGCAGATGTATGTCACCGGCTGAGAGCACTATAAATATAACCAAATTTTATTTACTGATAAAGTGGGCAAACAAATGCATACAGTACATTTGCATTTTACTTTACATTTACCTTGACTTATGGCTGATGAATTTGTTTACTTATTACCTTTGTTTTAAGCTCGGACTAGATGAATAAAAACCGAATCTACATGTGCGTTATATGATATCTATCAAGTCGTTCGTTCCATGTGACACACTTACCTGTCTATTACCGGGTGTGTGTTTATGCGTGTGGGTGTGTTTATGTGTGTAAGTGTGTATACGTGTGGATAAGCGTGTGACAATGTGTCTACACAGTCGATACGCTTATCTATCAGGTGACCAAACATGTCAGCTATGTATTATTGAATATCGAGCATGAGTTAACCTTTAATTTAAGATGTGGTGTTTAAGTTTCACCCTGATTGTCCACACGCTGGTCATCGTTCTGGTAGCCGGACATCAGTTACTGTATGTGAAGGAGAAGGTGTCACTTGTCCAAACAGCTGTGAATGAAGGGGAGTCTGTGCTCGTGACATTAGCCAGTCAGGCAGGACTGGACGGCATACTGACCAAACCAGGTACCTCAACGCAATAGGTCTAATATATATATCATACTACTAACATATGATGGGAAGTATTGTAATGACATGTATTGAACGTGAAGAGAGATGTGGATGGGTAGATAGTTTAACATTGGAGGAGGAAGTCGATCTAAATATCAATACTTCCTCTTTACTGTATGACTTAAAACGTAGGATGTAGTCCCATCTCCATTAGAGATGTTATAAAAAATAAACTACATGTATATGCGTTTACATATAAACAGTAAAGCAATGTTAACACATTACATCAACAAGTTCCTGATCGCGTACAGCAAATATTTACACTTTTTATGTGGCATCAATGACTGAAAAACTTCCATATCCACATTTTAAACATCTCAAAATCAACGATGACGTTTTAATGTCCATGCCGACATTATACATTTTGTACATGTAGGTAACAGGATAGGTACACAAGTATCTTTAACGTTCATACCTAGCGGTACAGATAACAGGGTAGGTATAACATGTATCTTTAACGTTCATACCTAGCGGTACAGATAGCAGGGTAGGTACACATGTATCTTTAACGTTCATTACCTTAGCGGTACAGATAGCAGCGAATAGGTACACCAAGTATCTTTAAACGTTCATACCTAGCGGTACAGGTAACAGGGTAGGTACACAAGGTATCTTTAACGTTCATACCTAAGCGGTACAGATAACAGGGTAGGTACACAGGTAACTTAAATGTTCATACCTAGCGGTACAGGTAACAGGGTAGGTACACAGGTAACTTAATGTTCATACCTAGCGTTACAGATAACAGGGTAGGTACACAAGTATCTTTAATGTTTCATACCTAGCGGTACAGATAGCAGGGTAGGTACACAGGTATCTTGAACGTTCATACCTAGCGGTACAGATAACAGGGTAGGTACACAAGTATCTTTAACGTTCATACCTAGCGTTACAGGTAACAGGGTAGGTACACAAGTATCTTTAACGTTCATACCTAGCGGTACAGATAACAAGGTAGGTACACAGGTATCTTTAATGTTCATACCTAGCGGTACAGATAGCAGGGTAGGTACACAGGTATCTTTAGCGTTCATACCTAGCGGTACAGACAACAGGGTAGGTGCACAGGTATCTTGAACGTTCATACCTAGCGGTACAGATAACAGGGTAGGTGCACAAGTATCTTTAACGTTCATACCTAGTGGTACAGATAACAGGGTAGGTACACAAGTATCTTTAACGTTCATACCTAGCAGTACAAGTAACAGGGTAGGTACGCAAGTATCTTTAACGTTCATACCTAGCGGTACAGGTACCATTTGAGTTTCATTTATTGCTATACAATACATGTAAAAAACAATTATGTTGCTGCAAGCGAAATTCGGATTTTTGAAAATTATTTTATGAGTTGCCTTATCATGAAAAATGCCACACATACAAGTTTGCTTTAACTTATGTTATTATGACGTCATGTTGACATGATCTGAAGCTGATGTTTCAAAAATATGTTAAGGTTAACACTATTTCGTTCTCTCATTCTTTCGGAATTCTTCTTGTCTTCCTCTCAGGTAACCTCACACTGTTCGGGCCTACTGATGACGCCTTCTTTGAGCTTCCCATGGAAATACGACAAGCTTTGGAGGATGATAACCAGACCAGGATTGCGTTCCTCAAGTACCACATAGTCAACCAGACTATACACAAGTCTCAGCTAAAAAACGAGGCTACCTTCAACACTCTCTATGGACAGCCAATCCGCATCAACTTCTACCACAACAATACAGTAGGTCATAGAAAAAACACATTGTCAAAATGGTTCCTACACATACAAAATGTAACTGTAATGATACCAATATTTACTGAATGTTTATAATTATATAATGTCCTGTTTATGAAGTTGAACATTTCTTTGAAAGTAATATGCATAAGCACTTGCTATTTAATTGATGTTTGGCAATAACATGTACTTGGTAAATGTTTAAATTGATTTGTTTATTGGTGATGTCTATGATGATCAACTTGAGGTCTTAATGTATAATACTGATAAAGATAATATCGAACTACTTTCTTCATATCTCACATATGTGTTAAATCGTATCATATATGGTTGTAATGGTTAAAAGTGGAAAATACCTGTTTGTTGTCGGTATAAAGCATGAGCGTTTCATGTAGCCAAGAGTTTCTTTTGTTCCAGGTGGCGACAGCATCTGGGCGTCCTATCGACCTCGGCAGGGTTGATCTGAATGCAACAAACGGTGTGTTGAACGTCCTGGATGGGGTGATGCTTCCACCAACGGGAACAATGGCGGACGGATGTCGCCAGGCGCAGCCTCTCCAAACACTCACCACACTCTTCATAGAGTCCAGTGTCATCAAGGATGTCAGTAGTACGTAAATCAGTGCATGTATTGGCTCTAATTTGTTTTACCTTCATTTCGACTTCTTAAATCACCAGAGTTGCATTGGATGAGGCCACGAAAGCATTGATTGTAAGGGGAGAGCTAGACTGCCCCGTGTCTCTAGAATATTGAAATTATAAATAATAGTAATCATAAAACTTAGGGTCTGGTGGCCAGTATATGGGAGAGCAACCGTCGGAGTGCTTTTTGATTTTTTTTTACCACCCATCATGCCGCAAATGTGCATATTGATACATATTTATATGTCATAGTATAATACGTATTCACGATGATGTCAATGTGTCTGTTCTGCTAATTCGATGTTATTGCTGTAATATGTTTTGGTAGCACTGGGGCCTCTCACTCTATTCGCCCCAACCAATGAAGCCTTCGCCAAACTTCCAAAAGGAGCCATTGACGGACTTCTGAAGAATACAACGGCACTCAAAGGTCAGAATATAGACATACGCTATACGTAATCATGAACAGTTTATTGCAATTTCCTTTTTCAAACTGTTGTTGTAAACCTATCAAAAGATGTGACGCATCCATTGAATGACAAAAAGAGTTAACCTTAATTAGTATTTATATTGAGATACTAAAAGTATTGTCCTAAATTAAAGACACATCTTCAATGTTTTTAGGCTGTAAATTTATAACACAAACTATTTACAGTTAATCTCAAAGTAACGGGTTGTAGACATCGTAAATATGACAACGCATGTACATTTTCCCCACCGATATATTATCGTTGTTTTGATGTGCTCCCAATGGTTTGCGTGCAGGATTTAGACATATTCCCTACATATGTACTACCAAACATATGTAGTCACGTGCGTGTTTTGATCCCTTTACAGAGTTGATGTATTACCATGTAGTATTAAACACCTACTTCAGGGCTGGCATGGAGACTGGATCACTGAAAACGCTCAACGGCAACTCAGTCAACCTCACCGTGTCTCTGGGTAATGGTTTAAACTCTCGATAGTGTTCAATAAATTTACCTTGTCTAAAGTAAAATCGCCTTTGGAGTAAACATAATTATATGACCCATGAAAATAACTATTTCTAATTGGCATAACATTTTCTTTTTGATACCTTACGATCCATTTTTGTATACTGTATAGAAGATCGGAAAGATTGATGTGAGATGTAGCCTGCCCGTGCAGTTGCTCGAACTAGCAATCTTTTACTCTCGTTATTGGACATCCTAATTCATCTTTTAGGCTAAAGGGAAATTCCCGATATCCTGAGCTAGTAAGATGACTGGTATATTACTTACTTACGGTCTTTTAGAACAGAAGTTCATGTAATCCAGTGTCGTTTCGTAATTGTTTTCTCTTTGGCTGATCCCTTCAGCATGCTACTATCAAACTGTATAAATATATTCGATCTCAGTTCCCATGACCTTCGCTAAGCTGAATCGGTTTAATGACAATCAAACGTATTATAAACGTTTGGATTATTTTTGTATTCGGATTTTTTATCTTCAGATGGTGTGAAGGTAAACGGTGCTAATGTGATATCTGTTGATGAGACTGTCTCTAACGGAGTCATCCACATGCTTGACACGGTCCTAACACCACCTTAATGCTGGATGATCGATCGTTTTCCTCGAAGCCCTTGAGTTGAAGTACGGGTGATAATGGCCCATGTCTATCCTTAACATTCGTAGAGACAAGGGGATTTTAATTTACAGTCAGGTGAATATTGTGTAATGTCCTGATCTGTTCTAATGTGCCAAACCAATATTAACTAAAAACTGTTTATGGATTACATCGTTAAGAGGGTCGTGTAGAAGTTATTGGAGTGCTATAAGTTGAAAGTGCCATTCCACATGAGACGTGCATGACAATCAATAAAGGGAGCATCATTGGATAATAAGGATCAAAATAGCATTAAGATGATGGCCACTGATATGATAAACATATCAATGGATGGTAAAAACAAGACGATATTTTGCTTTATATTGCGCTACTGATAGTCATCGATACCTCTAAATATGTTCATTAAAAAGAATTTATGAAAATGTTATTGTGTGTTGTTATCTCAAAATATGGTATTTAAGAGCGCTATCATTTGATTTATATTTCACATATTTCTGGACACCATACTTACAATATGAGGCCCATAGTGTTATTGTGGCGAGTTTATATGTTGTTTGGCATCACATGGGCTTGGCACGATTTTCCAAATGATGGTCCATATATATATGTATTATAGTGTCTGTCAGACACTATCATACATATATATATGGACCATCATTTGGAAAATCGTGCCAAGTCCCCTGTGTTTGGCATCACGTATTATATACTATGTCCATTTGAGGTTGTTGAAATCACGCGTATCATGCATATTAAACTAGTTGTTGGACAGCCCTTTTAATGATAATTGTTCACCACATGTTGGACTACATGATTATATTTGATAACTGGACAATTTGATTTATTGTTTACATTTTACTACAGTCGGGTGTGATAAATTAAGGCCACACACATCCGGGCGGACAACGTTACTGGGTCGTTATTGGGATCCTGGGGAAACTTATCGCTGTTACTATAGGCAATATAACTACTCATATTAACTCGATAATCCATTTAGTGGTTCACCCTCCATAATATTTTCAGTAGGTTTAGGACAACATATTTCCCATGTGTGTCTTCTTTAATAAAATTTTCATTATACAAAATGTAGTTGATGATAACATATTTCCCAAGGGTATATATCCTTTCACATAATATCTTTTAAAAGTTTGGAGAATGTGATCAAACTTGGATCATATTCCCCAATATATCTTTCCAATTATCATCAGTTTCAATTAGATATATTTAGAATAAGTGACCTATTACGAAAACAATTCTGTTTTCTGAGGGGACTTCACATTACGTTCCTTGACGTTCTTCCCTTTGGCTGTCTTCTTATTTAATTATTCTGCACTCTTTGTGATTAAAATGTCCATCTTGTTTGCTGGTATTCAAATTTGGTGTAAACCATAAATAGCACAAATTAATTAAATAAAACAGCTCGCTCAAATTACATAAATCAGTTTACACAGACTAGATCTTGCACTGCCTAACAGAGCTGGCGGCACAAATACTTTGTTTATTACATTGTATCATTACTCGGGGGAATACATATCAAATAAACAACTTGGTTATGTCGATACAAATCAGTCGGGTAGAGGAATCCTGACCGATGTCAGCCCAGAGACATTTACTAGCGCATGCAGAATATACTGTCATCATAGATATATCAGTACACTTTCCTAAACCAAACTAATGTTCGTGAAGAAAAATTACTTTTATAATTATAATTTGCTTGACGCTAGCATAGGAATGTACAAACGTAACAGAAAGCAAATTATGTTTCTAAAAACATAATCATTTATCGATCGTTAATACAGTTTTTTAAAGAAAGTATGGAGAATTACATTCTCCATGAAACTGAAGTTCTTAGAACTTTACCGACAACCTTAACTTAGGCGAGGTTCTAGCTGGAAAACACAACTCCTGTCCGGCATAGAAGTAAGATAAAACCTTGTATTCATGCATGTTGAATACATGTAAATGTACATTAATGAAGTTGCTCAATAATAAACATGAGACATGTCAACATGTTTATTTTGTCATTATCAAATGCCAATTTTGTTGGATAGCCTCGTAGTTTTGACAGTATAATCATGATCTTGTGTATGTTAGCAAGCTATCATAACATACAAACGTCGGTGTGATTTACAAAACATAAGGTAGGAAGGGTTTTGTTCGTAGTATATTCGTTTGTATACACTGTACAACAAGCTATGGATGAAGGGGAGTTAAGAAGCTTGTGTCGTTGTAGCTATACCATGGTGGAGTACCTTTGTCAATCCTATGTCCACGGCTGTGATTGTCGACGCAATGCAATGTCTCTGAAAAACTACCTATTTCTCCTGTTCAGGTTTGCTAGCGTAATATATAATTGATATGTTATGGATATACACATTATTTCGATGTTACAGTTTATGTTTCTCGTTGGTGGGCCATTGTACTATGTTGTGAGAGCTCGGCTGGTCTCAATCGGGGCACCCATCTTTTCATAAACACCAATTTGTCGAAGGCAACTGCAAATTTCTTGTTGGTAATGTAATACACAAGCCAGTTAAGTGAGGGATGGAGATGTGCAAAAACTGTGATATACAGATGGATGGCATGGGAGAAAGTGTTATGGGTGTCTACAACCATCAATATAGCGAAGGGTATCCAGCAAGTCGAAAACACAGCGTACACCACAAAGATAGTCCGAGCGAGGTGGAGGGACTTCCGAACGGCTTTTCTTTGTAATAATGATGGAATTGATAGGTGGTCCTGGTGGTTTGGTTTTTGTCGTCTTTCGTTTTTTTCAGCATCCGTGATATCAGAGGCTGATATCATAGTGGCAGAAAGTTGTGAATGTTGTTGAATGCGTTTCTGACTTTTTAAAACATATATATACAAACTGATATAGGAAATTCCTGTCACAATAACTGGCACCCAGACAAGAGTCACTGAAAAAACGACGGTATAGGGGAAGGTAGCCATCCTATCCCAGATACATTCTAAACTCTTACGGTCGAAGCTGTGGTCGCCTATTCCAGCCAGATTAAGAAGCACCAGTGTGATACCGACCATATAGAGGGCGCCACATATGATGATGCAATTCCGGCCGGTGAAGATCCGGTTGTAGTGACGGTTATGGCATATGTGGATGTACCTGTTAAAGCTGAGGCAGGCGATGGAGCCCAGGGACACGATACAGGAAACAGTACATATGGAGGCTATCGTTCGACACAGTCCTGGAACACGATCGAAGAACTGCTCGCCTTCGAGTTTAGCTGAAATTACAAGGCCTATTATTAACGAAATTGTAACATCTCTAAATGATTATAAATATATATATAATTCAATCTTGCATGTAATATGCATTTTCATTAGCTTGGTAAAAAAAAAGCCCATAAAAATAACATCGCCGTTTCTAATGTCGGTGTTGGTTGGCTGATACAGTGGTGTAATGATTTTTAAGAGAACAAAGTCCATTAATAATGTGTATTTCCACAGGGATTATGTACAGCAGATCAAATTATAAGGATTGGTTTATAGATATAAGTTATGAAACTATCATACAAAAATACGTGTGCACTTTCATCATACATCTCTTGAACATAAATTACAAAATAAATCACGTTAATTCTTAAGTATTGGGATCGACAATCGAATAGAAAAAATACTTAAGAGCAGATCTATACATGTATTCCATTTGAACAGTTTTAAGTGTCCAAACTATGCAATGTTCAGTTGATTTTGTTCTCATTTGTTTTTTAATTCAAAACCAGAAAGAATGAAATTCATCTTCAGCACGTGATAACTGATTACGTCATTGAAATCCTATTCATGATACCGTTACGTGACGAAGAACATTATAACAAAATGATATGAACACGGATGACATCTGGATTGTTGGTTAATATCCGCCATCGTCTGAATGATTATAGAACTACATAGTTAGATACGCCTTCATTATAGTGAGAGCATTATATAATTTTTTCCAAATGTACTTTCGGAAGGAAGTAAAATACGTGCATACTGTAATGAAACATACAAACACTACTAGTGGATATGATGTTTTTGGGTGATATATTGCATCCAGAATAAAACATGTAATTAAGCATGGGTAAAATAATTGGTAAAAATTGTGGAGATGCCGGGGATTGAACCCGGGGCCTTTCACATGCGAAGCGAACGCTCTACCACTGAGCTACATCCCCTATATATGTATATATAGTTTCGATAGCAGGAATGTAGGTTTATCTTCGGTGTATACATTTTATCAATTACTGATAAAGATATATCAGAAGCATCTAATAATCAATATTATATAAAAAAAAAAATGTAGCTGTATAAATATAAAATAGAGAATTAGCATTCATATACTTGCACAGCTAATAAGTTCTGATGGATATAAAGATATAATTTAAACGTATGTATTCTTGTCAAAAATTCATACATTCTTTTTCACCAATTACATAACACCTGTCGCCTACATTTGTACAGAATCTAGAGAGTAAATAAATAAGGTTCATAAATCTGCCAAAATCAGCTTGATATGATGTTTTTAGTCCCCTACCGGTGAAACCGGGGGACTATAGGTGTCCTCCCCGTCCGTCCGTCTGTCGGCCCCCTCAGTTTTCTACAATTTTCTCGACAATGCTTCAAATAATGTTGATGAAAGTTGGCATGACACTTCAGTATGAGAAGCTACATATCAACTTCGAGTTTCAGGTTTCAAGGTCAATGTTACTGGTTTAGCGGGGGCCTGTATGAGACATGTGTTGCTTTATCAATACTCTCGAAAATGCTTGTTAAATCTGCAATTGAATACAAATAGATAAACAGATCGTCTAGATGAAACAAATACACAACAGTCTCGCTTTATGAAAGTGTCACTGTAACCTAATGTAACCACCCATAACCAAACTACCACAACCAGTCCAGCATATAAATGAATGGATTAATCAATTAATGATGTGTACGATATGATTATGGATACAATATACATAATAATGATGCTTACTTTATGCCAATGGGTGTATGATAGTTATGAAAATCCAATGAGCAAATGTGATTGATTGAAGAATGTTAAATTTAAGATTACAGAGAGTAAGAACCCTCCTGTGCGAGGACAATATTGGTAAGGAGACGGAACCCAAGGCCTTAACACTGGCCGTCATCCAACAAAGCTGGCCTTGGAGCATTAAAAAGATAAGAGAACAAAAATGCCTGAATTGAATTGGTCGTTTGAGATCAAAATCATTTTTCAAAATAGGGAAGATTGTTCCTTCTGGTATAAGATTTGTCATACACAACATACACAGCTGCTAGTATGCCAGCCGATTTATCTATGTGACTAACCTGTATTATGGGATTTATATGATAGTTTGAACTTGATGTTCTTCTCTATTAACACATAAAGTAGTCGCATAAATATGACTTTGAATAAAGAAGAGACATTTTTAATACAAGAACATAAACCTAGGGTTTCCCTTTATTTACAATTTTTCACTGCAGCGATATAATTAATCGTCAGAGAATCCGTATCTCTAGATATTATAACATTCATACATAAAAATCGATGATTTTCACTGTATTACCACAATATTTACATAAACGTATGTAAAATCAATTAGTACATAGTTGTTCATTCAGCTATCTATTATTTATATAATAATCTTATAAACAAGTAAATATGTCATATCTTTTTTTAAAGTCTATATTTGGGAAAACGAAAAAATACGGGCTTGTAAATAAACAAACAAACAAAGGATTTACTCTAGGATCATTAAATAAATATATATCAATAAGATAAAACCGTGTGTTTCGGAAGGCCAATCATCTCCTGGTTTATCGCCGAGAGTATCCATGTATATCTAGGTCAAAATGAGATCATTATCTAAAATCAATCAGAAGCATTTTAATGAACATTAAACACCTCTGATATCACATTACATTGGTTTTTAATGACTTTATGATGATTATCATTTAAATGATCACTATTACATTCGTCGGTGAAAGCTGTGTTGATTTTTCTTTACAAGTTTCGGTTTAATATGGTGCATGTCATATCGTTCCAGTGTCCATATTAACACATATACAATTACTAAAACCGGCGTTTCATTATTTATCTGTGTCACAGTTTATTATTCCCCAGCCATTACATGCAGGTCGTAAAAGGTTCATCAACTGTACACACATAATTTCCAATAAAAAAAGCAATTTTCTCTGAAGGTTTATAGCCTCATCAAAATGACTGTGTATACATTATAGGTTCCACCTGAACTTCAGCTTTACGATCACAAGCACCAAGCTTCTCGACCCAATCCGATAACCCGTAAACTTATTAGTATCATACGGGTTCCTAGTGTTCTGTCATATACGGAAATAGTCAAATGACGGAGTCAATTGATCATAACAACGATATATTTTATTTTAATTAATAGAATAACGGTGGCAGAGATCGATTTTAGGTTAGCTGTACGACAGTTACTAATGGAAACGGCTCGACTTTTTTTATTTAAGAATGGTAGTTGTAGGTCGATGGTTCAGCTGGTTTCATCAATTGAAAGTTGAGAAATTAGCAACAGTAAAAAATGATGCAAAAAGGACGAACATCTTATGGCAGTCACGGGGATCAAGTCATACCTCCTGCGGTTAACACAGAGAATTTGGTACCTAGGAACCTGACACATTGTTTACATAGACAATAAGGGGCTTTATGGGGCTATATACCCACGAGAAAATAGACACCTTACACATTCTATCCATAGGATGTTACAAGAACTATAGTCATGTGAAACTACGTAAATACATTGTATCTATAGGATACCATAAAATGCCACACGGAATACAGTCACAAAAACAAGACAATTTATTGTATCTATAGGATACCACAAGATGTCACTAGGAATATTCTCACGAGGAATTAGACCAATGCCAGTACATTGTATCCATAGGTTACCGTAGGATGCAACGCGGACTAGAGTCACGTACAAAATATAGATAAACACATTGTATCGATAGGATACCATCAGAGAAACTAGACACCTTAAATATTGTATTTATAGAATAACACACGACTAAGGTCATAACTACTACATGGTCTAAATCATGATTAACTAGACACCTTATACATTGTATCTAACGGCCACCACATGGTCTAAATCATGATTAACTAGACACCTTATACATTGTATCTAATGGCCACCACATGGTCTAAATCATGATTAACTAGACACCTTATACATTGTATCTAACGGCCACCACATGGTCTAAATCATGATTAACTAGACACCTTATACATTGTATCTAACGGCCACCACATGGTCTAAATCATTATTAACTAGACACCTTATACATTGTATCTAACGGCCACCACATGGTCTAAATCATTATTAACTAGACACCTTACACACTGTAACCCTTTGTTACCACAAGGATCTTTGTCACTAGAAGCTAAATTAATTACATGCTGTATACATACACCACTGTTAGGACAAAATTGCAAGTATAAATGGTCAGCTATCGATTCTTGATTCCCAAATGGACTGTAGTAAACTAACTTGTACATTTGTAAATCCTGAACAACGACTGATTTAGCTAATGATTACACGAGTTACTTACCTACTATACCCATAGGGTCAGCTACCGTAGTGATATATAGATCAGATATAGCCAAGTTGACGATGAAGATAGACTCCCTATTCTTTAGTGACTTCTGCGTTGATACTGCGACGATCACTAGAACGTTTCCGAAAGTTCCGACGATGGAAGCAAATGTGAGGACAATGATACAAGGAATAGCAAGTCCAGGGCTCTCCTGAAGGAACTGGTGGCGGCCCCATATCTGATCAGAATGGATGGCAGTCGGGGCTTCCATCGTTGTTGTATAGTTATCCATTTTGTTTGACTAGTTATCACCCTGCCAACACACACAATGATAAGCTATTATAATAATAACATTGCTACGTGTAACCAAGCACAACATTGAGTACAGTGTTGTCATCGGTCTCTATGGGAAGGGACGTCTTCAACATTCTGATGGCAAAACTGCCCCCAAAATCGTTATACATGCAACGGTTGGTAGATGTAAAGACATAAAAATATTTCTAGTGCCAAAACAAGCACCTATTATTGCTGCGCCGCAAAGATACTGTTCTCATTTATAATTCAGTTTTATCATGTTTAAGCTTTTAACTTGCTGATGGGATTGAGCTTCTTTCTCGGCAGCAGACTTGAATCCTTTTAAAATTTATATTACATACAATAACATTGCCGAGGCACACGCCCATCTCAAGTCAACGTTCAAGTCATAGCGAATGCTCTGTCAACATATTTTTTCTTTTCTAGCATAAACCAATGTTAAGATCACCATCCCCTTAAATCATTAATCAATACCCTCCCCCTGGAGTCCAAAGTGGTAAAGAGCATTAGCTGTCCCATCTCTGTTGTGTCAGAACCGAGAACTTTCTGTTTCACGAGGAAAGAGGCATTGTCAGTTAAAACGGAAACAAATGTACCTGCAACTCTAAATAATTCATTTGTTGCATGATCGCAAATTTTAAATGTTAATAATACCAGACGTCAAACATAGTTTAACTTGATTTGTAGAAAAATAATATTGATTTACTACAAGCAGGCAAACTTTAAAACGTTTTGTTTAAAAAAAACCCAAAAAAAACACCAGTCATTTAGAACTCTCCGTAGAGAGTCAGTAGCTATTCCGAATAGCAGAACATCCCACAAAGCTATTGGAGGTTATGAGAAGACCTCTGTACGTTACCTGACTGACTGACACACGGAGAGACACCATAGTAGCAGTAATAACAATGCCAACGGCCATGTCAGCAGTTGATACTTGTTAATAGCATTGATCACGAAAAACATCAAAGAAAAATGTCTATACTGACAATTACTATTAATATAATAGGGTAAAGGCTAAGCTGAAGGAGTCTTGGTTACACGTATACGAAAGAGTAACAAAATGCACGTTGTAATCTGTCGTTTTGAAATGTTTTTAATTTTGCTTGTTACATTGTATGTTATGGAAGAGGACATGCTGACCTTTCTCAAAACATATTAATAAGTATATGTAGGCTTATTCATTGTATCACTAACAACTTGCTGAACAAGTACATATGTAATATAACAGTCGATATGTCGAGTAGAACAACATTAACTATCCTATTATTACATGTGTTTGTTGAGAAAGTAACGCGATGTCACAGAAAGATGGAACCATTGACTAGTCCGATCGTTTAACTGCTTAATTTCGTGTCAATATTTACAACTACAAATCGGAATCGTTTTCGTATCAATACGCGGATGTACAAATACCGGTACATAATGTACGCTCAAGCTTTGATTTATTGTCTAAAATTTGTAAATAAGCACGTGGGCTCTAATAAGTACGTAGTTACGAGGTTTCTAATCCGTATAAATTTACTGCCTCTGATTTATAGATATATGCATCTATGGTATCTCATTTGAAGATAAATTTGCGGGTTATGATTTTCAAATAGATATATGATGTATAATTTCTACATATGTATGCGGCCTCTAATTTGTACATACACTGTATGTGATATGACCATCTGTATATAAATATGTGGTATTGGAAATCGATGGAATTATAATATTTAATTAGCACAAAGATACGTGGTCGCTAATTTATAGATATATAGCTATATATGCGGTTTCTAATTTCTCCGCAGATAAGCAGTCTCTAATCTACTTGTATCATACTATAGATCTGAAGTATCGAATTCTTTGATATCTTCTTTCGTGTCTTTTTCAATTTGCTTTTCGGAATATTGCAGCGGATCATCTCGTAAACAACATATTTCCTTCGAAATTATCTTGTACAGGCAGTATGGCGTAAATTCTGCAAATGCATTACCACTAATGTAAGTAGGCATGCATGTTTTCTTAATCAAACTCACGGAATTTACTATCACAAGTGTACTGAGGTCAGACAAGACTGAAAACAAAGTAAATCAAAAACAGAAAATAATAATAAAAAAGACGGTACAAATTGAGTGATTTAGTTACTTCTCTACGGACTGCAGCCATTATACATTGCCAGTGTCATTGTAAGTACAGACATCGCGTGTCGACATTTTAGTTAGAAGGAAAGTCTGGCCTATAATGTATTGCATTAGATAACCTTGTTGGTGAGGGACAATCATTGCAATGTATCTGTATTAAAACTGGTACACTGTCTACCTTAGGCGACAACTACATACCGGGCCTTTCTCAAGAGGACCAGTATTCTATCATATATAGCATGACAAAGGTCCATTAACCGTTTTTACAGCTATACTGTCGGAATGTTACTGATACAGAATGAAATCAAATTAGGACATTACAATGTCTCGGAATAGCGTCTTCCTACGGAACTCCTTGGTGACCTGAGTGACAACAACATTTTTACCAGGCTTCAGTATGGCATGTTCATGGTAATCGTGCTCTTGGTTCATATCACTACTTCGCTTGGATCCCACATAAAATATCTCATCAAGTCTGAAACGCCTCGTTTGCAAAAATGATTACTAGTCCTGCACGTGCCGAACCTTGATAATAATTTCTTTTGAATTTACATGAAAGAATAATCTGTCCTGTGTACGTTTCCTGTTTACAACGGAATGTAAATATATCGGAGAAACTGTCCTTTAAAACTGGAGAAAAAAATCAGATAACCTAAATTATCAAACGGGCAACTCCCAATCATAAACTGATCTAATCATTACACTGCTGTCGGAAATAACAAGTTGCATCTCTACTGAAGAAATTGCGAATAAAAAGAGTAGAAAAACAGTATGATCGGGAGGTCAGCCGAGGCCTATTCCGATCGAATACATGTCGGACGTTAAGAATAACAATGACCTTCATTAATGATTGTAAACACATGTACGATGTACCCGGTAAAGGTGACAGTTATACACTACGATAGAACTGTTTATATTCTATAGTACTGTAGATAAACATATAAATGTACAGTATATCGAATGTCTATGTACATGTACTCGTATTTGATTAAAAATAGCCGGTTCTTCTTACTTGTATGCACTGGGGTCTGGGGAGAGCTAGGTAACTCGGCAATCGAACGACTGATATGTTGTGACCTCCGTACTGAATCTCGTGTCCAATCACAAGTATTTAAAGTGAAATGAATGTTGCATACGAGTTGAGTTGTCAGATTAAAGACTTTTTTTATTGTTCTGTTAACTATCGAACGAAATATAACGTTTCACAGTTTCAAAACAAATTTTGTCTCTAAATAAAAACAGTGGCAAATTTAAATATAAACAAAAATATAAATCTGCATTGATACCTCAGAATAATCTCATATATGAAAATACACACACAAAAAAAACCAGGTTAAAATCAAGGCAGATATGTTTTGTTTATCCAGTATAGTTATTGATTTTCTCTTTCCATGTTTATTATTGACACCAATACCGGTACCAATCTAACATCGCTGTGGGAATATGTTTTTGGTCTTGACGATCAGGAATCGGAAACAATTTTTTATTCATTACTGTTCAGGGACCAATTAACAGTCGATGTAATTGCTAATCAAGATTTATATCCATTGCCATAACAAAATCAACAGTTGATGTGAAATCAATTCTAGTGTTAAACCAGTAGAAACGTTTGTTTGTTTGGGTTGTGTTGCTACTATAAATGCGCTCTTAGCAGTAACTCGAACAAACAAATCTCCGCTGACGTCACTCAACCTAGTGATAAATAGCGTCTTCAGACAGATCGGTACAAAATTCCATCAATCTGAAAATCAGATAAAATTTCAATCAGGTCTGCATTACAATTTGAGTGGATGTTTACGTAAGAATATAACATTATTGACTCTACTTGTTTGTTGCCGTAGTGATTACGATTTTTGTAGTGTGAATGGAAACATGTTACTGTCGTTATTTAAAGTTCTACTGTTTAATACGTTAATACTTCTGGACGGTAAGACGTGTTTCGTAAAATATAAAACTGGTTTTAACAATATCGACATCTGCACCATGACACGTAGATCCGAGAAGATGAACTCGTCTTAACACATAAAACAGCAGGCAACGTTAACGTCAGTCAGCATCTAGCAACCGTGAACAGGTACTGTATAGTTGGTCATTTTCGCGGGGATACAGTTTCGCTATATCCGCGGTCATATAATATAGCGCTAAAATAAATATCCAGCGACTGTTTACATATATATGTGCAAACATACGGAAGTGTTAACTACAGAATGTATACAAGGCGTGGTTGTTAGAAAGTAAATACTCGGGAACGGACAACCGCAAACTGTCATTAGCCGCGTGATTTAAGAACTATACACTAAACACAACATCCATGTTGCCATCATTACATGTGGTAGCGAGATAATAAGTAAACATCCCATTCAGGTATAAACAAAAGGTGAAGTCATTAAGCTTCCGTGATTGAATACATAAAATACCTAACTTCTCACTATGAAAGATGGAACCCAGAAAAAGAGTCTTCAGGTCTGGCGAAATGAAGGAACGCCTCTTTCTGACTAAAACATAACCATTGAATTCGAATTCGCATCATGACTCTTAAATTACCCGACATCTAATAGGAATCTTTTTGTAGAAAGTCTCAATCAGCACGAAAAATTCCCTAGCTAAATTAGCCCCGGTGAAAAAACTGCATCTCTTGGGAAATCAAATGTAGAATTATTGAGTTATTGACATGTACATGCAATTAACTTTTTAAAATGTAGTTAAAGTATGTTTAGATAAAGTGAGTCGTATCATTTAGGAGTAAGAAAAAGGAATTTCTATTTCCCCTTCAAAGCATCGAGTTGTACAGATGTAGAGTCTGTTATACGTTAAAAACGAGTTATGTCTACTTCTCACCAATGTCATTTAAACCATACATATGGTACGTATCTATAGTTAATGTTTGTATGGACCAGTAAAATCCAATTTGATTTATTTGTATGAATTATATAAAAGTACAAATGTGAGGTGGCAGTGTTGCATACAGGAATACATTAACACAATTATGATACTTATTTAACACTTGTTTATCAACAATTTTGAAGTCATTGCATAAGTGATAGAAATAATATATCGTGTTGGACTTTTGAAATGATAAAAAAACATAACGTAACTATCTATCACATTGTTTAATAGAAGTGCCAGTATAGGCTAATGAAAATTGTCTTTATGTTTATATTAGTTCCTTGAGTGTTTTATTTCAAGAGGGGTGTGTCTGTTTGATGTAAAAGACAATTTTCCCCTTTCATCTCAGCGTTACCAATATACAGCTGCATTAGAAAAATATACTTAAGAATTGTTTAAACCTTGAATGAACTTCAGTTGTCATTATATATCTCCGTTTCTGAAGTACATGCGGTGTGCAAAGTATGTCCGAACTTCATATATCGTTTTGATACACGCTACGTGTTAATTTTTCTTTAGTTACTTTAATTTCCTCACAGTCATGTGAACATTTCCGGCTTGTGAGGAGTTCCGTTAATTCCCGGACATGTTTACGAGATAGTTGGGTAATGGATATGAGTTGGCATGCAGTTAATGATGCCTTAAAATATCCAATTGGCATGATAATCTCACTAGATCCTTAATCAATAAAGACATGCTTTTGTCAGGATTCTCGAACATATCTGGTCTTTGTTTTGATGAACCCTATAGAGACAAAACAGCAATAAACGTGATAAGATATTATTTTATCAGAATTATACTTATGTAGTATTCGTTTTACTCTATGGTTAAAATACTGTTGCTATAAAGTTGTATTTGAGTACGTTCATAATTACCGATTTTAATATTGATTTTGTAATGAAATCTGGCAAAGTGAAACGCAACTTGGACCGCCATGCTGGATCTGGACTAATTTGATTATGTATTGACAATTAAATTTATTGATCTAGTGTTTTAAATCAGCTAAATAAATGTGTTCATTGGAGCTTCTTGTATTTCTTAGAACTATGAAGACTGCAAGACCTTCCGCTGAGCCCCATATATCGGAGGTAGACACATCATTATATATCAATGCTGTTGTTGCGGTACATAGATATTTTGGCGCTTGTTTGAGGTATTTGGTAATTATCCAGACTGTTTCGTATATTGTAAACAATTGCAAAGATGGGGAATAAATATTCAATGACAAAAAGTATTTGTGAAGTTAATAGAATACAGAATGGAACAGATAATTTCGTTCTTGTTTTGAAAGTAGAAAGTAAATTTGAATCAGTGATATTTCTCTCTTGGCAATTGAATGATTCAACTTAAAACGAAAAACCGGGAAAATTCTAGTCAATTATCCAACTATCAGTAATTACGTAGTGATGCGTTAGACAGTTTAAATGACCATTAGTCGGCAAAATTTACTACCAAAACCAATCAACTTTTTCTCTCGATGGTCATTACGTAATAAGTAGGACGAGTTTCCAGGTCTTCTAAATACAACTACATTGTACATGTATAAAAATACAGCGAAGGGGAAAATCTTCGGTACAAAAAATGTCTTAGGCATGCAAACGTCATTACAAATGTATGTGTTGTATTGATTTACACAGAGCTACTAAGTAGACTGAAAATCAAATTAATTAGTTTAACGAAATGCATTAACAGTGAAGATTGACAAAGCACAATGGATAATAATAGACTAAACGTGTTATAAGGGAATATTAAAGAAGGGTGCAATAAAACAAATCAGTCGTTGGGAATGGTTAGTTGTAGTCTCGTTTTGAATACAATTTGTCATGATCATTTCAGAAATAAAGCAGTGCATCATTAAGGAAAGGCTGGTTATGTATCCTATCGCTCATATCATCAAGTTGGTTTTTACCTTCTACAACACGCCATTGTAATGTCATATATGCATAGCTTCAGTACTTTCTAGGAAACACAACAACATATTAGCGCTGTTGCATTATTTTTTTTACCATACTTCAAAGTATTCTTGTAAAAGACGGAGTTGGAAATTTCAAATGAAATTAGAGAAAAGTGTTCATATTGGTGTTACAGGTTTTGCTAATGAACTCCCCCAAAATCAATAAATGTTTCTAATCGACGTGTCAAAGCTTCACGACAGAGTACTCATATCGCACGGGCCTAATTAACATGCGACAGCTTGCTCTGGCTGTCTAAATAGCACGCGCAGTAGAAGCAATTGTAAACAGGAAAAAGAACTCAGACTCTGGAATCACATTGAGCTCATACGTAGTTAGGTTCTATATAAATAAGACCGGATCAAATAGTGTTATTGACAGATCAATTGGAACACCCAGCTGTGTCATAGCACCAATGTTTAATTCATAAGGAAAACACTAAGAACATCGAAAAACAAATCTATATGATTATGTTTATTATTTCAATACATATGAATTCTAAATGAAAGGGTGCTCGGCATTAGTGTTTAATAAGAACAAGTTATTACGACTGAATACCTTGGAAAAACCATTTTATTTTATTTGCTAAAAGAGTGTTGTTTAATTTGTATTTTTAAATCGTATTTTTCTCGCGTCCAATGTTGTAAATATGCAGACCCCAAAGACCTTATGCCGTGCACCAGAAATGATCTTTCGCTTCCTGTTTGTCACAGTGTACAAGAAAAACCAGTTGTGTGCTCGCTGTTTTATGACACATTTTTAGCTAATTAAACCTCGATAACAGACATAAAAGAGAAACATTTAGAATAGCATTTGGACAGAATGACACAGCATACAGCGGCAACAACAACAACAACTATGTACAATTATACATACAATGTATGTCAAACGATTGTACAAACACGTCACAAATTTTAATACAAAGTTAGATACAGGAGAGCAAAATATCGAATCAAAATAATCATCAGCGCCCGAACGTAGGTAAAACATACCATCAATACAAGTACACGACAAAAACATCAATATACAACTAAATCAACCCACACAAACAATACAATTAAACAACATAAACCACAAAGGCAACACGCAATTACTAATGAAACAACACAAAAACGTCAACGAAACAATCCAAAATAGTGGAAAGGTAAATAGGACTTCTTAATAAAACGAAACTGCCTTGACTGTTTCTTCATATAACAAAACTGTCTGGACGGTTTCTTCATACAATCTAATTGTCTGGACTGTTTCATTATATCATCTAACTGCTCGGGCTGTTTCATTATACCATCTACCTGCCCGGGCTGTTTCGTTATATCATCTAACTGCCCGGAATGTTTCGTTTCGGTAATAAAATCTAATTGTTATACTGTTTCTTCATATAACCATACATAATGTCTCGACTGCTTCCTTATATGTTCAAAGGGGCCGTGATAGCTCGGTCGATTAGAGTGCTGGCCTTGTAAGATGATGTGACGACCTAGCCGTGTCGGTTTTTGTTTCTTGGAAAGTTGAGAAACGGGGCAGTCTGTGCTTTAGTGGTTGTGTCTTTGGGGAAGACACTTAACACTAATTACTCTGGATGACATGCGACGGGCCTTCCGTATGCTGTTCAGTAAGGTAGTCACCAACTAATACAAGGAGAACCTGCCTCAAAATGACACTGGCTGTTCAAGGGGCAATAAACATAGCAAAGAAACAAACAAACAAATCCTTAGTAACGTGTTGATATTATATTTACGAATCTATATATTTTTTTCAAAATGTATAATCCGACAGTCATACTGTTGTATACCAATTGACTGTCTGCCTCTATTCTACATATCCATTATCGTTGGCAGTACGGTAAGTGCGCCCGATATGTAGTATATTGACTTGTTCCTCGCAATTAGCAGGCGATAGATGTATGTTCTTAGTTTTGGCCATATACAAATCAATGTGTCATTGATAAAAAATAATCGTTTTGTTGATAATTAAATCACAAGCATCTCAACAATAATGAACTAGATAACACCTATCGATTATCTAATGTCAACAAATTCGGAGTAAACTACTGATCCTTATCAATAATAAATAAGTATGTCTTTAATTGGACAGAATACCTGTCTGACATTTAATTAGACAACATACCTGTCTGACACCTAATAATATGCGACACATCTGCCAGATACTGCATTCGACAACATAAATACCTTTCCAATCCTTAATTAGGAAAACCATCCTTGTCCGAACTGTAAGAAGACTAGGCAATATATTTGCCCGAACAACACATCCGATCCTCCTTAATTAATAAACACACCTGTCGCCGCTTCCTTGCATTTTCCTGTTCCTACTATTTAAACTCCACAGTCGTTCTAAATGTTGGATCCTGGCTAACAAGCGTTAATCATTATCCAAAGAACTCTTTGATAGCCATCAGACAGATGATAAGGAACACTGTGTGATACCGGATAACATCGAAGATTTATATCTAGTTTGTTTTTCCGACACGGAAGCTGTAGAGGTCCGGAGTGTACATTTATCAGATGCCACGGACTATTTATAGAGAACTATAGATGTGAGGATTTTGGAAGGTGAACTTAAACTATTTAGCAGATCTTTTAAAAAGCTCATCTACCATTCTGAGAAATAGGAATCAACATGATAAATGAATAAAACCTGAAATCCACGTGTCTGATACGTTAGTTATAAACAACATCAATGGCAAGTGTAACATTGCAAAAATCAACTCTGTATTTGACCTAAATGTGTTAGGATTTAGTGTCTCCCCGGGATATATATATACCGGTATATTTTTTGGTATTTCAATCAAGATGCACAGAGATGACACTTGAGGTAATTCGAGAAATTTGATAACACATTTTACGATAAATTTGAGACATATTGACAAAATATACCGTGAAAGTCGTGACTTATGTTCTGTGAGATGTTGTACATCTTGTAATGATAATATATGTCATATAAACATAAGAGACATTCATGTACATATGCAGGTGAGAAATCATACAAATGTCATATACAATGTACATATGTATATGGAAACTAAGGCGTGTATTTTAACAGGCGATAGATTAATAGTGTCTTTAATAACTAGCATGACTCTCCTGAATTGTTATGATACAAATGTCAATCATCGCTGTTTTGCCTCAAGAAACTTAGTCATCACTGTGTCTAACTCTAACAATGCCAGAGAGGACATTCGTTCTCCATACATATTTTATCTCCGGTATGTCATCCATAGAAAATCAATATTTTCATATGATATTATTAAAATAATAAATTCTTGAAAATGGTTTAATAAAAAAAATGTTATCTTGAAAAGTGATGTGAAAGCCCGAGACTACTGCCTGACGATGCGCCTGACAGTCCCTTGTCCGAGACAGTAAATTAGCCCTGCTTAGCCTTCAGTATTTTGAGAGTACATGATCTGGTTTACCCGTTGTCATTATAGTGTGACCGGGTGGGTGTTCCGGTGGGTGTCAGTATTATATGACCGGGTGGGTGTTCCGGTGGGTGTCAGTATTATATGACCGGGTGGGTGTTCCGCTGGGTGTCAGTATTATATGACCGGGTGGGTGTTCTGCTGGGTGTCAGTATTATATGACCGGGTGGGTGTTCCGGTGGGTGTCAGTATTATATGACCGGGTGGGTGTTCCGCTGGGTGTCAGTATTATATAACCGGGTGTGTGTTCTGCTGGGTGTCAGTATTATATGACCGGGTGGGTGTTCTGCTGGGTGTCAGTATTATGTGACCGGGTGGGTATTCTGCTGGGTGTCAGTATTATATGACCGGGTGGGTGTTCTGCTGGGTGTCAGTATTATATGACCGGGTGGGTGTTCTGCTGGGTGTCTTCATCAGAATGCTGCAGTGAGATATTAATTAAAAAGTAGACAGCAGTTCCTCGCTTATCACACGAACCTATCTCAGCCTCACACAAACACACGCAGTCACACACATGATGCCGATAAGACTTCGCATTACCATTTAATTAACTACGAGTCTATAGCACACACGATAAGTCGTTAGGGAAAGGGCAATTGTTAATTATTTGTGTATATTTACCTAATGTTTGCTTGGTGTATCTCCTTTTTGAACGGCCAGGGTCATTTAGAGTATCTCTATAGTAGTTGGTGACTACCACAACATACAGGAGACCCCCTGCATGCCTTCCAGACTAACTATAGTAAAGTGTCTTGCCAAAGGAAACAACCACGACAGTACAGACAGGTCCATTATTTAGCTTCTCATCTTCCCGAGAAATACTAACCGACTGAGCTATCGCGGATCTTTATCGAAGTAACAGAACAATAAAGTGTTGTACATTCTTCAGTTTAAGTGCTCAACGTTGAACATTTAATTGACAGATAATCAGGAAACCAGGCAGTGTGACACGTTACATTCAAAAGCATCTCACTTGTGAATGTGCAAACAGAGTAAGCAAGCGTTGTTCGTAAAAACAAGGAAAAGCAATTATGAGATAGTATCTAAAGCATGTCATCATATTGGAATATGATAGCGAATAAAATATGCAATTGCATTAACACTGATCCAGTGATTTCTGATCATATCGCTAAGTTACTGTACTGTTATTCAACCACTATTGCATGTACTACTGCTACTAATATACCACTACCATCCTCACCACCACCATCACCACCACCACTACTACTACTACTACTACTACTACTACTACTACTACTACTACTACTACTACCACCACCACCACCACCACCACCACCACCACTACTACTACTACTACTACTACTACTACTACTACTAATACTATTACTACTACTACTACTACTATTACTACTACTACTACTACTACTACTACTACTATTATTATTATTATTATTACTACTACTTTGTAAAATATGATAAGATACTCACATGTGAATTAAAACTGGTACTACATGTCCTCAACACCGATCGGTTTGCAGAGCTGAGTTAAACTCAACAGGTCCGGTAGCGTGACTACTCCAATATTATAGAAATTCAAACCACTCAGCTCAAGACTGTTCAAGTTATGATTTCCGTCACAAAGTTTTACGGTAAAGATGATATTGGTCATCTATCTCGATTTTGTTTCTAACAACACACTCAGATCTTGAGATTTTTCCATTAACGTTTTAATGCTACTTAACAAGTTCAGTCCGTATCGAAGCTACAGTAGCCGAGCACGAGTCTGTGTGCGCCACTCCAGTGAATCGCGATGACGGCTGTTGCCTGGTGATGCTATATCCATACTCTATCTCTGTCCTTCTCTGTTGATTAGATCTGAATGGTATCGATTTCCGGACAGCGATCTGTGACCGGGACCCTAGAGACTCCGACCAGTAGGCACAAGACGGTCCTCCTTTCTTAACTTTTGTAACGACTGCATCCATCTAAATAAAGTGTTGTAAACATCGACGACAGCCCATTATCGCCATACTCTAAGGAATACACACGGTGGTGGTCCCTTGTTGGTCCAATTATGGTTGGTCAGTGCTGTTTGACGCTTTGCTAATGATCCATATTCGTATAACGTTACTAGACACCAATGACTGGTTATCGAATTAACTTACAATTGTATGGTATTATAAGCTGATGTAGTGTTGCTGAACTCTACGTCTGCGAGAGTATCTGTTTAGTCAGGTTATATATACCTGAATATAAACCCACACCGTGTTTTCTAATGTTGTAGAATCTGAAAAAAAACCCCAAAGAAAACCACAGAGCTATCTCAAGCTATGTGTGATACTATTTAAACACCCGCGGTGAACTAGCGTTAAATTCTACAGTGATTTCGCCACAGGTGTAGAATTATGTTACATTTAAGTATAGGGATGTATCGCGATAATATATAGCAGCATATGCTATTTTCACGAATCGCATGTTTTGTGCTCTTTGTTGTGATGCTCGAAGGGTCTTCTAGCCCTTTAGTAGTAACTCATTCATTGGACCCTCTTGTAAAATTCTACCTCTTGACTGGCCTACTATCTATTGGACGAGGAGTTGCAAAGTTTAAAATGAGAAGAGCCAAATAATTGATAAAAAGACCAACACATTCACCCAACCACCATCCGCATGAGCACCAAGCATGCATGATGTTGGCATATGTTCCGTTATGTTATCGCGATAATCAAACTTTAAACACAGCAAAATATAACAACTCAGTCGGATGTTCTCTTCTACATGTAAATCTATATTCACCTTTATATATCTTATCTTCTTTCTTTATCAAGAGAAGTCATTAAGACCTCTTTTAGACTGAAGTGCAGTAGTATCATTGTGTCATTCAAAAGCGTGCGAAAATGTATAAACGTTGAATTTTAGCATTGTTACATCATTTTTCTGATTAAAAAATGAAGAATATATACCTGCTTGCTTATCAGGAAGGAAAGCTGACAAATCTGACGATTGACTGGTAGTGTTATTAGATAAACATAAGTTCCGTGTATGTCAGGCTGCTGGTGACAATGTAACGTTCTGGATTGATCAGGATACATCCTTGTACAGGAAACACTTACCTAAAAAAGGCACTGCTAAATCTGCTATTTTTATGGCGATGCCTTATCGAATTTACTGATTTTTGCTTTTTCTATGTTGAGTTATAAAAATAACACATGTTTAAATCATTTGTGTTTTTTCTGTCCCCATTCTAATATATACAATATATAACGAACATTTATTTTACCATTTCAGAGAGTTTAATGTGTTGTTTGATCCAGTTTCCAGACTCTGGACTAAGTACCAACATTTCTAGTGGAATACATCTGTTTTGGTTCATTAATTAACTGTTGCATATCTTTCATCGACATTTTATTTATCTTTTGTTATATTTCCATCCTCGTTTTATTAAATTAATA
The DNA here is from genome assembly GCF_902652985.1 of Pecten maximus. Lineage (NCBI taxonomy): Eukaryota > Metazoa > Mollusca > Bivalvia > Pectinida > Pectinidae > Pecten > Pecten maximus. The sequence goes on along the minus strand of NC_047021.1, from coordinate 26,155,884 downwards.
CCTTTCATATCCATTTTAGTATCAAATTTACATTTTTTTTATTAACACATTTCAGTTTTCATCTCTTTATTCATTCATTTAATTTATTTCTCCGTTGTTCAACTACATCCAATTTTTCTGCTAATAGGTTATCTTTTATGTTACACAGCTTGCGGCTACCTCACAGAACATACGGGAGGACCGCCACATGCTATCGGAGCGATTGGGGCAAATGCATTATCCAAATACACAGTCATAACAAGATATAAAATGCTAGCCGACCCGAGCTTGGATCAGACACCTATTTGCCGACTACCGACTGAATTATGCCCCTTTATTACATAGATAAGTGATAAGAAACAACAAATAGGTAACAAACTACATATTTGATTTTTATTTCATGAAAACATTCGGAATATTCTGTATAAAATATATATTTTTCAAACATATCAAAAATACTTTCGATCAAATACCTGTCTTAAATTATTAAACATATTAAAAGAGTAAAACACCAATATGTATTATGCACCGACAGCTGCACCGTGTGCATTCAATACGTAATTGTAAAGGACAACGATGAAAGATCTAATATAGAAAACAAATTAATAAGAATCCGTTTAAACATTTTGAAAAATTGGATACATATATAAGTCAACTCATATCTACAACAGTCTTAGTATACACCCTCACACTATTACCGATTACATGTTAATACCTTCTAATAATCCCATAGCTAATAAGTAAATATAACAATATCGTCATACCAATTAACAAGGAAACATAACAATATCGTCATATCAGTTAACAAGTAAATATAACAAAATTGTAATACCAGTTAACAAGTAAATATAACAATATTATAATACCAGTTAACAAGTAAATATAACAATATCGTCACACCAGTTAACAAGTAAATATAACAATATCGTCATATCAGTTAACAAGTAAATATAACAATATCGTCATACCAGTTAACAAGTAAATATAACAATATCGTCATACCAGTTAACAAGTAAATATAACAATATCGTCATACCAGTTAACAAGTAAATATAACAATATCGTCATGTCAGTTAACAAGTAAATATAACAATATCGTCATGTCAGTTAACAAGTAAATATAACAATATCGTCATACAAGTTAACAAGTAAATATAACAATATCGTCATACAAGTTAACAAGTAAATATAACAATATCGTCATACAAGTTAACAAGTAAATATAACAATATCGTCATACCAGTTAACACGAGACTATCATAATGTCATCGTTGTACAATTATAATGTCCAATGTGAAGTATGTCGTAACTTCACACCAAAATATTCAAATACATATAATCTCAGCGTAGACAAAAAGTCATCTTCCCTATAGAAAACAATAGCACTAAAGTTAGTATACCATGCATACTGGCATCACATCATATGATGAACAATAAGGAATATATTCAGCTCTGACATTTTCAAACTAAGTATCATTAATGTTAAATATGATTTCTGGAACATTTGATCATAATGATGTCCGTTTTTTAGAAAAAAAAAGAATCCTTAACATATGTTTGTATGTACCTAGTTTACTATTTTAATTTAAGCATTCGTCTCTTAGTTATTTTTATTGCTTTTAACGTAAATATTATTGGTTCATTTTGTCAAGATTTTTGAACAGTTCTGTATGATTTGACAAAAGAATATCGCCTCAAAAAAATGGTAAATATCCTTCACGTAACTTCAACTATACAATAACCATTATGTACATCAAAATGAAATGTTGATTTTTTTAAATTTCATGGGAAACATCAATGCGATAATTATCATAGTGTCACTTACATATGTTACTTTTAAAAAGAAACATAATAAAATATCATTTTTGACAATTTGAAACTTCATTCGTAGACAGAACTAGTGTAAAGGCGATACAGCACAATAACGACATTTGATCACTGCTCAGTTAAGGCATACATGTCAGGTAAGTTTCTACATACAAACACTCTTCATACAATACATAAATATGTCAATCGTTATCACTGTTATTATAAACAATGTACCAGTACAGTTTACTTTCAAATGGGTACATACATACAGTCGTTACTCACGTAAACAATATCAGCGGATCACATTTCCGAAAAATGCTGCTAGCAAGTAGCAACCATAACTAGGGTTTTATTAGTCTTGAAACACAATAAAATAGTGTTACCTTTAAAAGTAAATACCAAAAACAATAACCACCCAGCGAAGTCCGTCTCAGAGACTTGGTCGGTACTGCCGACGAGCTTTAGACATTTGTTCATGTCAGCTATAAATAGTTCACAAATGTACATTCTCTAAAAACGCTTAATATGTATAATGCACGCTATCTTTATGGAACAAATCAACATAGCTTGTCAGGTCATGATATGATATATAGAAACCGTATGACTGTTCCCCATAAACCACAGTATATACAACATCAGAATCAATATAGAAGACGAATCCAATTGTGTTAAGAACATGTACAATTGTAACTAAGCACTACTGGTCACATAAACTAGTCAGTGCATGAATCCTTCTAAACACTGGCTGGAAGAATCCAAACATTTCAATAATGAGCCATGCCGTCAAAGAAATGGATAGAGACTTGACTAGTCCGCGAGTCATCTGTGTAAGTGTATGCCAGGTCAACTTGTCATCAAATGTCGTATAATTAGGCGTATGTGCTACGTTTAATGTTTTAAAATACCTCACATCAATCAACATTTTTTTAGCAACTGAGAAGAGTCCTTCAATGACGAAACAGCTTCATGATGCAGCTTACTAGCTCTCTTTATTAAGTGATGTAAACTATATAATTTGTGATTTACATTGTATATATAAACGTGCTGTTCACATCTGCTATTGTTATGACATCTGAAGTATATCAGATTTTACACTAATAAACGATAGGTTAACTTGGCCTCTGCACACGGTACTTGGCTGACTATCAATGACAGAGGTATGGGGTTACGACTAGGACGGCCCTGCAATATCCATACATACAAAGATGATCTCATTGTATGAGACATATGAAACAATTTAACATCAGAGAGCCTCTGATGGGCAACATAAAAAAAAATTAAAAAAAAGCTTTCATTTAAAAAATGTACGATCTGCTTATCCTGTAGCCAAGCTGTTGTACATAAATATATGTGAAACTGCGTTTACACAGGCGGATTAGAAACAAGAAGGGACTATTTAGACTACATTCTTATTTTTCTTTAATGACGTCACAGCGACTTGAAGTTGTAAAGTCTCCATTGGATCAAGTAACGACCAATCACAGTGCTTGTTTTCATTACAGTTTTTGTTATTGGTGTTATTACACTAAGTTTATTTGAAAAACTTCAAGATGCTGTCAGTGATAAAACTCGTGAAAATCTGTCTTTTATCAAATAACCAAATACATCTCCTCTGTCCTTATCTGATTTCCGACATTCAGTTATGACACCCGTTCTTGTAATATGATTATGTGTATAACTCTATAGAGGACGACATCATTCATTAAGTACATGGCATTCGATTATTTTAGTATTGAAAAACACAACAGAAGGCGCCTACCGAAAACAACTAAAAACAGATGGCTATCAGCAAATCTGCAAACTTCCGTGATCTGGCACTGAGGTAGGCTACATACGGTGAAATATGTAAATAAATTCTGTAGATTTCGAACGGGATCCCAAGTATTCAATACTGAGTGACGTAATCAATGATCTAGTTCTGCAGAGTTGATCTGAGTGACGTATGATATGACATCACAAAGTCACGAAAGATAAGATGACAAATGACGTCACAAGCCCACTAATAGAGTTTAGAAAAGGATAAAATGATAAAGATGAGTGCAGCGTTAAACACCAATTTAAAAGTACAATGTCTATCTCACTCACGATAATTACACAATTACGATAATTAGAACGTTGTTCTAACTTATTCCAGGTGATGTCAAGTTTGACGTCATCAACCTGTTATACCAGACTATATCGAAGACTCACGTGATTTGGTCAGGGATTAATGCGAAGTAAAGTGCGACGTTGCAACAAGACTAAAACCTTTTTGTGTTGGCGAGATGATGTGAAATGTTCCGAATTTATGACACCGGACTGCTGCTCAGACAAAGTTGCTCTTGTTAAGTGTGAGGTAGAGTGTGATGGCTAGCACGTACGTACATACACCACACACTACGCCACAAATAACAAAGATGAGAGCCTTCTTGGCATGGTGGCGTGACGTCATTTCGTCACCAAGCTGCCAGGCATGGTTAGCTTTCACTGAAACAGAAATCATAATTATTGCATGATAACATATGACGTTAGTTTGATTTAGTATCACAGATAAATACAAAACAAGTAAGATTGACTCCAAAGATATCAAATATAATAGAAATGTCGACTTGATCCAGATGGTCGATTATCTTACCGAAAGATGTTTTATGTAATGTATCGGAAATGTAGTCTGACCGATATGTTTTATGTAATGTCTCGGTAATGTAGTGTTACCGAGAGATGTTTTATGTAATGTCTCGGTAATGTAGCCTTACGAGAGATGTTTTATGTGATGCCTCGGTAATGTAGTCTGACCGAGAGATGTTTTATGTAATGTCTCGGTAATGTAGTCTGACCGAGAGATGTTTTATGTGAATGTCACGGTAATGTAGCCTTACCGAGAGATGTTTTATGTAATGTCTCGGTAATGTAGCCTTACCGAGAGATGTTTTATGTAATGTCTCGGTAATGTAGTCTGTCCGAGAGATGTTTTATGTGATGTCTCGGTAATGTAGTCTGACCGAGAGATGTTTTATGTAATGTCTCGGTAATGTAGTCTTACCGACAGATGTATTATGTGATGTCTCGGTAATGTAGTCTGACCGAGAGATGTTTTATGTGATGTCTCGGTAATGTAGTCTGACCGAGAGATGTTTTATGTATTGTCTCGGTAATGTAGCCTTACCGAGAGATGTTTTATGTAATGTAACGGTAATGTAGCCTTACCGACAGATGTTTTATGTGATGTCTCGGTAATGTAGTTTGACCGAGAGATGTTTTATGTAATGTCTCGGTAATGTAGTCTGACCGAGAGATGTTTTATGTAATGTTTCGGTAATGTAGTCTGACCGACAAATGTTTTATGTAATGTTTCGGTAATGTAGTCTGACCGACAAATGTTTTATGTAATGTCTCGATAATGTAGTCTGACCGAGAGATGTTTTATGTAATGTCTCGGTAATGCAGCCTTAACGAGAGATGTTTTATGTGATGTCTCGGTAATGTAGTCTGACCAAGAGATGTTTTATGTAATGTCTCGGTAATGCAGCCTTAACGAGAGATGTTTTATGTAATGTTTCGGTAATGTAGTCTGACCAAGAGATGTTTTATGTAATGTCTCGGTAATGTAGCCTTAACTAGAGATGTTTTATGTGATGCCTCGGTAATGTAGTCTGACCGAGAGATGTTTTATGTAATGTCTCGGTAATGTAGTCTGACCGAGAGATGTTTTATGTGAATGTCACGGTAATGTAGCCTTACCGAGAGATGTTTTATGTGATGTCTCGGTAATGTAGCCTTACCGAGAGATGTTTTATATAATGTCTCGGTAATGTAGTCTGACCGAGAGATGTTTTATGTAATGTCTCGGTAATGTAGTCTGACCGAGAGATGTTTTATGTGATGTCTCGGTAATGTAGTCTGACCGAGAGATGTTTTATGTAATGTCTCGGTAATGTAGTCTGACCGAGAGATGTTTTATGTAATGTCACGGTAATGTAGTCTGACCGAGAGATGTTTTATGTAAATGTCTCGATAATGTAGTCTGACCGAGAGATGTTTTATGTAATGTCTGGGTAATGTAGTCCGACCGAGAGATGTTTTATGTAATGTCTCGATAATACAGCCTTACTCACAGATGTTTTATGTAATGTCTCGATTAAATCCGAGAGCGGACGACACTACAACACCATTGGTACTCGTTAAAGCCTGATAAAATTGTTGTCATTATTGTATAGCCCGACAGCACCGAATCTAGGTCAAATAACCGTTTTATCAAATCAAATAAAGTTATATGCAACATCTAAATAGTTATTTTACTAGTTAGTTTTTGAATTAACAATGACATCAATTTATTAGGGAAAGTGTATATATATCTATTAGGATTTTTGTTTTGGTTTGTATTCAAATGATCCTAACTGACAAATTCACAGTTACCCTTCAGCACGCTAAATGGAGTCTGTCTTCCTCTGTTTGGCACCAATAATGTCTGTGAATGCCAACAGAAGAAAACAAATTCAGCACTCAAATAAAATTTATTGATATTTACCTCCAAAATGGTAGCCAAGGAAACCGAAGATGAAGTTACAGAAAAGTAGAACGGCACAAGACGTCATGACAAAATCTTTCGGCTTGTCTTTGTCGTCTGGTGGTCCCTGGAATACAACGGGAGGACCCCCATCCGGGTTGTTGTTATACGTCACGGTCGGTTGGCTGGTGACAACTTGTTGTCCGCCCCCAGTATTAGCTTTCTTATCCAAATTTACGTGGACCTCTTGGTGGTCGATAGTGGCCACGCCCTGGGATCCACCCTCGGGCCCATTTGCCGACATGATTTTGGCTCTTAGTTTCCTATGAAATATGTCATAATTAGCTAAAATATGAATAAACGGAAATGACAATCCTCTATTAGACTATAACACATGAATCTTATAATTGGCTTTCCTATTTGGTATCATTATATATACATGTCACAGGAAGTTGGCACGAATTCCTATCCCAAGGTCCATATATATTATGCGTGCCACAACATTTTTAAATCACTGGTCTGGGTTTCTGTTCTGTGAAGTTGTACTACCATAGATACATATAATTTACATTAATGGACCGTAAGTTGGGGATTCGTGCCAAGTCAGTGTGATATCGGTATCCCCAGTACAGCCATGAGAGGAACACTGATATTTAAATCTGTCAGATGGAAATTAAAAACAAGCTGCGAAGAGGTAATGTCAATCAGATGTCAATAAATAAGTTTATTCACAATAAAGAAAGAAAGAAAAGGATAGGCATAATTAAGATGAATATTTGCAATGAATACTTTTAGTTACAGGAACGATATTTTGATGTTTACAATACTTTCAAAAGTCACGAGAGTAAGTTCTTTAAATGACATTTAGCATCTTGTTCGGGATATCCCTTAAACTAAAGAGTGTGACCGTTTAATAGATGAGCTGACGAGGATCGATGGCCCAGCGTTATGGATAGCCTATATAATTATGTTGGAACTGATTATATATCATTCTAGTCTGATCCCTACTGTATATGTGAAATATGGTGTAAGAAAAACGTGAAGATTTAAATCGACTGAAATACGACTACAAGTTTAAGATGACAAATGTCTATAACCATATGACGGAATATTATGTAAATTTTGTTAGTCAAGTAATCTATTTCTTTTTATCGACTGACAAAACAATTTTCCAAAAATATTCATCATGTAACATATAATAGAAATTTAACCAGAGGAGATCTTACAAGTGATTCTGTCTGTCGCCTGATAGGAAGGAGTCAATTACTCACCAATTCAAAACAGACTAAGCAGACACACAGGGACTTGAGACGAATTCACGGTCCATGTATATATACGTACTATAATACATAAATATATATATGAACTGTGAGTTCGGAATTCATACCAAATCCCTGTGAGCAGACACTACATATTTTTCTTTACAAAAGAAAAAATGGAACTTCCGTTATGATTAATAAGTTATATATAATCCAAACGAAAAATACATCTAAAGAATATTCTCAGCTGGAAATATATAACCAACGATCGTAACGTCTAACACGTATATTATATACCTGTAGGTATATCCACTGTACGTGTTTACCATTAGACGATATAAACGATAATGGGGTCCCACGACTAATGGTGCGTTAGTGTGTGTAAATGTGATACCGGGAGTACTTCGTAACTTATACCGGGAGAGTTAAAACATGTAATGTATCGACCTCCCGTAGGACTAGGTAATGACGGGATTATTCATTCTTATATTATCAAACTACCGTAATAATTGACGTGAGTGACATCATGTTGCTATATTTGTAAATTGTTCCAAATAAACAGACAATGGTCGAATGGAACGTGTCATTATATATTTAATATACTGACTCATTGCACGGTTAGAAATGACACACCACAAGACGTGTGTGAAGTATGTAGGCTGATATTTAATCTAGACATAGTTTAATTCTGTATATGTATAAAGAGACATATCTATAATATACATATAATCCTTCAAATAAAAACAAACTAGCCCTAGATACAATAGTTCATAGGTGGTATCACAATACAGAGTCTTATATTAGAAGTAGAACAAATCTTACCTTTGGTGATAACCTCTTCACCTGTATCTCCTTTGGTCAGTGTCAATATAAGTAAAATATAAAGTTTTATGCCTACATTGGAAACCCCATTTCAATCCAAACCTGTTTACATTACGTCTACCACCGGCCTTCACCTTTCTTTACGGGAAACACCTTGAATCACACCTGTTGACGTCACCAGTTTGACCAAGTTGAGCAGCGACAGAAGGGAGCTAACTCCAACAGCAAATATCATCGTGAAGTGACCCTTTCCCGCCAAAACTCGAAATCCTTTGTTATCAAGCAGTAACTATTCTGAAATATACATACGACTAGGAAATTGCACCTTACATTGTATATCTAATGAAAACTACTACTATTACTAAATGTACAACAACTTAAAATTATACATAATTATTATACACAAATCGCAACGATAAAATAGACAAGTACAGTCCACTTGACTGGTCATATTTTTACCCCACTTCGCTCAGATGGGGAATTAGCTCAAGTGGTAGAGCGCTCGCTTAGCATGTGAGAGGTACCGGGATCGATACCCGGATTCTCCACATTTTTATTTTCACTGGAAAATAAAGGGATTTCAAATCCGCATTATTGGTACAGATAAACTTGGTAGATTGATAATATAATCTCAGCCAAGTAAATTGAACACCAATCATTGAATTGTTGTATGAATCATTCAAGAAGGCATGATTTAACTTAATAATAGATATAATATTTCAATTTGCTTGTGGGTTTTTTTCAGGGAAAATCTTAGAAATAATTTCAATTTAGCCGTCGATTAATAAACATTGAACCAATACATGCTTGAAGAAATAAACGTTCCCGTTTGTAATTAATGTACAACAGATAATGTTTTATGACAGTGTTGGTAATCTTGACACATGAGTATATACATACTAGTATACATTTCGAGTTATTATGTTAATATTTTATATGTTCGAGATAGAAAACATGTCCATTCGTCTGATATCATTATCAGCATGATTCTTACATCCGGGGAATTAGCTCAAGTGGTAGAGCGCTCGCTTAGCATGTGAGAGGTACCGGGATCGATACCCGGATTCTCCACATTTTTATTTTTCTGTTTTACTCAAAGATGAACGGATTTTTCGACTAACTACAGATATGTTTTGAAAAAAATAGGTCATTTCTGTATCAACTACAAAACGTTTGATTAGTAATGTACATTTTTTCCCTTTCGTCTACAAAGTTAAATGTTGAGGGAATCAATATGAGATACCAGTGTTGTTACAAAATTGTGGTGACATTTTAGGCTTCTCTGTAAAACGTAAGAACATGAAGGAACGTTAGATATCGATACCCGGATTCTCCACGTTTTTATTTTTCTAAAGAAAAATTAAATTGGATAACAACCAAATAGGTACATAAAAGAATTAAGTTCTAAGAGAAGTTATGTATCCATGACGACAGAGTTTGTTGAATTGGTCATTTTAACTTACTATCGCTTTGTTGTATGATTTTGGGGAATGTCTGTAATATATCGGTACGGGAAAGTGGTCGTTAGTGTAGAGAAAGGAAATCAAAATGCCTTCTTTCTTCAATATGGAACTTTACTAAAAACAGAAGCTGATGAGAGTTGCTTATCAAATAAGCAGCTTAATTAAATATATTCAAATATATAATATCTAAGACTTTTGCGTTGTTATTGAGTGTTCTATTTGTACAAGGAGAAGTGAATATGACCTGTTGTGAAAATGCTGTCTGATATGGACTACTTTTTGTGAGGGCGACGTTGACGTTGTGATTCGATTATTAACGTCAGGTATTTCAACGGTGTTACACGTCCATAGAACTTTTCTGGACAGAACATTTTCTCATCTTGGAAAAATGGTTTTCAATCGCAAATTAAAAAAATAAAGTAATCCATCCCCTTTTTTCTTATCCTGAAAATATGTGGTTCTGTATGAAAGCACAGAGTTTCTGAAAACGAAATGCCTGGAGATGTAGAAATGACTCACCTGCTACCATTTTTGAGCAATTTATTTTCAACTGCACTGTCGGTACCCACGTGATCTGTTTTCGCATAGCTCCAATCGATCCCGTGGGGGCAAATACACACGATTTGGAAAATCTCGCCAATCGGAAACGTCAGTTTGTTTGATGTTTTATTTGTTTGGCAGGATGGCAAGAATCCAGAAAACCTAATAGGTATATATACAACTTCCTTGGGCATGCTATTTTCCTCGCGGGTATAGACTTCGTGGGAGCCGACGATGCCTCAGCTGGGGAATTAGCTTGTGAGGGGTATCGGGGTTGATACCCGGATTCTCCACATTTTATTTTCACGAGCAGATAAAAGGATATCAACTTCATAATTATTGATCAGTCTCTCTTTTCATAAAATAATAAAGGAATGTCAAGACTTCTCGGTGAAAAGTATATAGAGATTGAATGTTCTTTGGATTTTTGTTTTCAATGCGTGAATAGCAGTAGCTATTTACATATGTGTATATTTACATGTGTCAATAATATTGACGAAATTCGCAACCAAGATATATATATGATGCCAACAAAGTCATAGTGTAATTAGCATACTATAGACATGTCACCTGTATTTTATAATTTTTGTGTGGTTCAGTATTTAGCAGAATTAATTCAACCGTGTTCTCCGCCATTTTGTATGCATGAATTGTATATGATATATATGTATCTTGGGAACCTATATATGCTATGTAGCATTTGAAAATAAATTGAACTTGAACATATCCTGATGCAACACTCAGTATACAGATATATCAGCGCAAACGTTACGAAAGTTTGTGAGAACGGTAACGTTGTTACCCACAACCTATGTACATAGTACTGACATATCACGGGGAATTAGCTCAAGTGGTAGAGCGCTCGCTTAGCATGTGAGAGGTACCGGGATCGATACCCGGATTCTCCACATTTTATTTTATTTTTTTTTAATTCTTTTTTACTTTCACGAGCAAATAAAATAATACCGTTTATACTCATCGTTGTGTGTGTAAAACAAGTTTGATTATACCAGAGACCTATATAATTTAGTAAATAGGTCTATGATTATACAGAAATAGTCATAGGTAAGACAAATCTTATCTATGATCAATAATGGTCATGGTCCGAGAAAACACGGTTCAGGAATCGCACATCTTAATTAATCAGCCAATCAGCTAATGTTTCTCAGAAACCAAATCCACGAGGAAAATGTGTTTCTTAGGTTTGTAGCTGTTTTCCTGAGTAAATACCATATGAAATGGATACTTTCTCTATACGAGAATAAAGAGCAGGGTATTGAGATTTGGAAAATCAAAAATATACACTCCTAATGAAAATAGAATGACGTAAATAGAACATATTATATGAGATATGTCGTACAACGAGATATTTTCTATGGTTACATGTTCTCCCAATTCTGGCTATCTTTCTGGACAAGCTTGAAAAAAGGTATAACAAATCTTAACATTTAATCATTTATAGTCATTTTTTTAATCTACGACCTATGCATTGTTCATTGAAACAGCCGTGAATTTATAAATATTAATTAAAACAAAACCGGAGCACATGAGAGAGCATGTTCACAATAAATATGAACGTCAGTGTGTACACGAACGAGTCAGTTAAGAATGATTTCAAATGTAGATTTCCTACTAATTATAAAATCAGGACCTCAGATATTACCAAAACCGCGGTTGGATGATGTGTTGGTGGTTTTAGAAGTACAAAATGTACATGTAGTTCTTCTCGGTCCTGTGTCACGGTCAGGTGAACATCAATCTAAATACCATATAATCTGCGTTAGGGAAATTCTGTCGCTATCCACCATCAACGTCTATATACGGGCATTTATAAGTTAGAGCAATGTCGTGAATCCAGCTTCTTGTTTAGCAACGAAAGATTTTTTTTTTTAATGAACATAACAACAATTCATATTTATTAATTGTATTATCAATTAAGGACGCTGAGGAATTATTATGAAATCTGGTACAAAGGAGGTGGACCAGGAACGACAGTCATGGAAGTTTTGCAGTGTTTTATGTATACATGTACACCGTACGTATAGTTACGGTACCGGTACAACCTAGCAATATGTACGGAAGCGTGAAGTCAAAAGTCAAAAGTCGAAAGACAAAGGTTAAAAGGTCCCCTCCAGGCTTCCGTAAATATGTAACCCTAAGTTATTCTCATTAGGTCTAGCCATTAAGATACTTTAAACCAATTTTATACACATCCATGCATCATTGGAAGTATGAATGCCATTTCCGCTACATAGATTAAAATTAACATTGAAAACAGTTATTACTGAATCAAGTATGGGTTTCTTAGATTACGACAAAACTTTTAACCGCTTACTTTTAAATGAATTGTTTCATACTTATTATAGTATGGGTGATATGAAAATCATACGCAATGAAATATTAAAACTTTGGAGAATCCGGGTATCGATCCCGGTACCTCTCACATGCTAAGCGAGCGCTCTACCACTTGAGCTAATTCCCCGTGTGATCAATCTTGTGTTTTTAGTTTGGAGGTCGGTAACGTCCTCTGAAAACAAGACTGTATGATCTGCGTACATCAACATAAAGATATTAGTTAGCTGTAATGAGTAACTTTGACTGAATTCCAATCCGTTTGGGATAATTCAGTCTTATTTTCAAAGCAGTGGTTTCAACTCACGATAACGATATAACAATATTTGACGTGTAATTATAATTAAGTCCACATACATGTATATATATTGGTATTCCAAAATCCATAATGCACTTCTTCTTTAGGCAGGAAATAAAGAGAATAATAATCTCACAGTTGTAAATTTGACCGCATGCCGCACTATATTTTATGTGACTCATGCAATATTTTGCGACACTAAGGATGTATCACTCTCCACAATGTTAGGTTACAGATGTATATGGCTTATGTATGTTGTAAATTAAATGAATTGAAAAAATGAATTGATTCCCCATTCGGACATGAAAAGGTATATATGGGGTCACCTTCCCAATCACGTGGGTTTTCCCCGGGTACTCGGGTTTCCTCCCACAGTAAGACACCTTGCGCGCTTCCATCCGGGCAACAAGCGTGATTAATATAAGTTGTCATAACTTTTTTCGCAATTATTGTAAAATAAATAAAGTTAACATATCCATTATTTGAAATGAAGTCCAGTGATGGAGTTCTGATCACACTTGTTAATCCGCAGTTTTGTCTCCTTACTGGTTGGTTATCCAAAGGACCAGGTCTTCAGAACAGAGGAACACAGTCAGTCTGACCACAGACCATTGTCTATTTTGACACTTAGACAAGTACTGTATAAGTTAAGACTGATATCACACAAAGCAGTTATTATCAAAGGTAAAGAAAACTTGATATATATGTGACCTTTTTGACATAAGAAACGTATTTCCAACACAATTAACAATAGGAGAGTCGGTGACGTCATCGCCCTAGGAAGGTACATTGACCAGAGGCGAGTTCGAGTGTCACACCTATTAAGCGGTTATCACACAGATTTATACATGCTTGAGGACAGGGGTTGTGAATGGACCTGTTTCTCTTCAATACAATCTTTTTAAACGAGTATCAACAAAGGTATCAATAAACTAGACAACAGGATGGAAATGTGAAAATACCCAAGAGTTCTCTATGATGGTTTTGTCGTCACACTGTATACGTCACGGTCAGCTACGTACTAGAAGCGGTACCCGCTCTGGTATCTCATAGTCTTTGTTAAATTATTGCGAGAAAAAATCTCAATTTACTGAACTAACATTCTTCTACGTTTAATAGTTGTGGAAGTCCGTTCTGTTGTCCATATTCTTGACCCCTAGCATCACTGACGAGTCCTACATGTCGAAGGACGAAATAACCATTTGGCATTTTTTTTCATTTCATTATTAGATATAAAACTGCATCAATCATGCATTGTTAGTTTATTTGACACGCTTATCTTCCGTACACTGTTTTGAAAATGTAGAACATACTAATGACGAAAATAGTACTTTAAACCCAAAACTGATATCTCTCTAAAAAGTGTTTGGCTTTCATTTGGCGTTAAATATCATATTAAAATTATAAGTATCGGTCTCGAGTTCAAACCAAATTCCATGTTCTAATCGCCAGTATAGCCACTCAAAACAACGTACTATCCCCATTCTAACACGTTTACTTAAGCATATATTTAGAAACATTGTTTTACATCGTTGCAAGTACGTTGTTAAGTACTCCGTGACATCCGCTAGTGACCCGTCATACTACGGCGGATTGACCAATCAGAAAGAAGCTTTCAAAGTAGGTCAATTGGCCACGCCCATACTGGCGAAAGTTCGTTCAGTATGTTGACGAAGCGGTGTATTTGGATTGTTATAAAAGTCCAGTTACCGAAGATTAAACGACATATTTGGATTTACTCTGCAGTATGCATAACGACATGTGCGTTTTGACAAAGTCAGTGTTGATGTGTTTCTACAGGCTCAACCGTTATGTGAAGTTGTGTGCACTTGTTCCATTTCATTTCGGATTTTACTTGGCTAGATGCTTTGCACACGGACGAAATGAACGTTTCAATCAATAAATGACGGTAAGAATGATGTTAACGATTTTTGTTAAATTTCTTCAGTTAAGTCATTCCTTTCGATTTCTTCACTTTCGATTCCAATCTCATGGGTCATCAATCATAAATGGTGCAGAGTGTTTGATTTCGCTACGAGTCGAACTTGACGCCATATTGTTTTGATTAGAAACGGGGCGTGGCTTAACACGATAGATCGTGGTTCTATCGCAGATTAGAACATGGTCCGTAACCAATCAAAACACGCGTTGCAAACGAATCGTGTTGGAATGAATGATAACTGCTTGAATTTACTCTCTGGCTGATACTTCTCGAAAAACCTTGTCTGTCTAAGAAGCTTGTAATTAATTGTTTATGGTATCGATGGAGACTACGTAATTGCAAATGACTTTGTGATATGGATGCGAAAACACATTTTATCACGGTCTTTTTGACGAGTTTTTCACTCTTGGTCTTTGGATTTAATATTAATATTCCTCTAAATCTTCAAATCACTGTAGCTAGATCTAGGAATGCACTTTTTTTCTCCTTAGTTTTCAACTTAATCTCAATAAAGAATTCTGGCAAGTAATTGTCTCTAACATTTATTAGGTAGCATGGAAAAGACGAGGAAAAGACAAGAAAAGTTGATATTTATTGCGCCTCATCCTCTTTAATACATGTGACAGGCATCACAGAAGTAGGCCACGCCCATTACTGGTTACACCCAACTGGATTTAACAACTGCTGTCTCCGCACCTTTCAATTTTCCCAAGGATTCCTTGCTCAAGCCAGTGACGTCAATGCATCCCGGAGGAAATTGGGTACAAAACATCTCGACTTTAAAACACATCAGACTGCCATTACAAAATCATTGTTATTTTATTGGTAAATGTCATACAGACGGAATCACAATATACGTAACCATATCAATGCTAATGTCAAAACATGATTATTACAAATATTAATCTCCCATTGATTTCATACAAATGGATTTGAACAATACATTTTTCATTTTGATTTCAATATCTCGAACGTTTCAATTTGCAATTAGCTACACAGATCAAATTGATTATTTATAAAATTGTTTTCATTTCAAGTTATAAAAGCTAAGCAACACACTGAGAGTTGTGACTGATCACGAGTCCCGACACATATAAACTTTCCCAACCATTTACATTGTTCATTCAGATAAATTTAATACTGTTCGACATTATTAATAATCAAAGACCCACTTCAACAGCAGCTGTAACTGTTCAGCGGTTATTTCTGATAAACAGCTTCAAATTACAGAAAGTTTAAAAACAATTCAACAAGTTCTACATGATCACCAATAATCTTAATTATATAAAAAAAAAACATTGAAAAATGGCTTTACCGATAAACATGACAAATATGTAAAATAGGAAATACGCAGGAAAATAACAATATGTTCTCATCTATCAAACATACAGGTGTATATGACTGGGACTAACACCAAGTAAGACAGGCTAAGTACATTGCACCCAGTCCTGCTGATTAGTCAGGCTGCGGTCTTAAGTCCACACACACAAGAGTTTTGTGTTTCTTATGTAATAGCTCGTCAATTTAATAACGTTTCACAGATACCTCGTTTGAGCAAAACTAAAAGATTTAACAACTAAAAAATCGATATATAACAACTTAAACATAAAACGGCAAAATAATGCCGACCTCATAATAACATGAAAACAAGAGGTCCATGGGCCTGAACGGTCATCTGGCTCTAAAGACACTTGTACTGTTGTAGTATACATACTCAGTATCAGGTATTGTAATACTATTGGCCATGGCGGTCATTCTGGATTTCTGATCAACCCAAAAATAACAGCACTCAATCAGGACCATTCCAGGAAAGTCAGAGCTGAATTTTACGGGCGGAACTTTCTAAACATTGCTACCAATTTACAGTTCACTGACATCAGTGGAATAGGAAAAGAAGTTTAAATTGTGTTTTTCAAGATGACGGCCATAACGGCCATATTTGATTTTGGACCACCTCCAAAAATAACAACACTTGCTGGGGGTTCACCTCAGGATTCCTTCAGGCAAGTTTGAGCTGAAAACCTCACTGATGGAACTTGAGAAGAAGTTAAGTGTTCTTTTTGAAAACCATGATTGTGCAATCATTTTACAAAATGGCCGATATGGCTTTCATGTCAAAGGTTTTACTAGGCCGAATAATAACACTTGGCTCCCCTTCCTCAATATCCCTATCGGCACAAGTGGAACCGGAGAAGTTCCAAATGTGGTTTTCAAGATGGCCGTCATGGCGCCATCTTTGATCTCGGACCGACACTTTTTCAGGACCATCTCAGGATTATTTCAGGTTAGTCAGAGCTGATATCGATAAATACTGTTACAATATCTACATAAAATACAAGCATCGTTTCATTAAAACATTAAATTGCACCGAGCCATATTTGGCTTATGAGGCACTTTTACTATACATGTAAAAATTTATTATTAAAATCAATTTAATGAACATTTGATAAAATGTTCTGTCTTCGCTGACGCATATGAAGCAATGATGGAGTTTATGGACGGCGGACAGCGCACTAAGAAAAGAAACTTCGGGTCAGATGACCTAAAAAAAATGGCTTGCATGCATAATGAATCTCAACAGTTAACAATGTGCAAATTGGATAGAATCAACAGATGCTGATGTTTAAAAGTGATGAATTTCAACACATACTTAGTGTGATTTTACGTTAATGTCTGGATGTTTTTTCGTGATGTGGAATAAAACAAAGATATTTTTCATGTAGTTAAAAAGACAAAGACGAAGATATTTTTCATGTAGTTAAAAAGACAAAGACAAAGATATTTTTCATGTAGTTAAAAAGACAAAGACAAAGATATTTTTCATGTAGTTAAAAAACACAATATATATTTGTCTATACTAGTTTCACAAGTTATTGTATGTGTATAACATCGAATATCATACATGTAATGAGACGACTCACTCCAATCATTTGAGCTTTCCGAGACGCCTCTCCTTTCGGGATGCGAAATTCTTGGACTTTATAGCATTCTTCTGGAATTGCATACATAACATTATGCATTCCTTCCAAACACAACAGTTTTATTCATTAAACATAATATTGAAAATCAAATACATGTATTACTATTAATATGGAGAGAGTTCAAAGAATCTTGAAAGACGATATACATACATCATCCAAGTACCGGTAAATTGGTTTATCTTCCTCTAACTTGAGAGTCTAACATATAAATCCAAACATAATGATCATACGTGTACAGTTTGTAAGGTTAAACTCATTGTCTCTCAGTTTATTGTTGACTTATTTAGCACGTTTCTCAAGTTACATAACCAAAAGAATCGTACACTTATATACATTATGTAATATTGTTTAAAACCATAAAGATCCGGTCCCTATGAAATCAATAAACGTGTTATATTATTCGAGTACATGGAGACTTGTGTAGAAGGTGGTCATCGCCGAATCAAAGTAAGTAAATAAGAAAATCACCTAATGTGTTATAAACAAACATTAATGGGAATGTCCCTGTCTGATCGAGGTGGTCACGCTGACAAACTTTACATGCAAATGAGGCATTCTTGTTTTGATCCCGAATCCCATAATGCAATGTACAAATGTAGTAATTCTGATGATTGCCGTTAAGCTATGATATGCGATGCGGTCTCGAAGAGAAACTTGTTTGAAAGTAGACATCTACATAATTATGACAATGGAGATCATTCGAAGATACCGGTATCTGTTGGGAAAAGAGTTTAATCTTTGGAATGATAATGAAAACACGGAGAAGCTTCTAATACCCTCATCCTTCAGCTTGATGCAATACTCGGCACACTGTACGTGTATTTGTGTACGCCGTGTCCGCACGTTTCCTGTACACGGACAGTTGATTTTATTATTTGCATTCTGTCAATGACAGCCTAATGAGAGAAAATTAAATTTTCTGTAACAACCAAAATAAACATTTTATCTTTGATAAAGTCTTTTCACAGTGGAGATAAAAAAGATAGTTCATAGACCGAGTACTGGAACTGGTACAGGACCGGGCGCGGTGTTCACAATTCACCACCCACCGGTGTTACTTTCGATTTGATTTTGTATTGGCACTGTGCCAATAAAGCTAAGAGAGCAGGCTATTTACAGTGAAGTATTTTCCTGGACATCCTGGACTCTGGACTGTCGAATAAAGTCTGTGAAATTAGGAATGGATATCTTGGGACAAAACCTGTTAATGCTCCAAAATCGAACGTTTCCTGATATTTCGTTACGTGGGAGGTGACCACCTATATATTAATCATCTCTATATATAAATCTTTAACCCTACGATCAATAACATATAGTGCACTATATATAACAGTAACACAAAGGAAGACAACCGGGCCTCGACTTCACGATCTAAGGCACCTAATCGCCTAACAAGCAATGCCTGAAGCTTATACCACTGCACCAAATCCACATTTGATAGTCGGTCCTATACCCTGACATGATCGTAACGAGAAATCGTCTATTAGATGATATGAATACCTGTATCGTAATATATACAATATACATGCATATATGCGATTTTTACAAATATTACATATATTCAACACAGTACAATATTAATTACAACAGGAAATTCAAATATTTACCTTTCAGATGAACAAAACATAGCATTGTTTTAATGATAGGATATAGAAATAGTAACCCAAATGACGAAGCACTAACATATGGGCTATTTCACCGGATGGTGACCTAACAGGACGAGAGTAGAGGGAACCGAATGTCTACAACACAGATGCTTTTACTATATGTGCCAATATCTTAATGCATACAGGGATATACGGTTCAAGTGGAAATTTGCCTGACATGTAAAATTTATCCACGAACACGTCCATCATCTCCATGGAACACAAGCATTAAACGCCAACCAAAATGGATCTATAATACAATATGCTAGTAAGATTGTGGCTGTCGTCAATGTCGAAAAAGAGATTCTGGTAGTGTAGTATATTTCCATGTACCTTAAACACTACACATGTACATACGATGTGTTGCCTTTTAAATTAAATTTTTGTTAATAACTTCAAACATTTCCGAAATTATTATCCCTTTTTTGTAAACTACAACCATCAGATACCACTTACATAATATCATAATCAAAAGCATGTTCCCTTAAAACGGGATGGTACAGGTAGCCTCAATTCATTTCAACTACTTAGGTACTTAAGAACACTGAGGTATATCCAGTATATATCCACTATACAGAGGTATATATCCAGTATATAGAGGTATATATCCTGTATATAGAGGTATATATCCACTATACAGAGGTATATATCCACTATACAGAGGTATATATCCAGTATATAGAGGTATATATCCTGTATACTGAGGTATATATCCACTATACTGAGGTATGTATCCTGTATACTGAGGTATATATCCACTATACAGAGGTATATCCAGTATACTGAGGTATATATCCACTATACAGAGGTATATATCCTGAATACTGAGGTATATATCCACTTTACAGAGGTATATATCCACTATACAGAGGTATATATCCACTATACAGAGGTATATATCCAGTATACAGAGGTATATATCCAGTATATAGAGGTATATAACCAGTATTCAGAGGTATATATCCAGTATATAGAGGTATATATCCACTATACAGAGGTATATATCTAGTATATATCCACTATACAGAGGTATATATCCACTATACAGAGGTATATATCCCGTTTACAGAGGTATATATCCACTATACAGAGGTATAAATCCACTATACAGAGGTATATATCCAGTATATAGAGGTATATATCCAGTATATAGAGGTATATATCCACTATACAGAGGTATATATCCACTATGCAGAGGTATATATCCTGTATACTGAGGTATATATCCCCTATACAGAGGTATATATCCCCTATACAGAGGTATATATCCCCTATACAGAGGTATATATCCAGTATACAGAGGTATATATCCACTATACAGAGGTATATATCCACTATAGAGGTATATATCATGTATACAGAGGTATATATCCACTATACAGAGGTATATATCCTGTATACAGAGGTATATATCCCCTACACAGAGGTATATATCCACTATACAGAGGTATATATCCCCTATACAGAGGTATATATCCAGTATGCTTTCTTTATTTCTAACTCACCTGATCATTATCATTACTTTCACAGTTTTCCCGAGACGTTGTACATGACGCACGGCTTTTCATAACGCTTTGTGGGACAGCCACCCACCCTCGAATTTTAGCTCCATGTTCGATACCACTTTCCTGATTATTCACCATATCTACGACAGGTGCTTGTTCAACTCGCGTTAACACCCGTCTCTTTGGCTGATAATTCAGCAACTGACGTTCCAATTCTATCTTACGCTGCTTGATGATAATAATACGTTTGTCAAGTTCCAATCTCTGCTCCTCAGTGTCTATAAGTTGGGTGTTGACTGCTAGAAGTTTCTTTTGTAGAACATCCAGGGCTGGTTCACAGTCACTTTCATAGTTCATGAGAGTTTTACTATGGTTCACATGTAGCAGGCTTCTCTGGAATTCATTGAGCATGGGGAATATGGCATTGTTCCTTCTTCGTGGCGTCACATTGTAGACGGGAGAATTCACATTAGAAGTGCTAGATCTTCGGTCCTGACATGATTTAGACACGTTTTTCTGTTTGGGTGGTTCTGCTTTAAGAGGTTTTACATTCAATTTCTTTTCATGTGTTTTTTCTTTAAACTTACTTCGTCTGATTTTGAATTGTGTCGCTTGTTGATGGTACATCCCATTCTTGGAATACTTTCTCTTCACCTTGATCTAGCAGAGCAACAAACAACATATCAGTTTAACTAATACAATATTCATGTTTCACATTTAGCTATTAGTAACACTATAAAGGTCATCTGAATAGCAAATCCAATGCTAGATTACAAAACTATAAATCACTACTACAAATTGTAGGTGCAGTTTAACAGAAGTGATTTGATCAATTGTACTGATGTATCATGGTTAATCAATGAGATTGCTGTTCACATGCGAGTATTTAGCTGTTTGTAAATTATGACAAATACATGTTTCAGGGGAAGACTATTAGCCCATGTGAATTACATAATTATATTGCTATGCCGTTACGCTTGCAAGTGTGTATAGGGCACAAAAGGGACATTTGTTAGGCAAGATTTGACATTAAAATAAACAGATTCTCTTTTGACCTTGGAATGAAAAAGGACAATTGTGAATAATATCACACAAATATGGCATACTCTTATTAGACACTAGTATCCAATAGAAAAAAATTCTGAACGGAAATGCATTTCTTATGCAACAATTGTGTAACACTATTCACAACTACCATTTTCATTTCAAGGCCAAAATAAAATAAGTGTTTCCACGTATATAAAGTCACATCTGGTCAAAACAATACTCCAATTGTGTTATAGACACGTGTGGGCATAACATCTCGAACATCTCGCGGAAATATTTGTAATGGAAATTATTTTCAGCATGAGGATAACAATGCGTCACACGTGATCTCGCCAGGTCACGTGAACGCATTCCACATAGAAATATGACCGCGAAATGTATTGAAGCTAGGAGTTGGATTATAAAATGAGCGGAATGGCGTGTCTATGAACGTTGTAATGTATGCCTGTATGGTGAGGTATGTCGAAAAATGTTTTAATATAAAAGGTGTACATGTATGTGCGTTTTCTAGGCTGATAAACCATCAAAAATCTTTCGATTAATAGCCAACATACCACCATTCCAGATTATATAAAATCGTTTCCCAAACGTTTGACAGTGAGCTTAGATTTGATAGATTAATTTCACTTATTCAACAAATATTTGCCGGCAAGTTATATTCGCAAGCATCAAATGATACCGTAATGATGATCAAGAATATATGTTTTATTCGAATGTTTAGTTCGCCATCACAGCAATCAACATACCACAACAGTTAATGGGGAATAAAAGATTGACGACGAATGCTGCACCACATCAAATCATTTGGCTCTAAATGATTGATCTGAAGACACCTTCAGTTCTCAGACATTTGCACTCACAAAGAACTGGTATGTGGAATCCATGTCAGGCCAGATTATAAAAGTAACTAAAGACATATTGTTTAATTTGTGATGGAGCAAGCAGACACATATTTCCTTATTTAAATGAATTCGCATTATGGGATAAATAAGATATTGTTGTATTAGTTTATATACTATTTGATCTATAAAACATGACGAAGTATATTCTAATGAAGTATGTATATAACCCAGTCCCAGATTTTAGGTTTCGTTCCATTCGGGGCAATGTATCACTAACCGAGTTTAACAAATGATATACATTTTGTATATAGAAACATCAGCAAAAACTCCAATTAATTTTGTGAAGTTGTATGTCACGTAGATTCTGTTGGTGGAATAATCTAGTGATCTTGTCCATCTAGCAAAGAATTCCAATGCTAAGGAAACGAAATTCTGGAAAACAGGCAAAATTTTGAGATACTGTAAAAGTGGATATTTTCGCGCGTTGAAATTTTCGCTTAGTCAACTTCCAAACTGTTCGCGGTGTGGATATTTTCGCACTCTCAGTCATGATAAAAGTATATTTTCGCGCAACGATGTCATTGGCCTTGTACATAAAGTAAGATTATTTTCGGCAAACTCCATTGAAAGCTCACGACGATCGGTCCAGTAAATATACCAAACTTTGATCAACAGACACGTTTAGGTTAATTGGTTGTAGTGTGATCATTGCATTACGTCTGAGTGATAGAAAAAAACGTTAATATATATATCAGATATTTTTGCGTTGATCAGAGACCTATATACTCATCTCTGAATGGTCCATACTGGTTTTACAACCAGTTGTTATGGCCCAAGATGGATGTTAGCATGAATTTTGCAGCGATCAATTTATTATAGGTCTCTGCGTTGATTCAGTCTTTTATATTGAAAATACACCACGTACGAGACACCTGATTGCAACTTAAGGCCCCGAAAATCATCAATGTATAAATGACATGCATTATCAGTACTCGTACTATACGGTATAAATTTAGAAACTATCCGTGTATTGTTGAATGCAGTGTTAACTAAGTATTTTGTTATTTAATTGCGACTGAACACCTCTTAATTATTCCCAATCTAACTATTACCTGTAAGCCTGCTCCCTCAAGCTAGGTATACAGGCCACGCAAGGCGTCACTCGCGGTCAAGTTGAAAGGATCGGACGTAGGATCGGACGTCCGGTCATGCCGAGTGACGTGTTATGCTTTCATGTCTAGTCAAAACAACGCCAAGTGTCCCAATTAGCGATAGTTGATTTTGCAGGTATCAAATAAGTTTGGTAGTAATTAAATACGACTTGGCAATTAAAAAGCAGACATATTGATGTTCTGACCTAATTTTACAAACACATATAGACATATTTCTATAGTAGCCCTTTCGTATTTTCAATATATTAAACGGACCATTCATTACAGTTAACTATCGATAGTTTCTGATTCAAATAAAACATATAACCAACTATTAGTAAGTACATTTTCAAGGTTAAATCTCCACCCCACTGAGATGAAAGCAGTTCACTCATAGAAAATCAAAGTTATCATGCCAGTCAAGACTACGGTCTAAATTGGTCCTTAATCAAAGTCATCATCATACATATAACAACATCTCAATACTGTAGTTTCTATGAACATCCAGACAACAGTTTTTCTATATCTAAGTCAATACAAAAAGTAAGTTACTTTTAAATGTTACGTTTATTTGTCTCAATTTTAAAACATTTTAAAACATACAGTTCCCCAGCAACTCAAGCTGAAAACAGTTATCGATAAATGATTCAGCAGAAAATCAGAGATTCCAAAATGAATTGCAGTCCTACGGACATGAATAAGCTGATGATTTTCAGAAAATCAAACAGAATTGGAGAATGACATGACTCCACTGATAATTTTTCAGAGAATCAAAAACGGATTGCAGACCTGAGAATCAAAAACGAATCCAGACATATGCCTAGTAGGAACATGATTCAGTTGATACTAGATCTATAGAACCAGCGAGTTATAGACGTTTTACATGTGTTGATGCAATTCAAATTTACCCAACATAAACATATGGGTCTAAAATCAATGATCCATTAAGAAGCTGCTTTCTTTAAAGAAAATGCATAAAAATAATGTTCCTTCTTCAAAGCCCACAAAATGGCAACCAACTAATGAATTAATCAACGAATGAAATAACAAAATAATTACAATCATGCAACACAAAACATGTATATAAAGCAGTTTTATCTGCAGGGATTCACATAATTTATTATTTATGTATTTAGCATTAATTTGGTAAAATAGGAAATAATGAATATATATATATATATATATAAGGTTGGTAGTTACACGTGAATATGTTGATGAATTAATTCTATTCATTTCTTTATTTCATAAAACGTTTTTTTACCAAAATGATACCGTTCAATATTGCACAACAAGAGCGTTTACAATACAGCGATCATGAATGACTGATGGACTGCAATTATCCCACCTTTGCGATGAAAAATGAACTACCATTCTTCTTTAATAATATAAAATGTCCACTGTCTAATACCACATTCAATCAATACACTTTAACAAACCACATGATTGTTTTTAAAACAACATTAAGAAAATCGAATGCCTCAATATCCTTTCGCAAGATACACTACACTCTACGTAAACATTGCACTACCACACATACTGAAACAATTGAATGCTGCCAAATAAAGCCACTTTATATGGCCAGATCAATGAAATATAAAATCTCTCAGGTTTAAAATATTTTCTTTAATACAAAAACGTGATATTCTTTAAAAGGAAGCTTCAGAATAGATAAGGAAGCAACATACTATCAGTACTACCAAGACTCCCCCTCTACAATCTTTCTAAAACTAAGACTAACTATAGGAAAACAATAAACTAAACATATTTTACATGCAAGGTATTTTGATGAAAAACAATGACTGATTGAATAAAAAATGTACAGTATGAAATATGAACACTGAGGCCATTTTTACAGTTTTCTTTCCTGGTCCTACATACATAATGGGTAGTTATTTCCTATTGTTAATGAGTAGTTTATAAAATGACATGATCACTTTGACTGCGGGTATAAAACAAGTTTATAAAAACATATTTCAAAAAATTGTTCACAATTTCTTCCATCTAATATGTTGGAGAATGACAATTAAAAAGGAAAGATCACAATGTCGTTGCCGAGACGAAAGTCTCATTCCTCTTATTTATTGTGTGTGGTATATCGGGCACCAATCAGAGACGAAAGTCTCATTCCTCTTATATTGTGTGTGGTACATATCTGGCACCACGTAGGATGTGTACTGAAGTCATTTTCCTCTATATAATTGCACAACTATTCGTGTTGATAATAACACTGTTCAAGCAAGACTGTTCACGGACGTGTTCGGATACTTCACGACGATCTGCGGCATGAAAGATAAATATAAGAGTTCAATCAGAAATGATGAATATCTGTGATAAAGTTAAATTAAGAAAGACAGTACTGGCTCTAACTCTAATTTAATTGATTTGGTTGTTCCTGAATATTGGCAGTACATTCAAATTTGAACAAATCTTTTAACTATTAAAATTATTAATGTTGACTTATTTACCCCGCCTTCCAACAAATAAATTATTCAGCAAGCTTTTATCTTTCAGTTAAACTAAAATGAATGTCAGAACTTAACAAAGCTGAATAAAAATTGAAAAAAAAATATTTTAACAGCACTTCACAACTTACAGAAAGGTTCAAGGATTTGAAGGTGGATTCTTCTGTTCTACTTGACTTTTACTACATCTGATTCTTCATCAGTATTGGATTCTGTTTCTATATTTACCTGTGAACAAAACCATAACAGCTGAGTGTTGATCTTTTCTTTATTATAAGTGTTTTACATGGAACCATCCTAATATATATCTCATTGGATTTATACACTTGAAAAATATAATACATGTAATAATCACAATCAAACTGATAGCAAAGTTGTTTCTAAAATTCGCCTTCATTGATTTTTAACATCATTATCATTGTGATTCAAATCAATTAATAATTTCGCCAAGAGCACTCTTTCGATTATAATTACTGTGCAGGATTCCTTATGGCAATGAATATTAAAGAAATGAAAACTACATGTAGTTCGTTTTCATCAACGTAATTATTTGTTTTATAGACTTACTAATCGCTAATAAATATCGAACCTGTATCGTTTTCGTTTTCCAAATTGGGAAATTTCAATCAAAGATTCCTACCAAGCATAAACGCTCCTCATTTTCACAAACGAAATCTGTATTCTTTTTTTCTGCACAAATCCAGATGTAAAAACATGTCGTTTTGCAGTATACAAATCTAAAATAACTTAACTGTAAAACCAAGATTAAGTAACTTGGGAGATGATAGCTTGTAAATATATTTTGGCACTTACAACTAATATTGATTGGTCTGCTTTTGGTCGACCCCTGGCTTTCCCTGTCAGTTTATTTGGAGTTTTCTGTAGATACAAACCAAAGCAAAACGTTGTTAACAGGACAACAAATAAACTAATTATCTCTTTACCCCAGAGAATATGATTTGTAATTGAGAGGTTGATCTTTATCTTTTTAGATTGTCCCGAATGAAAGATAGATTACTTTTATCTACCAGGATTTATGTAGATATAATAAACAACAGGGTTAAGACGTGTAACATGTAGGTTTTATCACCTTGTGATTTCCGATCAATTGGCTTCCCTGTGGGAACATAATATGGCCTCTGTTGTGAACAAAGTTGGAAGTAGTTTCCAAAACCCATCTCGTTACCAAAATAACCGAGAATCTTTTGAGTTTTGGTAAATGGAAATATCTTCTCTGATCAGAACCTCTTTACTAACAAAGGTATTTTTAATACAAATTTTACGATCTTATTCCTAGTTTATTACTGTATAAAATGAAATGTTTTCAGAACCACGTACATAACTACAAAAACTTTTAATAAAAAACTACCAGGTATTATTTGCTTTATATCAGATATTAAATATATTGAAATCACAAACGTACCAAGGACATTTCCATAAGTATACTATAAACAAACATTTTTTTATAAGACTAAACATTTGGCCGGTAATTTTGCCCTTAAAACTAAAATATAGAACTTAGTTTTTCGGCATTTATTTCGTCTCCCTCTCCGATACTTGTTTATCTTTATAACTTACAACACGGTGTCCTAATCGCGGCCGACCTCTTGGCTTTCCCGTGGGGACATATGGTATTTTGGGCTGCTGTAAACAAAATTTCAAATAGAGACTGGCCTACAGTAAACAAAATTTTAAATAGAGACCTATCTACACAAAAATATGGCTACAATAGTAATTTATTCCGCAAATTGCATGATTACACATTTTTTCTGCTCTGAACAAAATCATTATCTATCAGATACACTGTGTGCGAACTCAAATGTACGGCTACCGGATGTTGCGATAGCTGAAGCGAGGCGGTAAGGTAAAAAGCAGAGAGCGAGGTAAGTTTTAAAGCTGAAATTAGGTAGTTATATTATGTATTGTACACACCCCAACGCTACGGTGTCTCCTAAATAAACTCTTGATATTATGTAGATTTATAAGTTAAAAATACACATGGGAAATGATACTTTTATATCAAAACTCTGCGTGAAATCAGCTGTCGATGTGACTGTCGTATCAAATTTGCACAGTTTACAGATAAACACCGATAGTAAATAACTTTGACTGTTTGAGTAGAAACATTTACGTCTCCTAAATTGAAAATGACATTCAGCATGATTCTGTCTTTACTACGTTTTGCAAAATATCGAAATAAAGTTAGCATCGACTGTACGGGTTGTAACACAAACAAATCTAGGATTGTGTACGGCCTATAGCGATGTGATTGGACGGTGAGTTGTGATTTATGTATGCACCAAGATTTTTGCCTGGTAGTGTACGTATAGCGTACAAAATTCAATACAACCGGAGGTAAACTTTCCTGACCGTACCATCTCTAGAGCAAGGCAAAAATGTCCCGAAACAGTTCATGTTCGAATTTCGCTAGGAATGTCGTTTTGCTTTCCGTGTTGTAGCATAGAAATAGTAAAACTCTTTGTTTGCAAAACGAACAGAATTTGAACGACGTAATACCATGGTAATGAATAAACAACTGGTGTTTTGGATAGTTGACCTGGAAAGGGACATTTTTTTTTCAATAGCATACGTTTTTCCCCCGTGTGATCTCTTCATTTCATCTGTCTGTCTGGCACTGCCATCTGGACTTACAACAGCAAAGGGAGCATCTTTGTTATGAATTATCTCACATCCTTCTTCTTCATAGGACAACGACGGAAAGAAAACGGGTAAAACCTTTGATACCAGTGTTGCAATGGCATTGATTTCATTTGACGTTCCATACTCCATCCTTTGCATTGCCTCATTCCCGGGGGCCGGTTTTTCTTTTGAGTTGAAAACATTTTCATAATGTTCTTTCATCTTTTTTAAACCGTAGAATCCAAGTGCTGTTTGGTCAGTACTTCCTGTCACTTTGACGTTCTTTCGCGTCTCTTGCCAGGCATCTGTTCATTGCTTAATGAAGGACGGGTTTATGAGATCTCCGCTTCTAATTTCATTAGGTCCTGTGCCCACGTTGATACACGTGTTTCATGTCGTTGCATTCAGCGACTATACTCCCAAGTAAGTCAAACGCATTTATAACCCTACTGATGGTCATATTCAATCTGTAAACATGGGTTTTGATCGCACTGATGGCATATGTATACTTTCCTTTCAACAGTGGTGTTGCGCATGCCGTTTGTAACTTTGTCAACGTGACAGTCTTCCTTTGCCTTACAGTCCGCAGTTTGCAAACGCTTGCTGAACATTTGCAATATGTCCTTACCAATCTTGCGAACTTGCTCCTTCTTTCTGAAAACAGTTCGGAAAGGTATGTCACACCCCTTGCATCAAGTGATTCCAATAAATTTGCAAATGTTTCAGTTAGCATAGTTCATCTTTCCGTTGCGAAAATGTAGGTTCTGCATGTTTCATAGCCCCATATATTTACATCACCTTCTTTCTGATCCATTGCACATGTGTTGATTTTTTTACCGTCGATACAGAGTTTGAATGTATTGTAATGCTCCACGTTGTCCAGTTTTGCCATCTCTATCATCTCGTGCAATATTCCTGGCTTTACATTTCTTAGCTTTTGTGACAGCTCAATATCCTCTAAACATGAATGATGTGGAACAGCAAAATTTATTTTCGCATCCTGTGAACTGGTTTCTTCCAACCTCCCATAAATCTCAGGGATTTCCCTTTGAACAGTTTCAATCCTATTCTCCAAATATGTTTCACCACGGCGGAATACCGCATAGCATGAGTATTGTCATGGGAGCCATTATCACTTTCCTGTAATGTGATAGTACAGGTGTCACTATTTACTTTTATCTTTTCCCCCCGTCTTCCTACTACATCTGGTACGCTTTGGGAATTTTTGGTCTGAACTATATAGTTCCTCTTGGTGAGTGTTTTGCAGTTTTGAAATTAAGCATTTCATGTCCATGTAAAGTTTCACTGTGCTAAATTACGTCTTCAAACAGCAAACATCTGAAATCACAATAATAGCAGCGGTACTCCATCGTGATCTGAAACGGTAAACAAGAAATCTCATTAGAAACATTTTTTAATATCGAATAAATTACATAAAAATCATGGACATTGAGAGTGTGGCTCAGACTACTTATAATGCATCGATAAGCATCACAATTACCCGTACGGATCATTTTTCATAAATCGCTACAACCCTTACAGTACTTTCATAACAACCCGTACATATTCCGGCCCGCATTCAACTCCGTGAATCATTTTTTCTCGCAAAATGTAAGTTTGCATAATGTTATATCGTGTAGGAATGGTGATATAGAATAATCGGAGTTCAAACTTTCGTTTCAGAACTAAAATAGAAGACATAACACATAACGAGAGGATATAAATGAAAATAATAACATCTTTCAGATGAAATTTTCGATGAAGAGCAAGTGATTTTTAATCCTTGCGATAGTTTGGTTATAGTTAAAAGACATGTTGATAGTCTCAGGGCAAGATTGATAACTAAACATGTACCAAAACTTATTCTTTGTATCAATTCCCTCTTTATCGGTAAAAAAAATTGTTATTTTCTTCTCACCTCTGCAATAAGCAGCCATTTTCAACCGCTTCAGCAATCGCAACATCCGGTAACCGTACAGTTGAGTTCGCACACAGTGAGATATGTAGATTTATTCACATGGCCTTTATGCAAAATGATTATTACTGTACGATGTACGATCATACAAGTTACAACATTGTATATCTTTACGTAGGAAACATAGCTGGGTAAAACTTTAATATGTACACCATCCATCAGATAAAGGTATGATGTCCTGAACTATATTCATGGTAATCTCCTTTTAAACATTCCTTCAAATAATGAACCAGTTTCATTTGTTTTAACTTAAATTGCCTGCCGTGTATGATCTAAACAAGTTTATATATTTGATACAACTTACACCATTTTCACCCAATGGTGGTCGACCTCTCGGCTTTCCTGTGGGGACATAGGGTTGTACTTTGGCCTGAAGTGAATAAGTTTTGAAATACAGGCCTATCTACTAAAATAAAGTGTCTACAATAGGTTTTTACTCCCGCGAATGCGTGATTGAAGTGCTTACATGTCAATACTGATGCTAACGGTTTTTCGTTTCCTTTAAATAAAACAATAATTCATAAGGTACAATGTACCATAATATGCTAGAACTTAAAGCACAACACATACGTCAGCACCACCCAACCGCAGCTGTTATCAAGATATATTAACTGTAATCTTATCAAAAACAGTCCCTTATAATCTTTCATATGTTGTTATTTAATCTCCCTGTGTATTACATTTTAAGGGTCATCTATATAGCAGAATAGTGTTGAATTTCAAACACGAATAAATACCTTAAGATTTGCACAAAAAATGTCATGTAATATACCAAAATGTTTGTTTGGACATGTACCCTCACACAATCACCAATAATATGCTATAGATGCTACCAGTTTCTTCTGTAGAGTAACTTTGTGGTAAGATTTGGCATGGAATAATTCTAAGTCACGCAAATGATCAAACCTGAAAAATAGCCATGCTGTTATGTTCACAAGTGTCTATAGCACAGAGTAGGAGCATTTGTTTGACCGGATTTTACTGTATGTACGTATAAACACTTATTTTGTTTTGACCTTGAAATGCAAATGGCGGCTGAGAATAATATTACACAAATATGGCTTAAAGGAGGCATTTCAGTTAATAACAAAACTCCTATATCATACTTTTAAGACATCTCATCATAGTAACATGAATATTTGAATGTCAATTTGTTAAAATGGTGAGTTTGCAGCCTTTTTCAGAAATAGGCATATTTTACCCCAAACTCAACGGTTGAACATTTTTTCATAAAAGCAGTCTTCTTGCCACTTCAAGAATACTTTATATTGTCTAATAAGAGCATTTTTGATGTTTTAAATACCTTCTTATATGCCATATTTGTGTGATATCATTCACGACCGCCATTTGCAATTCAAGGTCAAAATAAAAACAGTGTTTATACATATAATAACATCAAAGCTGGTCAAACCAATGCTCCTATTTTGTGCTTTAGACACTTGTGAGCAAAACGCCATGGCAAGTTTGTGTAATATATGGGATACAAATGAGTTAATTATGTCCCCCTGAAACATGCATTTTTCTTACGTTTTGTTGAAATTTACAAACAGCTTAACAAATTACATGTCAACATTAAGTCCCACGGTTTGCCATGATACATACTAAAAGTTCATCATGTTACTTCTGTGACATTGCACCATAATAGGGATTTATAGGCCTGTAAAATATCAATGTTTTGACTGGATTTGCTGTTTAGATGCCCCTTAAACAAATCTATATATTTCATATAACTTACAACACCATCTTCGTATCGTGGTCGACCTCTTGGCTTTCCCGTGGGGACATAGGGGCATGTTTTTCTAGCCTGCATTAAACAAGATTTCAAGTACAGGCCTATTTACACATATACATGGTTACAATAGGTCTTTATCGTGTATCTCTGTATGTTGATTTTGACATCATTTCTCATTTTTTTCGACAACGTTATATTCTTCAGATATATCAACACTTCATTCATCCTGTATGTAAACAAGAAATTGAGCAATGTTGGAGGATACATCTTAACGCCAATGTAACGATCAAGCTACCCATAAAAGCTACATTTCTTTACGAAACATAACTTCAGTACCATCCAACCATACATAGGAACAATCTCCAAAAACGTTTACGCAAATTCGATAAAAACGGACCATCATGAACATGTCAAACATTCATTTATTTCAACCAAATCTGCCTATGTATGATATTTCAAACAAGTTGATAGACAACTTACACCATTTTCACCTAATGGTGGTCGACCTCTCGGCTTTCCTGTGGGAACATATGGTGTC
The DNA here is from genome assembly GCF_902652985.1 of Pecten maximus. Classification (NCBI taxonomy): domain Eukaryota; kingdom Metazoa; phylum Mollusca; class Bivalvia; order Pectinida; family Pectinidae; genus Pecten; species Pecten maximus. Next base: position 26,122,415 of record NC_047021.1, on the reverse strand, counting down.
AGTCTGGCCTGCAGTGAACAAGATTTCAAATACAGGACTATCTACACACACAAATATGGTAACAATAGGTTTTTAATACTTTTTATCCCGCAACTGCGCTCACAAGTAAATTCTTACACTTAGTACTAACTTCCTTTCTTTACCTTTAAAAGAAAGATATCTCCTAACTTTTCGCTTAATGTAAGTGCCCAATAACTGTGCTATATTTGAGAACACTTAGTTATGCCGAAGTAGATATCATCCACAAACCATTAACAGTGAACTATATGTGAGAACTTTATGTACAAAACTGCAGTCAAGTGGTATATATGTATTTGTCATTTTGGTAACGTCGTAAAAAGCATGAGTATGTTTTAAACTCGTGGTGTTAATAGATTGCAAATGATCCTATACCTGTTATATGGAACATACTTCAATACCCCACTGACATTTTCTTGACGTCACGGCGTCACCTGCTTCTACGCATTGCATATCAACATTGGCGAAAAGATGGATAGGAAAAGCAAAGTGCTAGTATCGAGCAGGAAAAAAAATTGATTGTGCACGCGTCATTTCACACGCCATGTAAATCAGAGTTGGCACGATTAGCTAACATACTAAGGACGGCAATCAGTAGTATATTAATAACAAATCTGCCAAGAGGAAAATGTTGAACACAAGAGGCCCAGAGGGCCTGTATCGTTCACCTGGTTTCATGAGGTATGAAACAAGAATGATGCTTAAGTATATTTGTCACTGGTATTGCTATGTCAATATATCATAAGCATTTTATATGGGTACATGAACATTGCTTTTATTGAAATTCTAAAAATGTCAATTTGGCTGACACTGTTTTGCCCCACCTCTCAGCCCCCCAGGGGGTCAGCCCCAACATTTGTACAATTTTGAATCCCTATCCCAGGGGGATGCTACCAGGCGAATATGAGCAATATCCATTGCTTAGTTCCAGAAAAGAAGTTGTTTATATTAATTTAGCCAAATTGACCCCATTTGGCCCCACCCCTCAGCCCCCCGGGGGGTCAGCCCCAACATTTGTACAATTTTGAATCCCTACCCCAAGGGGATGCTACCAGGCGATATGAGCGATATCCATTGCTTAGTTTCAGAGAAGAAGTTGTTTATATCAATTTAGCCAAATTGATCCTTTTTGGCCCCGCCCCTCAGCCCCAGGGGGGTTAGCCCCAACATTTGTACAATTTTGAATCCCTACTCCAAGGGGATGCTACAAGGTAAATATGGGCAATATCCATTGCTTTGTTTCAGAGGAGAAGTCGTTTATATCAATTTACCCAAATTGACCCCTTTTGGCCCCGCCCTTAAGAACCCTGGAGGGTCAGCCTCACCATTTGTACAATTTTGAGTCCCTTCCCCATAGGGATGCTTTTGACTAAATTTGGTCAAATTCCAATTGGTAGTTATGAAGAAGTCAATTGTTGACAGACGGACGCCACGGTATGGCATAAGCTCACCTTGGTCCTTCGGACCAGGTGAGCTAACAAGCAGATAAACAACATTAGGGAAAGGATACGATTGAAGAAAGACGGTAATGAGGATGTCGCGGGTTATTAGAAAGAAGATGGTGGTTTGGAAGGTAAGAAAAAAATCAAGATGATGTTTAAAAAGTAAAACAAAAACAAAGAAATGGAAGGACTGGACAGTTGAAAATGACAAAAAATAAAATAAATAAAAAATCCGATGAAAATCGAAAATTATAGGTCCAATAGCCGTTTGTGTATTTGTAGAAATAACGCGGAAGTGAAAATCTTGTATGTTCGGCGTCTCAACATAGGGTAACTTTCAATGGTGAGGGATTGTTTGTGTGTATTGATCTTTGCACTTAGATTTTCCCTGTTAAACTTTATATTCATGAATGACAATGCACCAGTGCAGAGAGCCCGCGTGTTGAAATATGAGGTGACAATGTAAACCATTTTGAATGTTAACATGACCCAACCATAACTATCATCAAGGTCATTGATTGAAATCTCGTTATAACACTCCTTTATGAACTTGACAACCTCATTTCATTTGATTATATTTAATATGCCTGTGTGCGACATTTTAAACAAGGTTATATATTTCGTATAACTTACACCATTTTCTCCTAATGGTCGCCGACCTCTCGGCTTTCCGGTGGGAACATATGGTGTCTTTCTGGCCTGTAGTAAATACAAGAGATCCCAGATGGATCATGGCGCCCACCATTGAATGATCTTTATAGGTTCCATGTCAGATTGATCTTTTCTGTACTTTTCCCTTCCTCTAAGTCTTACTAATCTGTGTAAATTTAAGAAACAGCCCTCTAGTACTATTCAAACAAGGGAAACCTATATATAAAATTAAAGATTTAGCGATAATGGCTGTCCGTTGGCAATGTTGTTTTCGGATTGGTCCCAAAATGCAATACCAGGGACCAATGGGGAACCTACATATGAAATTTGAGAAAGATCCCTTCAGTACCTTCTGTAAAATAGCGATAACAAACTTCAATTGTCAAATACAAGATGGCTGCCTGTCGGCCATGTTGTTTTCTGACTGGTCTCAAAATCCAATATGCAAAACTAGGGACCGAGGGCAACCTACAAATGAAATTTCAGAAAGATCTTTTCAGCAATTTCTGAGAAATAGCGATAACAAACTTCAATTGTCAAAATCCAAGATGGCTGCATGTCGGCCATGTTGTTTTCTGATTGGTCTCAAAATGCAATATACATAACTAGGCACCAAGAGGAACCTACAAATGAAATTTGAGAAAGATCCCTTCAGTGCTTTCTGAGAAATAGCGATAACAAACTTCAATTGTCAAAATCCAAGATGGCTGCCTGTCGGCTATGTTGTTTTCCGATTGGTCTCAAAATGCAATATGCATAACTAGGAACCAAGGGGAACCTATATATGAAATTTGAGAAAGATCCCTTCAGCACTTTCTGAGAAATAGCGATAACAAAAATTGTTTACGGACGGAGGTACGGACGGACCACGGACCACTGACGCAGGGCGATTTGAATAGCCCACCATCTGATGATGGTGGGCTAAAAATTTCAAATACAGGCATTTCCACACATAAATATGGCTATAATAGGTCTTTATTCTGCAACAGCATGATTGAACAAGCGTTCACATTTTAAATCCGATGCCAGCTATTTTGTTATTCTTTGAAACAGTGTTCATTCATCATATACTTAAAATTATAAGTAAAGGTAGTCACCGCCGAAGGAAATAACATTTGATTGATTATATAGAGACTTTCTTTATCTCTTTATTTAATTTCTAGTTACGCTAGATGCCGAAAATTATGCATTAAATATAGATGGGAATCTCCGACCGATAAAAATGGTTCAGACGATGAGATTATATGCAAATCAGGCTTCCATATAAGGCTCTTCATTCGCATATGCAGTGCGAACGCTGATGTTCTGATTTTAACAAAAGAAACCAAGAGGTTGCCACAAAAAGAGAAAACAAATGTGATAGACAAATCCTAAATAGGAAAAATAGATTGTGGGAATGTCATCAAATAGGAAACGGAGAAGCTTCATACTACTTGACTCCCTAGGTGTGTGAAAGTACATTTTTTTACGCTATGTCTTGTCTCGTATCGCTTTCTTGTACCCGCACTATGAACTGAATAATTATTGTAATTCAATAAGGTCTTAATGAATGAAAATCAAAAATTTCTATTGAAAACAGAAAATTTAACAAAGGATAGTAGGAATGGACATCTTGAGGCTAAATGTATTTATGTGTGAAATTTGATATTCTTTTTTAATTACATGGGCGATGACCATCTTTATTTCTTCACTCGTCCTGCATATAAATGAGTAATTGTAGGATATTTGAGAAAACAACTTAACGCGCATGTCAAGGTACCAATACGCAAATGCACAACTTCAACCCTCATCCAACCATATATAGGAACAACGTCCAATAACGTATTTTGTAACCCCATTTCATTTACAAACTGCCTTTGCATGATCTTTTTAACAAGTTCATATATTTTTACAACTTACACCATTTTCTCCCAATGGTGGTCGACCTCTCGGCTTTCCTGTAGGGATATATAGAGGTCGTGCTTTGGCCTGCAGTAAACAATATTTGAAATAAAGGCCTATCTACACAAAAGAATCCTACAATGTCTATACCAGAACAACATGAATTGGCAAGTAAAATATACATTCACAAAAATATAAACATGTAGCCGTATATTACTTGCGTGTATATCTGTGTTTTTGTCGATGCTTTGAACATAATTATATGGCATAAGCATTTCCCTAGTTACTTAACATATTATGAAGGATGAATTGTCACCGGAAATTTAAACCATGACAGAGTTTTTGTCTTTTGAAGTTTTTGTCTCTAATTAGATAACAAGAGATCCCAGAGGGATCTTGGCGCCCACCATTGAATGTTCTTCATAGGTTCCATGTCAGATTGATCTTTTCTCTACTTTTCTCTTCTTCTAAGTCTTACTAATCTGTGTAAATTCAGAAGAAACCTCTAGTACTTTTCAAACAAGGGGAACCTATATACAAAATTTAAGATTTAGGCACCAAGGGGAACCTATATATGGAATTTGAGAAAGATTCCTTCATTACTTTCTGAGAAATAGCGATAACAAACTTCAATTGTCAAAATCCAAGATGGCTGCCTGTCGGCCATGTTATTTTCTCAAAATGCAATATGCATAACAAGGCACATGGGGGAACCTACATATGAAATTTCAGGAAGATCCCTTCATTAGTTTCTTAGAAATAGCGATAACCAGTTTCAATTTTCGAAATCGAAGATGGCTGCCTGTCGGCCATGTTGTTTTCTGATTAGTCTCAAAATGCAATATGCATAACTAGGCACCAAGGGAAACCTACATATGAAATTTGAGAATGATCCCTTCAGTACTTTTTCAGAAATAGCGATAACAAACTTCAATTGTCAAAATCCAAGATGGCTGCCTGTTGGCCATGTTGTTTTCTGATTGGTCTCAAAATACAATATGCATAACTAGGCACCAAGGGGAACCTACATATGAAATTTGAGAAAGATCCCTTCAGTACTTTCTCAGAAATAGCGATAACAAACTTTAATTGTCAAAATCCAAGATGGCTGCCTGTCGGCTAGGTTGTTTTCCGATCGGTCCCAAAATGCAATATGCATAACAAGGCACCAAGGGGAACCTACATATGAAATTTGAGAAAGATCCCTTCAGTACTTTCTCCGAAATAGCGATAACAAACTTCAATGGTCAAAATCCAAGATGGCTGCCTGTCGGCCATGTTGTTTTCCGATCAATCCAAAAATGCAATATGCATAACAAGGCACCAAGGGGAACCTACATATGAAATTTGAGAAAGATCCCTTCAGTACTTTCTCCGAAATAGCGAAAACAAACTTCAATGGTCAAAATCCAAGATGGCTGCCTGTCGGCCATGTTGTTTTCCGATCAATCCAAAAATGCAATATGCATAACTAGGCACCAAGGGAAACCAACATATGAAATTTGAGAATGATCCCTTCAGTACTTTCTCAGAAATAGCGATAACAAACTTCAATGGTCAAAATCCAAGATGGCTGCCTGTCGGCCATGTTGTTTTCCGATCGGTCCCAAAATGCAATATGCATAACTAGGCACCAAGGGGAACCTACATATGAAATTTGAGAAAGATCCCTTCAGTACTTTCTCAGAAATAGCGATAACAAACTTCAATGGTCAAAATCCAAGATGGCTGCCTGTCGGCCATGTTGTTTTCCGATCAATCCAAAAATGCAATATGCATAACTAGGCACCAAGGGAAACCAACATATGAAATTTGAGAATGATCCCTTCAGTACTTTTTCAGAAATAGCGATAACAAACTTCAATTGTCAAAATCCAAGATGGCTGCCTGTTGGCCATGTTGTTTTCTGATTGGTCTCAAAATACAATATGCATAACTAGGCACCAAGGGAAACCTACATATGAAATTTGAGAATGATCCCTTCAGTACTTTTTCAGAAATAGCGATAACAAACTTCAATTGTCAAAATCCAAGATGACTGCCTGTCGGCCATGTTGTTTTCTGATTGGTCTCAAAATGCAATATGCATAACTAGGCACCAAGGGAAACCTACATATGAAATTTGAGAAAGATCCCTTCAGTACTTTTTCAGAAATAGCGATAACAAACTTCAATTGTCAAAATCCAAGATGGCTGCCTGTTGGCCATGTTGTTTTCTGATTGGTCTCAAAATACAATATGCATAACTAGGCACCAAGGGGAACCTACATATGAAATTTGAGAAAGATCCCTTCAGTACTTTCTCAGAAATAGCGATAACAAACTTCAATTGTCAAAATCCAAGATGGCTGCCTGTCGGCTAGGTTGTTTTCCGATCGGTCCCAAAATGCAATATGCATAACAAGGCACCAAGGGGAACCTACATATGAAATTTGAGAAAGATCCCTTCAGTACTTTCTCCGAAATAGCGATAACAAACTTCAATGGTCAAAATCCAAGATGGCTGCCTGTCGGCCATGTTGTTTTCCGATCAATCCAAAAATGCAATATGCATAACAAGGCACCAAGGGGAACCTACATATGAAATTTGAGAAAGATCCCTTCAGTACTTTCTCCGAAATAGCGAAAACAAACTTCAATGGTCAAAATCCAAGATGGCTGCCTGTCGGCCATGTTGTTTTCCGATCAATCCAAAAATGCAATATGCATAACTAGGCACCAAGGGAAACCAACATATGAAATTTGAGAATGATCCCTTCAGTACTTTCTCAGAAATAGCGATAACAAACTTCAATGGTCAAAATCCAAGATGGCTGCCTGTCGGCCATGTTGTTTTCCGATCGGTCCCAAAATGCAATATGCATAACTAGGCACCAAGGGGAACCTACATATGAAATTTGAGAAAGATCCCTTCAGTACTTTCTCAGAAATAGCGATAACAAACTTCAATGGTCAAAATCCAAGATGGCTGCCTGTCGGCCATGTTGTTTTCCGATCGGTCCCAAAATGCAATATGCATAACTAGGCACCAAGGGGAACCTACATATGAAATTTGAGAAAGATCCCTTCAGTACTTTCTGAGGATTAGCGATAACAAGAATTGTTTACGGACGGACGGACGGACGGACGGACGGAGGGAGGGACGGACGGACGGACGGACGACGGACCACGGACGCAGGGCGATTTGAATAGCCCACCATCTGATGATGGTGGGCTAATAAAATATAGGAAAAGACTAAGGATACTATTATATGTACTAGTAAATACACATGATACATGTAGTACACAAACCTCTGTTAAACCACCCACCTATACAAACATGTGTAGCTACTGTAACGGACTATTATCCAATCACATTTTATATTTGACAACAGTTCATATTAAGCCAATGTCTTCAATTATTTTATTTGCTTTTTTGTCCGGTTATACCTATTAACACTTTTTATCTTATTAAACCTTGTTAACTACATGTATTTTATATATCATTTTGTGAAACTTACACTTTTTGATGGCCGACCTCGATCTCTTGGCTTTCCTGTGGCCTGTAGTAAACAGTATTTCAAATACGTACGTGTATAATATCACAATTCCATTGTTACATCCAAGTTTATCAAACAATGCAACTGTAGGTATAGAAAAACGTAAAGGTTAGAATGAAGTACACTATGTTCCAGTATGCATGAAATATATCGTTTTTTCCTGAATGTGTTTTAAAATGTTACTTAGTCGGCCATATATCTAAATGGGGATGGATATGAACTTAACCTATATGTATATATCTAATGTAATTCTCTCTCCTGTAGTGACATTTCAGTCAGACCGCCCTACAGTAAATAAAGTTGCTCCAACATTAGTTCAATACCAGAGGGAACAATTAAGTGTACACAATGTCTACAGATTAGAGATAAACTGTGAGACCTGGGGACTGACATGGATTCCACACCCTTACATATACAGCTAGTGTATCAAAGTCACAGAAAGAAGAAATACATATACTGTACAATTGGACAGTTTGTCTTATGAAAAAGTCTATTCTTAACTCCACTTACAGCTTTAATTGCTCCTCCCTTCTTGCTTGATTCCTGTGAACATAACATGGGTCATGTTTCTACCAATAAAATATATGAATTGATAATAAACTATCTACAGACTACATTTAATGCCAACAAATTGTGTAAAAACAAATAACTACATACATATATTTCAATTTAACAATTAGATATATATACTGTTGAAGTACAAAAAATTCAAATACATATTTCTATATTCTAAGAATTTTTTGGTTTTAGCCAACTAAAACATTAATTGCTACTGTATGCTGTCTATAAAATTATTTAATATAAATCAAGTTTATGCAAGAATAAGTACCTCTTAATTTGGAAATTTTATCATGGCCATGATTGTGTAATTATATGCCTGAATATAATATCTCAGTATTTTCATGAATCAATCCTGTAAGATACAGTACAGAGCACAGTACAGAGCATGGCTTTAGTTTCTTGAATCGTCAGGCACCCAGTATTGCCTAGAATCAACACTAACACAAGACTCACTCTAACAGACAAAAGGTTCCAGAAATATTTCTTAAAACCTATCGCTCAGACATTAGTTAGTTAAGTAACTTACAACTGGTCTTCCTCGCTTTCTTGGTTGTTCTGGCGTCTGAACACCATTGGTATCACTTCCACTTTTCTGTATCAACAAACATAATCTCAATAACTTTACCATCATATCAGGCAAACGGGGGGATTTCATTAAAAAGTAATTTATCAAAATCTAAATTCCTGTACAATTTTGGACAAATTCAAAAGCTAGTTTATGATACTGAAGTGTCATTAAAGTTCTTAAAAAATACTTAATAGGCAAATATGACAATACATTTCCTTAAGCTTAAAAACTTACAGACCCAAAAGACGGACTTCCTAATTTTCTTGGTGCTGCAGATTGCATTCCTTTATCATCATTAGCGCTTTCACTTTTTTTTTTTTAAATATCCAGAACCCACTCAACATTTCATTTCTCTTTGAGTGTGGTGAAAGTTATAATAATTTAGTTGGTGGTCATGCTATATTTCTTGCCTTTCAACAAAAAATGCACATTGAATGAATGACCCAATGTTTGAATTAATTCTTTTTCAAACAAATCACTTCCAATGCCAAAACCCTTCAATCCCATTTAAAAACTTACAGATGCTAAAGACGGCCTTCCTCGTTTTTTCGGTGAGTCTGACAGAGTCGTGTCTACAGCGTTTTCTGTTCCACTTTTCTAAGTAAAATAAACATTCAGAACAGACTCAGTAACAGAAGTGGAATTATGTATTGTTTTCTTAGAGAAACAAGGATGGACAGTATTGCAACAGCAATACAAAGTCCCCTGCCTGAGCTAGGAGTGCACCTATTTATTTCCCATTTCGTTACGTTTCAAAACATTGATCATTTAACTATCCTGTCAATTAGCAATTGATAAAAGTTAATCTTATTGAACTCAACCTTTCCACAATTAACTCATTCCACAAATTGAACTCTAGCTTCCCACAATCAAGCTCCTCTATCAATTTAAACCCTTGTACAAACTGAACCCTAGCTTTCCACAATTAAACCCTTTAATGAACTAAGTGCCATCCGCTACTGTATTACAGATAAGTGCTGCTTATTATTTCTGTCTGGAATTTATATGGAGTAATATCACCTATCGTCATTGATACAGTGTACTAGGAAAGACCTCACAGTGAATTATATGGAATCATCTAACTTTCCTTAATATGAAAACTTACCGATGCTAATGATGGTCTTCCTCGTTTTTTCGGCGAGGCTGACAAAGTACGGCCAACTGTTTCACTTTTCTATGTAACACAAACATTTATAAATGACTTGCCCAACACCAAAATACTTAATGTACAAGTATTACATAGAGTAAAAACCTTCTATGAGTTCAACCCTAGTCTTCCTTCATTTTTTTTCAATTCGAGAAAGCCATCTTTTACTCTGCATAACAGTTCTGTGAAATTTTTTTTTGTCTGATTTTCAAATTTGTACAAAAATTACACATCTCTATTAAATACTATGGAGAGCTCCCATTATCATCATTAAATCAACATTATAATGACTGGTTTCGTTACCAATTATGGAATGAAAAACTGACCCAATCTGAAAACTTACAGATGCCAAAGATGGTCTTCCTCGCTTTTTTGGTGAGTCGGACAGAGTAGTGTCTACAGTGTTTTCTGTTCCACTTTTCTAAGTAAAATAAACATTCAGAACAGACTCAGTAACAGAAGTGGAATTATGTATTGTTTTCTTAGAGAAACAAGGATGGATAGTATTGTAACAGCAATACAAAGTCCCCTGCCTGAGCTAGGAGTCCGCCTATTTATTTCCCATTTTTTTAACTACATGTTATACTGATCATGTATACCAAGTTTCGTTAAAATCGGAGTAGTACTTTAGGAGGAGGAGTCCAGACAAGACTCAACCAATGAGAAGCCAGCGACCATTTTGAAAAATAGATTTTTCAAAACAAAATGTGGGATACACAACTACATGTTATACTGATAATGTATACCAAGTTTCGTTAAAATCGAAGTAGTACTTTAGGAGGAGTTGTCCAGACAAGCCTCAACCAATGAGAAGCTGCTGGCCATTTTGAAAAATAGTTTTTCAAAAATTTTTTTAAAAAAATGTGGAATGAACAACTACATGTTGTACTGATCATGTATACCAAGTTTCATTAAAATCGGAGTAGTACTTTATAAGGAGTTGTCCGGACAACCTTTGCGTGACAGACAGACAGACGGAGGATAAACCTAAAGTCCCCCCGTTTTTCAAACGGCAGGGGACTAATAACTAAAGAAACCTGTAAAACATTGATCATTTGTACAGTGTGTAAGATTCCAGACATGGAAAAGGTATCATTTACCATGTTTCTGACACTTCAGACAAGTAAAATAGTTATCATTTAAACATTTCGTTACGTTTCAAAACATTGATCATTTAACTATCCTGTCAATTATATTAGCAATTGATAAAAGTTAATCTTATTGAACTCAACCTTTCCACAATTAACTCATTCCACAAATTGAACTCTAGCTTCCCACAATCAAGCTCCTCTATCAATTTAAACCCTTGTACAAACTGAACCCTAGCTTTCCACAATTAAACCCTTTAATGAACTAAGTGTCATATCCTCTACTGTATTACAGATAAGTGCTGCTTATTATTTCTGTCTGGAATTTATATGGAGTAATATCACCTATTGTCATTGATACAGTGTACTAGGAAAGACCTCACAGTGAATTATATGGAATCATCTAACTTTCCTTAATATGAAAACTTACCGATGCTAATGATGGTCTTCCTCGTTTTTCCGGCGAGGCTGACAAAGTACGGCCAACTGTTTCACTTTTCTATGTAACACAAACATTTATAAATGACTTGCCCAACACCAAAATACTTACTGTACAAGTATTACATAGAGTAAAAACCTTCTATGAGTTCAACCCTAGTCTTCCTTCATTTTTTTCAATTTGAGAAAGCCATCTTTTACTCTGCATAACAGTTCTGTGAATTTTTTTTTGTCTGATTTTCAAATTTGTACAAAAATTACACATCTCTATTAAATACCATGGAGAGCTCCCATTATCATCATTAAATTAACATTATAATGACTGGTTTCGTTACCAATTATGGAATGAAAAACTGACCCAATCTGAAAACTTACAGATGCCAAAGATGGTCTTCCTCGCTTTTTTGGTGAGTCTGACAGAGTAGTGTCTACAGTGTTTTCTGTTCCACTTTTCTAAGTAAAATAAACATTCAGAACAGACTCAGTAACAGAAGTGGAATTATGTATTGTTTTCTTAGAGAAATAAGGATGGACAGTATTGCACATCACAGCAATACAAAGTCCCCTGCCTGAGCTAGGAGTGCACCTATTTATTTCCCATTTTTTTAACTACATGTTATACTGATTATGTATACCAAGTTTCGTTAAAATCGGAGTAGTACTTTAGGAGGAGTCGTCCAGACAAGACTCAACCAATGAGAAGCCAGCGGCAATTTTCAAAACAAAATTTGGGATACACAACTACATGTTATACTGATAATGCATACCAAGTTTCGTTAAAATCGGAGTAGTACTTCAGGAGGAGTTGTCCGGACAAGCCTCAACCAATGAGAAGCCGGTGGCCATTTTGAAAAATGTTTTTTCAAGAAAAAAAAATGTAGGATGCACAACTACATGTTATACTGATCATGTATACCAAGTTTCGTTAAAATCGAAGTAGTGGATGCAAAACTACAAGTTATACTATAATGATGTATACCAAGTTTCGTTAAAATCGAAGTAGTACTTAAGGAGGAGTTGTCCGGACAAGCCTCAACCAATGAGAAGTCGGCAGCCATTTTGAAAAAAGGTTTTCACTTCAGACAAGTAAAATAGTTATCATTTAAACATTTTGTTACGTTTCAAAACATTGATCATTTAACTATCCTGTCAATTAGCAATTGATAAAAGTTAATCTTATTGAACTCAACCTTTCCACAATTAACTCATTCCACAAATTGAACTCTAGCTTCCCACAATCAAGCTCCTCTATCAATTTAAACCCTTGTACAAACTGAACCCTAGCTTTCCACAATTAAACCCTTTAATGAACTAAGTGCCATCCTCTACTGTATTACAGATAAGTGCTGCTTATTATTTCTGTCTGGAATTTATATGGAGTAATATCACCTATCGTCATTGATACAGTGTACTAGGAAAGACCTCACAGTGAATTATATGGAATCATCTAACTTTCCTTAATATGAAAACTTACCGATGCTAATGATGGTCTTCCTCGTTTTTTCGGCGAGGCTGACAAAGTACGGCCAACTGTTTCACTTTTCTATGTAACACAAACATTTTATAAATGACTTGCCCAACACCAAAATACTTAATGTACAAGTATTACATAGAGTAAAAACCTTCTATGAGTTCAACCCTAGTCTTCCTTCATTTTTTTCAATTTGAGAAAGCCATCTTTTACTCTGCATAACAGTTCTGTGAAAATTTTTTTTTTGTCTGATTTTCAAATTTGTACAAAAATTACACATCTCTATTAAATACTATGGAGAGCTCCCATTATCATCATTAAATCAACATTATAATGACTGGTTTCGTTACCAATTATGGAATGAAAAACAGACCCAATCTGAAAACTTACAGATGCCAAAGATGGTCTTCCTCGCTTTTTTGGTGAGTCTGACAGAGTAGTGTCTACAGTGTTTTCTGTTCCACTTTTCTAAGTAAAATAAACATTCAGAACAGACTCAGTAACAGAAGTGGAATTATGTATTGTTTTCTTAGAGAAACAAGGATGGATAGTATTGTAACAGTAATACAAAGTCCCCTGCCTGAGCTAGGAGTGCACCTATTATTTCCCATTTTTTTAACTACATGTTATACTGATCATGTATACCAAGTTTCGTTAAAATCGGAGTAGTACTTTAGGAGGAGTCGTCCAGACAAGACTCGACCAATGAGAAGCCATTAAATCAACATTATAATGTCTGGTTTCGTTGCCAATTATGGAATGAAAAACTGACCCAATCTGAAAACTTACAGATGCCAAACAACCCTAGCTTTCCACAATTAACCCCTTATTCTAATTGAATAGTAACTTTCCACAATTAAACCCTTCTACCAATTAAACCTTTCTACTAATTGAACCCTAGCTTTCCACAATTAACCCCTTATTCAGGGATCACCATGGCTTCAGATTTTACTATGGAGGAAACTGGGGGATCATTTTCCCAGCGTGCCGCAAGACCAATATTAATTAATTAAAGGGAGATAATTTGTTTACATGAGTTATGTCCCTTTTCATTTTTAGGGAGATGATTTGTTGTGCAGTCGTTAGTAAAATCCTCTTAGAAATTGTTTTCAGAAATAATGATAAACTATTTTAATCATGGTAATATGAATTTATTTATTCAATATGTAAGAAAAATAAATACAGCAATCGGCATTTACCAATCTCTGACTCATCCATATTTGTACATCCTTAAATTAATACATTGCTCGTTCTTCATTCTCTTTACCAACTCAGACTTTCTCAAACTCATGGTCTCTCTCTATCTCTCTTTCAGATTACTAATTAAATGTTACTGATACACTTCCAAAGCTCAAATTTCTTAAAATAATAAGCACTATGATATCACACTAAACACAATAGCAATATGTAATGTCACAGCACTAATATAATATGATTTCCAATGTCACAATTGTCAGTCATTTTCACACACAAATTGTCCATTTTCTTACAGCACAACTTCACACTTAATTGTCATCAGGATCAAACAATGTGGCGATAGTGATATTTCTTTTTCTGATCTCTGTCCATAAGTCTGCTAAGTCTTGTAAGCAGATCATTAACTAGACTCCTTCCAAATCATGCCAACAAATCAAATGAAACATTCAAAGTTAATAAAAATAAATTAATAAAATGTTTAAACATGAAACTTTCACTCTAGATAAATACTTTCACCTAATCACTGAAAATATTGAAAAAGAATTAATTTTAATTTTTGGTTTTGTGATTAAACAAAGTCAGTATATATTAGTCACTAATGTGAAATTTGGAAATAATACATTTTTATCAAATATCAACTAGACATCTATTAGATCTAAATTTTTTTACATTAAATATACGCCTATAAATCAGTCATACAAACTAGCCAATAACATTTTAAAAAAATATGATTTAGAAAATTTATATTTTATTATGACATGAAAGAGATTTATATCATACAAAATACATTTTAGTAACCATTTGACACCTAAATAACTTACCTTCATCTTCGTCGTACTTTAGCCATGAATATTTTTCTTCATTCAGTCGGTAAAAATGACGATCTGTTTTGACTTTGTCGGTGAACAGACCGGGCTAAGCCTTCTATCGTTTCGGTGAATTCTCGAAAAATGATTCAATAGACTGCTGCTTTAGTTGCCGCGCTTCATGATTTCAGAATGAAATTATCATCAACGGTCTTTTTGTTCTACAGTCCATGTTACTTTCGTTTTGCAACGCAACATCCATGTCACGTGTGTTACAAAGTAATCGGGGTCATATATGCGTTTGACTTTAATTGTCGAAGTCATTTAAGCCTTTATTCGACACAGATCAACCGCTGTCAAAACACAAACACGCGGTCCGCGGCCTGATCAATTAATATTGGCATGATTGATATAATTACATCGGTTAATTCGTTGGGGTATTGGACGTCAGGGTCATTGAATGAAGTGTCAAAAGTCGCCCTGGCATGTGAACAGGTAATAAACTGGCCTCAAGCTCTTACCTGTGCAGTCAGTAAAACACTACACAGTCGGCGGTATCTGGGGCTCACCACGGGTTAACAGAGTTTTGAATACGAAGATCGGCGGGGCAGATTTTTTTTACTATGGCGCTACATGATTTTACTGTGGCGGGTAGACATTTTACTATGGCGCTGCTCCATAGTAAAACAGCCCGTGGTGATCACTGCTTATTCTAATTGAATAGTTACTTTTCAAATTAAACCCTTCTACCAATTAAACCTTTCTACTGATTTACCCCTAGCTTTCCACCATTTACCAATTCTAATAACTAAACCCTAGTTGCCCACAATTAAACCCTTGGCTTTAAATCAATTAAGTGTCATCTTCTACATTGTTTGACAGCTCTGAGGTGCATAAAATTTTTGTTAGGAATTTGAAGAATATAACATAGTGATCAATAGTGTACTATGGACGGCTTCACAATGAATTATATTGAATCATAGTTCATTCCCAATGTAAAAACTTACCGATGCTAATGACGGCCTTCCTTGCTTTCTAGGTCCTTCACTGCTTGCTCCACTTTCCTGTATCAACACAAGTTTTTGAATGTTAATATAAGGTGGGCATTTTTGTAGTTAAAATGTTAGGTGTTTTTTGAAAAGCAATTATTTGTAATAGTTCTCAAACACACAGTTCCTTATTAAATTATTAATGTTGTTTTCAGAACAAACCAGATGTGATACCTAATACTGTAGAAACCAAACTTGGGAACCCGAGTTCAAGGTCAACTGAGCCTGGGACAATCATTTTTCAATTAATATAAAATTTTGCAATAAATATTACATGAAATATGATCATCTAGTTATGCATACAGGAGAAGAGTTGCATAGTTTGCTTTCAATATTGATTTCCATTATAGTTTTATACACACTTTAGCTTCTCAAAATGTTGGAGAGTGTGTTGGTCAGAGGACACCAGACTTGTGGAGGGAGGGCTGGACAAGTCACTACTACTACTATTAAGGTGGGTGGATGACACCGTAACACAATTGCCTTTCATCTAGGTGGTGGGTTTGATTTCCCACCATGCGGGTTCCCTCGGATACTCCTGCTTCCCCCCTAAGACCCCTCGCATGCTTCCATCTGGGCCAACAATTGTGATTAATATAAGCTGATAGAACTTGTTTCGCAATTGATGTGAAATCAATAGTCTACATACCAGTACTATATTAACAAGACAAAGCCTCATCACTTACCAGTGCTATGGTTCTTGGTCGGCCACGAGGCTTCCCTGTAGGTATGTACTGCAAAAATGTATATTAAAATATTGGTGAGGATTATATAAGCAGTTCCTGAGATTAACTAGTTATATAACATCGGGATGGGGCACGACAGGAGGCGATGGGACGGACATGGTGGGGAAAACTATACAACTCCCCCACCCACCTCATTTCAATTTTACATCAAGGAGATTTTTTCTGCAGGGCCTGGCAAAATCACTTGTCTGCTCGTTCTGACGAGCAGATTGTGCCGACAGACAAGTGATTTTTATTGAAAGCTACTTCGTCGGATGAATTTATTTATTATGTTATTACCTGTGTTTTTTAGATCAAATTGACCAATTATCAATTAGCTAGTTTCCATTCCTTTGTTTAAAAAAAACATTAAATATTGCCCATCAGCAAATTAGTCTGTCAAAAACAAAATCATCCAGACGGAAAATTGAACACAGCAAAACAAGCCTTTCATCAACCTTTCTTGCGTATGTAATATTGTTGCACTAACATTCGAGTACAATGAATTCCGGGTTTTATGTATGTATAAGGGAAATTCCCAAGAATGTCTGAATACAAGAGGCCCATGGGGCCTGTATCGCTCACCTGGTTGGATTTGACCAAATGTCAAAATAATGTTCATGTTCAATTTGTTAATACACATACAGTCAAACCTGTCTATAGCGACCGCCCAAGGGGAGGCAGAAAAACGGTCACTATAGACAGGTTGCCTTTATAGACAGGTCAAAATTTTTGCACCAACCAATTTACTTAAAACTGCCATAAATAAATTATCATTGAACAGGGCATTCAGAAGACCAGTCAGAAGTTAAATAAATGCATTAACTTTATAAATCTGAAGGGTTTAATATTTAATGATTTGTGGACCCACACACAAAATATAACTCAAAATGGTCTTATAGATTTTTTATTTTTTTTAATTTTGTTCTGAAATAATGCTATATGTATCTGTCAAATTATCTCCCTTTCTTTCATAAATAAAGAAAAAGAATACACAATAATTAATTAATTAATTATATTTGTGTTACTACTAATTATTTTATGTTATAGTCTTACTTCTTAAAACCAACATATTTTTTTTTAGACCCAAATTGAAATCCGGATATTTGTGTCAGTTTACGACTTTTTATTAGTATTGACTAATTAAAGATGGCGGCAGTGCACACGCTAGTACCGACAGTTACGATTAAGAAAGGCATTATTGGCTTTCATGTGAGTAAATCTTGTTGACAGATATGACCAGTGTTTGTTATTGAAGTGATGTATCCTAGGTGTAATCACAAAATTAACTGACCGTGTCAAATGAAGCCACCTGTGCACAGTTGTAATGTAATACCGACACGCATGTTGACCCAACTCCTCTCTTACGGAGCCCCATGCCAGAGCAGCTACAGTAATTATAGGCTAACAGGTGGTAGGGGTCTTTTGTTTATATACTCAAGCCAGGGTTGTGGTGCTCCTTTGTTTGTGTAATCAAGCCAGGGTCGATGTGTCTGAATTTTCCGGGGATTTTATGAGGGATGACTGCCGAGAGCAGAAAATGGCTGACAGAAATCGGTTGCTATAGAAAACAAATTAGCGACCGCCGCATTAGACAGGTAGTTGTTATACAGAGGGTCGTTATATAGTAAAATCTCACAGGGAATCTTAAAACCGGTCGTTATAGACAGGCAGTCGTTATATACAGGGGGCAGTTTTGACTGTACTCTCTTAGGGACTGAAAGACCCTACAGATTATTTTTACAACCTCATTGTGTTTAAAGAAACTAAGTCCCTTACTCAGGGTGGAGAAAGAGTTCAAAGACCCTTGGGCCTATTTTTACATCAGAACTGTGTTTATCCCTTAATGTCCAGCGATGCTATACATAGTTATGGGATGGAGGGTCACAGTAACCATTCCATAACTTTCTGATAAATAGCGATTCAAAGGATAAACCCTTATTTTCCCTATTGGGCCCCGCCCCTAATGCCCCTGGGGGTTCAGAGTAAAAATTAATACAAACTCGGTTCCCCTTCTCCCAAGGATTTGCCTGACCAAATTTGGTTCAAATTCATTCATAACTTTACGACTAGTAGCGATTTAAAGGATTAACCCCTATTTCCCCTATTTGGCCCCGCCCCTCAGGCCCCTGGGGGTTCAGAGTAAAAATTTATACAAACTCTGTTCCCCTTCCCCCAAGGATGTTCCTGACCAAATTTGGTGAAAATCCATTCAATGCTTTAGGACTAGTAGCAATTTAAAGAAACTGTTGACGGATGCCGGACGGACGCTTCAGGCCAGGTGAGCTAAAAAATGGTTCAAAAATATAAAGGATTTTTATGACAGGCTAACCTAATAAAATAAAGACAGATGCCTTGAGAGGAACCATTCGTAGGTATGAAAACAATAACCAAAATGACCTCCAACAAATATTTTCTTAAGTCGGCGATATATAGATTCATTGAAAATTTTTTTGTGATGTTTATTTACACTAGCTGCATCATTGATAATTTCTTATAAAATGACTAGTTAAAAAATTGAGAACGAACGCGACTGATGGTACAAACATGTGTACATGAGTGTCACTTTCTGACATTAAGCATATTGGTTTTACAAGCTAATTTTCTGGACTAGAAATTCTTTGTCTAGAAAAGTACTTAATTACCAAGCCACTAGTCCGACGGACAAGTGCTTTTAAAAATTTGTATTTGGCCCTGATGTGTAACACCACATCCCTGATTTAAAGTATACCTACTGTCTTTTTATGACTTCCTTGGTTTTTCTTAGCTAGAGCATCCGCCTCTGTTGCAGCTGCTGTTTCTCTGTCCTGCTGTTCCTGGTCTTCTGACCCCTGTACACGTAAAAATAAACAACAGGTCATAGCACACATTATCATTGTCCTAGTCATAATTATCATAAATTCATTGTCATATTCAAATTTCAAGTGACAAAAAGTAATTCTTTAGTTCTAGAATAATAACAATGAAGTCCATACTTGTGCAAAGAAATTTTGATGGAACACATCTATGTATCTTTAAAAAGAGATCCCTGAGGGATCATGTCATCACCATTGTATGATTTATATCAGTCAAATGAAAGACTGACCTTTTCTCTTCATATAATAACATATAACTTGATATAGTATAATATAGCAGGAGCAACCAGCAATAGTCAAAATCCAAGATGGCCGCATGTCAGCCATGTTGTTTTCCAATCGGTCCCAAAATGCAATATATAACTACCCACAAATGGTAACTTATATAGGAAATTTGAGAAAGATCCCTTTAGGACTTTTTGAGAAAAAGCAATTACAAATTTTAATTATCAAAATCCAAGATGGCTGTATGTCTGCCATGTTGTTTGAGATTGATCCCAAAGTGAAATATGCATAACTATGGACCAAGGGGGACTACATATGAAATTTGAGAAAGATCACTCCCACACTTTTTGAGAAATGGTGATAACAAAAATTGTTTATGGAGGGACTGACCACGGACATAGAGCAATTTGAGTAGCCCACCATCTAATGCTTAAATGGGCTAAAAAAACTGAAACTCTGTGCTTAACAGAACAGGGGCTTTAACTTCAGAAATACAACTGTTAATGAGTGTTGACAATATATACTAAGCTCTGAAAACAGTCACTGTTTTAAATCTCTATGGACTTACAGCTATAAAATCACCACATTCATCCTCTAGTTTCCTTTTCAGTGCCATAACTGTAGTCTGGTGGGCACAACAACCTGTTAACAAGCACAATTATGTTAGAATACAATTGATAATGAATGAGAATATTAAGACAAAACAAGAGGCCCAGAGGGCCTGTATCGCTCACCCGGATTTCATGAGATATGAAACAAGAATGATGATTAAGTATATTTGTCACTGGTATTGCTATGTCAATATATCATAGGCATTTTATATGGGTATGTGAGGTTTTTATGCCAAAAAATGCATTAATCCATGAAATGAAATTGACTTTTGGCACAACCCAAAAGGGATGCTACCACACAAATGCGAGTGATATCCATTGCTTAAATAGGAGCGATATCCTTTGCTTGGTTTCAGAGAAGAAATTCTTTTATATTAATAGAGCCAAATTGACCACTTTTGGCCCCGCCCCTCAGACCCCTGGGGGGTCAGCCCCACCATTTGTACAATTTTGAGTCCACACCCCATAGGGATGCTTCTGACAAAATTTGGTCAAATTCTGATCAGTGGTTATGAAGAAGAAGTCAATTGTTGACAGACGGACGGACGCAACGGTATGGCATAAGCTCACCTTGGTCCTTCGGACCAGGTGAGCTAATAAAACTAGACATGCCCCTGTGGGCCATGTGTATGAAGGGTGGAACCGGAAGTGTCTTTACTCCGATCAAAGGGCACGTAACTCTAAAAATCCAATATGGCGGCTTTATGTGGATAGATCTATTAAACAATGTCAATACTTTTAATGTACGAAAACGATACATCATATTGGAACATTGATAATAATAAGAACAGTTTGCACCAGGAAAAACTGGAATGTCAACGAGTACATATAACTATGTAAAGCCGGTACCTGATTTGTGTACATATCGTAAGCCTACACAGACACATGTAGAGACTTCAGTTATCACTAGATGGCGTGAGAAGGGAGGTAACCGTAATGTCTAAATTCGCCATGACAGTTGGTCCAAGCACATGTTATTTGAAGTATATTTGAAATAAGCCTTGATGCTTAGTGTCACAGTAAGGAAGGAGGCCACCAGTTATCTATGACTTATAAGGTATTTTTTCGTTTCTTAGGTTAAGTGAAATACTTATTTCATCTGTAAAACGTATCGATTGCCAATATCCCGTACCCTAGCGTGGTATGTTCGTTAGAGTTTTTGTTGTTTTGAACCAGAAAATATTTGTGGTCGATAAAAGTCTATATATATACTAAATGAAAGCTCATATTTAAAGGTATTTTAACTGAATTTTTCAAGCTTCTAAATGCGAGCGGAAAAAGGTGATTATTTTTTCTCATAAAATCACACAAAGTGTTACCTCCCTTCGTGGTATAGCCTTTTCCAGAAAAATGTATTTACATCTACGTTTTTGTTGTTAATTGGCATAAAGTATTTATAACCAACAACTCATGACATACAAACATACTTGATCATATAATGCTGCCTCATGTACTGTATTGATCGTAATTTTTACACAGAAGTAACGATAAAAACAGTTTTGAATTTATTTGTTCAGCACCAGAGAAACAGACTATACTGTAGGAGTTATTTCCCTTGCGTTAATACACATGAAAGCTTCTCATTTTATTTGAGTTATCCCTCTTGTTGATCATGACCCAGTTAATAGCACATTGATTAAATTGCAAATTGTACTTAATCTACAGTCAAACAATCCAAGAAAATGTTTATTGTTGATTTTGGATTCATGACTTTCTTAATCTATATAAGTGGTTTGTTTTCATATATATTTTTTTTTATTTTTTAAATTTTTAACTGAAGTCCCTAACACATGTACTCCTAGTCCGAATTTTCTGACGATCTTACTACGTAGATACGTCAGAACTTCTTACATACAGAAAATGAGAAATTTTTCCATCCTACCCTCAGGTCGGCGTTTGAACCAACATTTACTGCATTTCCCCCCAATCTGACACATTAACCAATATCACTCTGGAATCACTCTGGAATCAGCAACACAGTTACACTGTTACGTCAAACGTTTTGGATTCCAGCCATACGACAAAGAGTGAAATCTATTCTACACAAATGTCTGATTTGTCCCGAAACTCCACCATTACTGAAGGATAGAGTATTACAGTCAGCCCCATTCACAGTTACCGGTGTGGATTTCACTGGAGCACTTTATGTTAGACACAATAATAACGTGAGAAAGGTGTATTTATGCTTGTTCACGTGTGCGAATACTAGGGCAGTTCATCTTGAATTAGTTGACAATTTATCGGAGGATAGTTTCATTCTCATCTTCCGTCGATTTTCAAGCAGAAGATCATTAGCCAAAATAATGATATCGGACAATGGTACTACTTTCGTTGCTGCTTCTAAAGAAATAGAATGATTATCAAGGTCATCTCAATTGCACGAAAAACTCGGTCAATTAGGAACTGTTTGGAAATTCATTCCAAAACGCGCACCTTGGTATGGAGGTTGGTGGAGCGGTTAATCGGCATGGCTAAAAACTATCGGCATGACTAAAAACTGCCTTTAGAAGACACTTGGATGCGCACTAGTGAGCAAAACAACACTAGAAACTGTAATAGTAGACATAGAAAGAGTCCTCAACGATCTCCCATTGACGTATGTAACATCAGATCCGCTTGACGAGGATCCAATCACTCCGTCCCATTTTAATACTGCATGGAAGGAAACTTTCATCATTGCCATACACTGGAAATTACAACGAGGATGTTGGAACTACCCAAATGACACAAGTAGACGCAAACAAACTATACAGAGTGCAAATACAACTGTTGGATCATTTTTGGTCAAGGCGGAAAAGAGAATATCTTACGTCATTGCGAGAATATCATTGAACGTAATTCCAGAAACAACACTTTAAGGTTGGTGACGTAGTATTGGTATATAAAGATTCACCAAGGAACCAATGGCCCTTAGCTATTATAGAGAAACTTGCTGTCGGTGGAGATGGTTTTATCAGATCAGTGACAGTAAGGTAGCACACCACAGTAAGACAGCCTGGCCATGGGCAATTTTTTTGTTAAGCAAATAACTCCTGTATTATGATATGTATAAAAAATGAAAAAATAAATGTACACTATAATTGGTATATCCAGTATGAAGTAGTACATACAGGCTTCACATTTATTAAAACAAAAGTCAATAAATTGGTTCCGGATTTTAAATATCCGGATCTTCCGAACGTGTGTTTACACAGGAAATTTAGTTTCGCCTACAGCGCAAAATGGAAGCCCACAGAAAAGGTAAGATAGCGGAAAAACTTAATTTACAACATATGTCCAAACAAGATTAATTCTGTCTTTGGGATAGAGATATTTAATTTTAAATAGGTTTCAGAAAAAAAATTGTGTAGAGAATTGTGCCATTTTGGGTCAAATATCATAATATTTTGCAATTTTTGAGAATTTTTTAAGCTGTTACCATGGTATTCACAGCTCTAAAAATCACAGAAAATATCAGTTTACTTATCCTTCAGAGCTCTATTAAAATTGCAAATGTTGTACAGATTTCAAATATATATACTTTATTAGAGGTTATATGTAAGGTTAACTGGCAATGTTTACATATCTAAAGCGTGTGCCATATTTTTCAGAATTTGGCATTTTTACTGTACACTGCTACCTTATAAGGGCTGAAAAATGTAATTTTTTGGAAATTGTGCTTAATTATGCTTGATTAAGCTTCATTTTAGTTCATTATTGCTGAAAAATGCATAAAAACAATTTAAAACTTGTTTATTATCTGGCTTGTCATATTAGAGGAATCAAGGGAGGTAACTCGCATATTTACCCTTTTTAAGGGTGGGTTAATTAAGCATAATGTTAATGAGTCAGTGTAAATTGAAAAGATATTCTATGTTTTATAACAAACCCAAAATAACTTATTGGGTATCTAACAAACCATATAGACTGAATTCTGGTTTGTTTTACCTGATTTATTACCCCGTATCCATGGAAACTATTACAGTAAGTGTTATTTTTTGAAATATTTGGTGAAACCATTATTTTCAATTTATTTATACATTGGTAAGCATGTAATTTCAATTGATGGAGTGTACGGTTGATACAATATTGTCAATTATTGTCACTTCCTTCGGTAAAGCAGAAAAAATAGCATTTTCCGCATAAAATGGGATCAGCGGACACTTTCATATGATCATTGGTACATATCTGAATTACCGGGGTGGAAACAGATGACTGTAATGTCATAGGCATGACATTTTGAAATCTTGGATGTCATGTCATGATTTATCAGTTAGAATATTGCATGTGTTGCTAAGCTGAGGTTTGGAAAGGAATTTGGTTATTTATTATGACACCATTGAGTATTTATGACGTCATAGATACCATCTGATGACGTCATAGTTACTGATGACGCGTATTGATGACCTCGATGTTCAAAAAACATGGCGGCTTTTTGCACGCCGTCGTCTGTTTTGGCACTGACGATAAAAAAATGTAAACACATGGACGAAAAGCGAATTATGACATCACTGCCGCATACAACGCTATGTGGAGATATATTTTATAGATATCACGAAAAAATTGTAAAAGGTGATTGTGTTATATTGGGGAGGGAGGTTGATCAGGAATTAAAGAAACAATATAAAACTGTTCTGCCCGTGTGTCTAGAATGTCTCGAACATGAACAGCCTCCATGTTATCGTCCATACGGAAAAAAATCGAAGAGTGGAAACTCTCAATAAACTTCGTTTATAATGACATGGTTTTACTGTTCTGACTATTAATATGATGCTCCTATTTGAGATTATCTGAAAAGAGATAACAAACACTGCAAATAAAGTTTGATATACTTTTAATATCATTTTCATCTCCCAATACATTG
Organism: Pecten maximus; assembly: GCF_902652985.1. NCBI lineage: Eukaryota > Metazoa > Mollusca > Bivalvia > Pectinida > Pectinidae > Pecten > Pecten maximus. The sequence goes on along the minus strand of NC_047021.1, from coordinate 26,097,300 downwards.
CATTTCAAAATGAAGTTAGGTAGAAGAATGATCAAACACTGAAATATAATGATATTGAAATGATATATACAGCATATATAAATATTCAAATATGAACATTTGATTATTTATTTAAAAAAAAAAGATAAAAAAAAAAAAAAATCCCTACCTACCTACCCTAAATTTTTTGAGAGACGAAAGGGGAAACACAACATTTTTTTTCCTTGGCCTTATAGAGAAACTTGCTGTCGGTGGAGATGGTTTTATCAGATCAGTGACAGTAAGAACCAAGAATGGAACCACGACAAGACCAATAACTAAGTTGTTTCCATTAGAAATCAACACAGATGATGATGATCACAGGAAGAGTCAGGAAGACATCCAGGTTCCTCGTAAAGCAAAGACTGCAGCCATGGACAAGATCAAGGAGTGGACAAAACGTTAATTTGTTCAATCATATATAAATTTCCATTAGAGACTGTTTAATACTTGTGCATATTTCATAATATTTAAATACAGTAAATAATTCAGAATTATTCATTTTATATATTCAAGTCAGATAATTGTAATGGTAATTTTATATCTTTGTACATATATAATCAATTTATTTAAATTGCATTCGCGTGGCCCGAGTATATTGTAAATGTACGCCAAATGACGTTATAATTGTTCAGTGTACTATGACGTCATATATCTATGACGTAGTTGGTCTTATTCTCTTACTACATTGTATACATATAGTCTCCCCGCAAATACACAGGTATACATCAATTAAAAGGTAAGATACAATTTTATTAGCTTACATACATGTATTACATACATATATAACTCACTGGTCATTGTTCACTAAATATATCCGTCCGCATACTTTGCCATATCGTTTTCAGAGAACTTCAAAGCTACCACCATAGCTAATCACGTGACCCAAATCTCGTCACAAGGGACTTTTGCCCGATCTGTTTACATGAAATCTCGCGAGATCTTGTGTCCTGACGATGGCGGCCATTTTCAAACTATGTTGACGGATATATATAGTGAACGGTGACCAGTGAGTAAAATATGTATGTAAGCTAATAAAATAATATCTTACCTTTTAATCGATGTATATAATTGGAATAAGGCAGCTTGAGGCGCGATATTAACATCGGAACCCTTCGGATTAATGTACTCCCAGTCCCACGCCACAGACTGAACTGTTAGAGATCTATCGGTATAAAACCTCATCAATAAATTTGAAATAAATCTTCAAATTATCTAGAAAATTTTTCATTAATATCAAAATCCTAAGTCTCTAATGCTATGCATTAATTTACCTCTTTCAATCGTCTGGGCGAGAACAAAGACTTAGAACCACGCCGATCTGCTGTGTTGATATGCCTCTAGTAGCTGCCGCGACCCCTAGCGGATTATACCTAGGCCTATAACGCGCGGGAAACTGTTTTATGAGGGGTCGTAACATTCGGAACACCTCGGCCGATTCTCTACGGTCATCTAGCAATCGGAACACCTCGCCTCCGTCTGCGAACGTTGCTAACATGACCGTATAGAATCGGCCGAGGTGTTCCGAATGCACGTTACCTACGAGAATCTGCGTGAATACGCTACTTCCGGGTACATTCCCATCGGGTTGATTCGGTTGATGGCAGTCCGAGTTAAGCCGTCATGGCACTATCTATTTTATACTGGTCTAAGTATGTTGACGGGCATACGACTTTAACAAGGAAAGCGAGGCAGCGGTTGAGAGTGGACGGGTTTTGCGATCGTCATGGACGAAATGCTAGTTATTGTGCAAAGGTCCAAGCCTCCGTGAGGGACACGTCGTACAAAGTGCGGTAATATAAGTTAACGTAACGTTATATTGTACGCTTCAATCGTAAACGTCGGATGACGTCATGATAACAAGTCTATAAAGCTAAATTGATAGTTGTATAGTATTTTTTGCTTGATTACATGCACAGAGACTCAAAGTACCACATTCAACTCAAAACACAACTTTATTCAAGAGATATACAGAATTATGGGAGTTTTCATCTTTAAAATTACCTCCCCTTATTACTGGATTGGGAGAAAAAGTTGTCAAAATACACCTCTCAGGGAAATCAGCAATACTCGGTGACTATTAAAGATACACACTAACCCGATATGTCATTTTGTTCGTCGGAACATATTCTAGACATTCATGGGTTTTTTTAGTAAAATTAGAATTAACAAAAGTGATGTATAAGGTAGCACACCACAGTAAGACAGCCTGGCCATGGGCAATTTTTTTGTTAAGCAAATAACTCCTGTATTATGATATGTATAAAAAATGAAAAAATAAATGTACACTATAATTGGTATATCCAGTATGAAGTAGTACATACAGGCTTCACATTTATTAAAACAAAAGTCAATAAATTGGTTCCGGATTTTAAATATCCGGATCTTCCGAACGTGTGTTTACACAGGAAATTTAGTTTCGCCTACAGCGCAAAATGGAAGCCCACAGAAAAGGTAAGATAGCGGAAAAACTTAATTTACAACATATGTCCAAACAAGATTAATTCTGTCTTTGGGATAGAGATATTTAATTTTAAATAGGTTTCAGAAAAAAAATTGTGTAGAGAATTGTGCCATTTTGGGTCAAATATCATAATATTTTGCAATTTTTGAGAATTTTTTAAGCTGTTACCATGGTATTCACAGCTCTAAAAATCACAGAAAATATCAGTTTACTTATCCTTCAGAGCTCTATTAAAATTGCAAATGTTGTACAGATTTCAAATATATATACTTTATTAGAGGTTATATGTAAGGTTAACTGGCAATGTTTACATATCTAAAGCGTGTGCCATATTTTTCAGAATTTGGCATTTTTACTGTACACTGCTACCTAAGAACCAAGAATGGAACCACGACAAGACCAATAACTAAGTTGTTTCCATTAGAAATCAACACAGATGATGATGATCACAGGAAGAGTCAGGAAGACATCCAGGTTCCTCGTAAAGCAAAGACTGCAGCCATGGACAAGATCAAGGAGTGGACAAAACGTTAATTTGTTCAATCATATATAAATTTCCATTAGAGACTGTTTAATACTTGTGCATACTTCATAATATTTAAATACAGTAAATAATTCAGAATTATTCATTTTATATATTCAAGTCAGATAATTGTAATGGTAATTTTATATCTTTGTACATATATAATCAATTTATTTAAATTGCATTCGCGTGGCCCGAGTATATTGTAAATGTACGCCAAATGACGTTATAATTGTTCAGTGTACTATGACGTCATATATCTATGACGTAGTTGGTCTTATTCTCTTACTACATTGTATACATATAGTCTCCCCGCAAATACACAGGTATACATCAATTAAAAGGTAAGATACAATTTTATTAGCTTACATACATGTATTACATACATATATAACTCACTGGTCATTGTTCACTAAATATATCCGTCCGCATACTTTGCCATATCGTTTTCAGAGAACTTCAAAGCTACCACCATAGCTAATCACGTGACCCAAATCTCGTCACAAGGGACTTTTGCCCGATCTGTTTACATGAAATCTCGCGAGATCTTGTGTCCTGACGATGGCGGCCATTTTCAAACTATGTTGACGGATATATATAGTGAACGGTGACCAGTGAGTAAAATATGTATGTAAGCTAATAAAATAATATCTTACCTTTTAATCGATGTATATAATTGGAATAAGGCAGCTTGAGGCGCGATATTAACATCGGAACCCTTCGGATTAATGTACTCCCAGTCCCACGCCACAGACTGAACTGTTAGAGATCTATCGGTATAAAACCTCATCAATAAATTTGAAATAAATCTTCAAATTATCTAGAAAATTTTTCATTAATATCAAAATCCTAAGTCTCTAATGCTATGCATTAATTTACCTCTTTCAATCGTCTGGGCGAGAACAAAGACTTAGAACCACGCCGATCTGCTGTGTTGATATGCCTCTAGTAGCTGCCGCGACCCCTAGCGGATTATACCTAGGCCTATAACGCGCGGGAAACTGTTTTATGAGGGGTCGTAACATTCGGAACACCTCGGCCGATTCTCTACGGTCATCTAGCAATCGGAACACCTCGCCTCCGTCTGCGAACGTTGCTAACATGACCGTATAGAATCGGCCGAGGTGTTCCGAATGCACGTTACCTACGAGAATCTGCGTGAATACGCTACTTCCGGGTACATTCCCATCGGGTTGATTCGGTTGATGGCAGTCCGAGTTAAGCCGTCATGGCACTATCTATTTTATACTGGTCTAAGTATGTTGACGGGCAGACGACTTTAACAAGGAAAAGCGAGGCAGCGGTTGAGAGTGGACGGGTTTTGCGATTCGTCATGGACGAAATGCTAGTTATTGGTGCAAAGGTCCAAGCCTCCGTGAGGGACACGTCGTACAAAGTGCAGGTAATTATAAGTTAACGTAACGTTATATTTGTTACGCTTTCAATCATAAATCGTAGAAATAAAGGAGTGAGAGTGGTATTGAATTCATTATTCGGGAATTTTCCAGGGTTTACCGGATGACATTTCGTTTGCATTTTCTTCGACTTCACGTCAGGTTGGGATAGAGCACAGGGACTTGACACGAATTTCAAGCAACGGTCTCTATATATTTATATATATATGGGTACTCCAACAATGGTAGAGGTTTAACACGACGAGAAACTTTTGACATTGCGTTGTGTAACATATTCACTAATGCAATCAGGTGAAATAAGACCTCATATAGGTAAAGGATTAGACAGGTCGGGGAAACCACGAGGTCGGCGTATAATACCTCGATCGGCCTATTATACGCCATAAATAAATTGTCATAAATAAATGCGACTTTGATAGAAATTTTTAAAAAGATGAGTTTAAATTGATTTGAGCCATTTTTAGTAACAAATCCATACCTCAATCGGCGTATAATAGGCCGATCGAGGTATTATACGCCGATCTCGGGGTTTCCCCGACCTGTTAGATAGCAGTAGCACAAGGACTTGGTACGAATTTCTAACCAACGGCGAGGCCTGTATATAATGTGTATATCCTAGCTACCGCCGAAACTGCTTATCGCATTCAGAGACAGACAGCCTCCTGTTAGGATGTTTGAACTAACAGAGTACAGACGCGTACGATTGGTTGGAAAATGGAAATTTGTGCCAAGTCTCTGTGGGGTAGAGGGTAAGAGGAAAATCAGACTAGTATAATATAGCAAAGGCAGACTACAGTAGCTAGTACAGTTAAACCTTGGGTTGTATATTTAATTTTCACCCAAGGTTTATGCATTAAATTTGGCCCCACCTTCCAAATATACCAGCATTACCAAATCAGCCACTTGAATATACATACATTGTATCTAGTATTGACCCAATCAACTACATAACCAGTAATTATTACCATTATTTTTTAATAATAATTTTTACCACATGTTGTCTGTTGTTATTATTTATGTGCATGTTGTTTAATTGTCCATTTCATTTTTCTGACTAGATGCAAACATAATGATCGATGCAAAACTTTCCTTTTACAAATTACAATATGGTTTATTAAAAGTAGTAATTTAGACCATTTAACGTAAACATTGATATTATATTTCTCGAAGATAATGGTGTGGTGAAGTTCAACCTGTGAGTGCCCAATGGGACAGTACAAATGGGGTTTGAACCCGGGACCTCCGAACACTAGCCGGATGCTCTACCGATTGAGCTACCTGGTCGTCGATAATCGACCCGGTCCAGTTCCGCTACACTCTTCCCTCCTATTTTTTTAAGTCTTCGACCCAGAAGACTTCACAACTCGCAACCCAGGTTCGGGTATCCCCTTGTCAAGTATTCACCTCACTTGAAACAAGGTTTGGTCACGGGCACCAAATGTAATAGGAGTGGAAAAATGCACGGCCAGACCGGGGTTCGAACCCGGGACCTCCGAACACTAGCCGGATGCTCTACCGATTGAGCTACCTGGTCGTTGATGATCGACCCGGTCCAGTTCCGCTACACTAGTATCATATGTCATAACTTCCCCCTTACTTGGTTTTATCAGCCAGTCTAAAAGTGTTTCTTGTGTGTGTGTGTTTTTCCATCTCTTTTATTTTTCACTGGGTTTGATGTTTATGAATGCATATCAACCATGCATAATGATATATTCTTAGTTATTAAAATTTCTAAAGTTAATGTTTATATTTTTAGCAGGAAAAATTAAGGTAACAGCGAATAGGTAATAAGCCTGCTTATTTAAAGCCCTGTATCAGCCTAGATAGTGTTACCAGTCTAGTTGTATTTAATGATAATTATAAGCATATAATATTATACCCCATGACCCAGTTTGAACATAAATCTAACAATGAATCATTGCCAGTACAATTGAAGAATGTATACTAGACTAGATATGTCTAATGATATATTAGACAGAAAAATTCACACAAACACACACTTTCTGTAATATATTACATGTATTGTTATTTTTTTTCAGATACAAGCTTAAGCGAGCAAGCAAGACTGATGTTAAATGTAGTTGGCTGAAGCATCCAAAGTCTGCACCACCAAAAGTTACTGTAACAATGTCAGAATTATATCCCCCAAAACAAAATGGATACAGGTATGTAAATATGTAAAAAAAAAATTGTTTTGCGATACACAAAATAATAAGACGTCTTGAAAATCATAACAGCTTACTATCTTTTTTACTGTCACAATAGCTATATTTTGATTGCAGAGTTGATCCATATTATTGTCATTGTCATATTAATACTGTACATGTATATATACCATTGTTAGAGCACTTAGGAGGGATGTAACAGATGATGACAAGTCTTTTCTATACAAGCAGCTAGGACAGTTGGGATGCTTTACAGGTTGCCAAATTGTTCCAGTTGGCTTGCAATTGTTACATAGTTCATTACTTTTCAAGTGTTGTTCAAGGAAGTTGAAAATATTTCTGTTTCCTGATTCATTCACAGACATGATACCAAAGACCTTAAAAAACAGAAAGAATTAAAAGATTTATAAATACTTAAAAAAATAAATAGTCTCTAAATATTTACATTTTGAAGGAAACAAGAATATTTTAGTTGATAGTGTTGGTTTTTTACTCTTTATTATGTACATGAATGCAATTGTATATATATTGGGAATTTTATTAATTTACCAATAAACACATTTTCTTGCATGCTTTTTCATTTCATTTTAATTTAAAGAATTATGATTTGTTATCTTCTGTATGTTACTCATGTGAGCTTCTTTGCTAAAAGTAATTAGTAGATCTCTAGCAAAACTTAGAACACTTATGTCTAATACAATAACTGAAAAAAATATGTCCGATTATCATAGAGAACCTGTTTTTGAAAGTCATACTAATTATGTTAATTAGTTGTTAGGGTGTATGATACATGCATCAACCATGAGTTCCCATAATTATTATTAGAGTACAGTGGTTAATTATAGATAATAATGTGCAGTATACTTCAGCATGTTAAAGGATTATCTACCTTTACATTGTAATTTGGTCTACTGTGCCATCGCTTTAAGCAAATATTTGTTTCTTTATTTAGCATTACATTGGATCCTCTCAAAGGAGCCAACAGCCCAGGGAATTCCTGCACCTCTCATTGAGGACCTATTAATAAGTCCAGAGTATTTGGCATCACGGATAGAACCACATGGCTTCGCCGTCAGCTATTAACTGCGCCAGAAAAGATTATTGAAATTGCATTTGCCACTACAGGGTAGAGAGAGAATTCTATCTGGGCAGCTGTGAGAAAGTTGAGATTTACAGCGTCCAACTTTGGACAGATAATAAGTGCTGCAAAACGCAATAGGTAAAATGCTGAATCATTTTCCTCTCATCATCATGGAGATTATTGAGGTCATTATAACATCTATCATGTACTGTATTTAATAAAAGGGGGGCAGCAGCTAAATTGTGTAATTTGTGTACCAAATAAAGTCAACCCCAATCCCATGTGTTAAACATGAGTAAATCCATGTATAATAAGTACATAATACATGTACAGAGATATTGCTTTGTCAACAGTTTGTATTTGTTTTCACTTTTTACTTGTATAGATTGACTTCTTCGTTGAAGAAACGGCTGATTAGTGCTAGAAAAGAGGGCCCCTATCCAGTGGGGGATAACGAACGAGAAAAATGGGATTAGTGCATACTGCAAAGCAGGGGGATTACTGTGATAGAGACAGGCAAGTTTATGGTCTCGCACACACACACACACACAACCTCCAGGGCAGTGTAGGACCAAATTATGATATTTCAATGTCATTTATAGACAGGACTCAACATTAAGACTAAATTCATCATGACACTTTGTTTTACATTTGCATGTTTTTCATCTGTATGATATGAACTGCATTTCAGTCCATCATTCACACATTTGTATGGAATTTGGTTTTATCTCATGACAACAGTGTGGTTTGCACTGGACTTAATGAATTCTTCTGCTGATAATTATTGAACAATATACATACATGTGCACCTCACTGCATTAAGGTTGATCGGAGATATAAATAACCATTAAGTACTTATTTATATTTATTTAAGTCTCTGGGTTGATACAGTGAAAGTTTATCTATGCACATCTGACATTTGATAAATAAATAAAATGTCAAATTCATAAATGAATGAACTTTGAAATATAATTGCTCATAAATACACATGTTATTGCTAAAATTCCTGATTTTTATGTTACAGGTATATGGCTTCATGAATCAGGCATACTGGGAGCTTCCCCTGATGGTTTTCTGCTGGGCACATTTTCAAATGGTGTAAATGTACACTTGCAACATAGAGGTCAGCCAGCATTGTCACCGGATATATTGGAGGTGAAATGCCCTTTCTCTGCCAAGGAAATGACAGTTGCGGAAGCGTGTTCATCTAAAAACGATTTTTTCCTAGGTAATTTTAATTATAATAAGTAGGCAGTTCCCATACACCAATTGAAGAAACATAAGTTCTTACATGGGGTCATCTTTAGACAGGCTTTGCTTTATTCACTCTCCTAATTGTTGATGTCAACATCTGTGATATGACATGTTTCATTACTTTTAGTCAGGATTAAAGTTAATAGTTTTAATTAGAAATATTTTGCAGACAATTCATTTGGTAAGTACAAAAAATATTTCAAAGGGATATATTTTTGTGAATATTACTGGTCCATGACAAAAGCAAAATTGAATCAAATTTGCTCTGAAGCCAATGTTTGTAATTTACTAGTATATAGTATATAGGAAATTTTAAGACATTTCCTAAACAGAAACATGTAATGAAAGCTTCTGTTGTTTCAGATCTTTCGAGTGATGGACACATGACCTTAAAGGAGAACCACGATTACTGGCACCAGATTCAGGGGCAGCTTTTCTTAACTGGAACTCAGTGTTGTGACCTGGCAGTGTGGACAACAAAAGATTTGAAAATAGTTAGAATAGTCAAAGAAAACTTGTGGGCATCTAACATTTCATTAATGATGGAATTTTATTTAACAAAATTTATTACATCATTTGAATAAATCAAAAAACAAAATTTCAAATACATGTATCATTTTCGTTTTTCTTGCTTCAAAGTATATATCGTACCTTCAGTATCAGCATTGGATGTACAGTATTTGTAAACTGTATTCGTCATTGACTTTCGAAACTAGAAAGTGAAAAAAGGAGTGGCCAAACTGTGATTCAATCTTAGGACCTTTCTGTTACTGATATCATTTGCATTTAATGAAACCAAATTGTTTAATATTCACACTAATGTACCAATACAATGCATAAAGGAAAATAAAGTGATCATCACACATGATGAGAATAGGTTTGTTAGTTTACTTGTGGATGCTCAGTGGTTTTCTGCGGCCACTTTACATCTTGATGCAAGTGAATAATTCTCGAGATTTAAATATTCAAAATTCTTAACTTAATTATTATATAAAAAAATGTTATTATGGTACTTGACATTGACAGAGACACTAAACATCAAATGATTTCCAGGCAATTTTATTTTAAGCTGACAATCATATTTACTAACAGAAACAAAACATTGACCATTGATAATGCAGACATTTTGTAACATTGAAAAAAAAATGAATAATTGTTTGTATCCATAAACATGTTCACCACTATATTGTTTTTTACATTATGTGCCTACAAATAAAAGGAAATAAATGTAACAAATATTTGTAACATATCATTTTTGTTACAATAATATATATAAGTGGATATGTTGTAAAATAGAAACGACCGCCTCATGCTGCAAAAGTAAAGCAGTAATGATAAAGTAAAGCAGTAATGATTATGATAGAGTTAAATATTGGTTCTGATCTGCAGCATAACCCTATGGTACAGTAATTAAAGCTATCACTATAAATCTGTTAAACACTGCAAGTGGTTAAAAGGATAGAGCAGTGATTATTTTCTATCTGCAGCATGATATTTCAGTGTGCTTGCACAATAAAACTGGAAAAAGGCCAGGTTGGTAGAAGTAGATCAGAACTACATACTAAAACAAATAGTAAAATACCGAAGACAATAAAATAGTAGAGTAGTTGTTGTTTGCCCTGTTTGACAATCCGTGGTAATATGGTTAGAAAGAATAGTAGACAATTATTGCCTACAGCATGATACTTCAGTGGGCTTGCACTGTAAAACTGAACAAGGCAAGGATATTGCAGGCAGATCAGAACCATCACCGCTTGTAATCTAAATTTCATATTTATATGCAATTTCCTTTAACAAAGGTGCTTGAAGATTAATAAGACAACAACATAGCTGAAATATTTGTGTAGACAAATGCCTATGAGCTGGTATATGATTCAAAATGTCATAATTTTTTATTCTTTCATTGGCTCTTTCAGCATGAATTCTGCTCCTTCCAATTTTGTAACAAAGCTCAGCCTCTTCTTTTGTTAAATGACCTTTTGTTGAAAGAAAAGGTGGAATGTTTAATGACACACCAGCAGGAAGTTTATCAAATATATTAAAACCTTTGTCTGCAAGTATCATATCCCCTGCTTTAAGCTGGTCTAAAAGTTTGCAATGTTCTACTGTTGCAGCATCAGATGTAGAACCAGGGTACAAGTCCGAGCAATAAACCAGTGCTCCATTTGGGGCAACACATGTGACAGCTTTCACTGTATGCCTACTCTTGTAACTACTATAGGCTAGAGACTGGCTGTTCATGTCAGAAGGAACATCTTGAACAACTTATGTTGCAATTATTGTTATCCTAGCAGATGTAAAATCTTCAAATGATTTGGGCATAGACCCCTTGCATTTAAAGGGACAATCTAGTCAAGCATCCTTTTTATAATTCAAGCAGAATCAATAAAACATATACCCAGACTATATAATCTGCGGTCAACAGTTATCTGCTACGTAGCCAATGTCCATTTTGTCAGTTTAAGTTTTGGGAAAGACCACGTCAAATATAGCTATGCTCCAAATATAGTGCAACTTGTTCCGCCCTCTGGCGGGAACAGAGTTGATTGTAAGTGACGACACGGTAGATCCAATGTATACTTATTTCTTTGGATTTCGACTTACAACATGCAAACAAACGCTAACACTCATCTATGTGATTTATTCCATCCAGGATGTAATCAGAACAATACTTATAACAAGTACGAATGGAATTATGATAATGGAAGTTGTACAGAACAAAAATATCGCACTCAACATAACTCCGTAGGTCGATCTAGGTCAAGTCTCGGCAAACTCGCTCACAACTGTATGAACTTCTTCATTGTTGTCGCAACCGTTCGAAAAACTCACATTTGTTATATTCATGACCTAACAGTAATTCTCCATATATTTTGTTTATCCATTCACTTTCTACGTTTGGTACAAGACCTAGCTGCAACCTATTGTTAAAATATCCGCTAACAGCTTCAAATGCAAACCAATGTTGTTTACAGTCACGAGACGGGGCTGTGCTTGTACACATGTATACAAAGTGTATAGAGAGACTAGAGACGACTTGCTCATTTGCATATAAATCGTATGGTTATACGATTAGGATCCGCCTTACAATTAATTAAAAAACGCATGGAAAACATAAATTTGTATCAATATATGACCAAGGATAGTTCATAAGGAGAACTGAAGTACACTTTCGTGAAATGATAAAAAAGTAAACAAACTTGACTAAATTGTCACTTTAAGCTGGCTAGGAATACCGAAGGTTGTCATCACTCCCTCACACAAAATTTTGTGTAACACTGAAATATAGGTGTTTATTATATTAGATACAGTAGCCCTACTTGTCCCAAATCTAACAGCCAAATCCATATCTTTGCAGTTTAAACGTAATTTCATCAATGTCATCAGTAGCTGGTCCTCTAGGCTGAAACATGTAACTGTCCATCCAGCATAGTAATTGAATGGTGATAACCTGTATAGCATGTTCACCAAAACTTGGAATACATCTGCTGTAAATGAGGTGTTGAGCAGCATCTAAAACAGAATCAATAAACAACATCGATATAATGTCACGACAATATTTTTTTTTTTAAATAAAAAGAATAGGACTTCCTCCAATCACATGAAACCCCGCGAGAGATTTTGTGCAATTTAGATTAATTTTTTGTGCAGAATAGTAGATGTTAGGGTGTATGATGAAATACATATGTACATACAGAATAAATATAATATAGCATTTTGGTAGGGATATTGGTCATTTAAGAAACACCACTTGGATCCAAAGTCGTCATAATTACTACATATCCTTGTTATGCAACTCATAAAAAGGAACACAAATTGATTTATTATCAATTAAAATCAAAAAGCTAGAGTGATTCTAACAGTTACAAAGTGATCAATGCAGTTCAATATATTTTTGATGAACACAAAGAATATGCGTGCATGGTAAGTGTAAAGTGTAAAATTTACAGATTAAAGTGTATAATTTACAGATGAAAGTGTATACCGTAATTTACACATTAAAGTGTGGAAATTAAAAATTAAAAAAAGTTTAAATGTGGCCCTAATACGCTTCCGTAAATAGCCAATACATGTACCTTATTTTTATATTTAATCGTTGGGGATATGATGACAATCACTGGTACCTATATATCTGAAATATCTGTTACCTGATTTAGATAGTTTTTAGGGATCTTCAACCACAGCAACATCCTCATCCTGGTCCTCATTTTGTTGCACATAATATGGATGATCCGAGTGATGAGGCAGCCACTACATGGTAAAGATGATGGTTACTGATGGAAAAATTATTTTCATCTGAATTTTCTTCTTCCATCTTTGGAACTTTTTCTCTAATTTGCTACCTATTGCATTGATATACTTGCACCAGAGTCACAACCAGCAATGAACAATCATTTCAAGCTCAATTGTTTCTTAGATATTTGATTTTTTTTTTTATTATTCAGTACAAAATGTGGTTATATATCATGTCTTGCATTGTTTCAATGACATGTGATGTACAATGTCTCCAATATAATTATGTATCATCAAAATGAAAAAAAATATGCAAGATGTGAACAAAGTTAGACACTGAGCCCAATAACTTAATATATTCTACCAAATTTACCTTTTAGGTGTTGGAATATCTGGAAAACAGTTGACATTTTTGCTGTATACGAATATAGTTGGCCCAAATTCCTTTTTCCCTTCCTCAAAGTGACAGCTGCACATATCCTGTCATTGGGGTTATATAGTCAGCACGCCTTGGGAAAAAGCAGTGAAGCGTCACTACAAAGTCAGCATGAATATAATATATAGCTTGCTTTGCACAAACAATCTTTCATCAAGAACGTTTTATGCAATGAATAAGATTGACAGATTTGTCTGCCAAAAGTGACAAATATGTTGTCTATTGTTGATACAAGTTAAATGTTCTGGACCGATAGGTTAAAGCCCAATTATCAATCAATCAATCAATTTGGACTGACCCTGTGTATATTTGCAGATACCAGAGTGGGGTTACATACATGAGGCAGGGGTTCATGCTTAGGCTAAGTTAGGGTTACAGTAGAGTGAATGCGTCTCTTTCACAGTCGGCACGTGATGATTAGTAATATATATATTCAAAATTTAATATTGCCCGTCCTTTACACTTCAATATACTTATAATCTCTCCATAACAAGCGATTTATGGCAACTGTGCTTACCGTCTAAGACAGGGGCTGGGCAGACCCGACATTGACTGTGTGTTACAGGTAACAGGGTATCGCATACATGTAGGCCTAACTGTTATATTTTATTTTATAGGCCTACTATAAGGCCTACTGTACTCAGTTAATTATTCACCTGCATCTTTCAATCCATATCTTTCGTTCCTTTGTTTCTGTTGGGAATCTGAACAAACTACACGTATGTTTCCCTCCTGTCCGGTGAGTACACCGAAATGCGTAACAGTAAACCATGTTGCGATTCGTTTCTACAGACGCCAGACGCTGATGTACCCGGAAGTTGAAAACCGGAAGTCGCGCGAATCGCAGCCGAATCTCTCGAATGTCAGATTTTAGATTTCAGATTTTTATAGGCCCTAGCGTGCAACGAGAGACCATTTTATACATTAGATAATTAAACACGACTGGCAAAGGTTAAACTTAATACAATATACCTGCATGAAATTTGTAAACAGTAATTATATGATAATAATACAGTACAGTATCATTGTATTTTGTGGACTAAATTAAGCGTTTGTAGGCCAATTCTGATAAACAACACCGATACCTTATAATTATTTCCAAATAGATACAGAAGCTGTATATCCATATGTTAGTGAGTGTGGTCAACTCCTTTTTGATATTACATTAAGCGCGAGTTTTCACTTTTCGGGCCCTGAAATTATACGTTCCTTAACTAAGATTTTTTTTTTTTACCTTTGATATACATGTATTCTGTAACTCTGTTTAATAGGACTTTCCTTTAGTTGGGGAATATATAAGAGACTATACATGTATGTCTAAATATTCACGAACTAAAGGCCCATAGAACAATGCATACATGTGTAGCAGACTCATTTTTAAGGATGACAAAAACGTGTCTTAGGGTTCTTTTCTTTTTATTCAACTTTCCAATCCATAATGACAGTCGTGCTGTTATTCAGAATACACCCTACAAATATACACAAATAACACTTACAACATAATACACTAAAATATTACAAATAAACGTAGCATTATCCTTGTCAAATCTTACAAAGACTTATATTTTTTACCTTTACATCAAAGAATCAGTTTTACGCCAAATCTTATCTTTACATAATCTCTCAATTACTCCACATGTAACATAATTCATTATAATTTAACTTTACAAATTACATGTTATAAATTACTAGTTTAGCAATTACATTTTAAACAAATGCTATAAATGATATTCATTCACAGTTACTTCTACAAATAATAGTATACTTTGAACAAAATGATAAAACTATATATTACATGAAAAATACACACTATACAAATACACACATACCCCATCTATGGAATGGAGGCACCAGTATTTTAACCGGACGCTGGCTAGAATACTTATAAACTGATCATAATCTCTCCGACGATACACTATGCCAATATATTCTGAAGAAAGATATACCACTAATTACAATCAATACTTCCAATACAATAAAATACACGATAATACTTCTACTTTTATCAAATAGCATTAATTTGATTACTTATACACATATAAAAGAATACAAAATATCACTGTCTAATAATTATCTTAAAATTTGCACATACCTTGTTTCCTTATTGTGACCGATAGAAATTAGTTCTGTTCCCTTCAATATCTTTCTTTTTTCTGAATTTAGGCGGCAAACACCCTGAATATACACATAACTATGACCCCACTAAGACCAATCAAATTACAGAATACGGACACACCTACGAACCGGCACAGCACAAGACATTCACATTTACACACATGAGCTCATACTCACCTGGTCTGGGTCTTCCCTCAGGGCATATTACAGGTAAAATACTCTATACTGGTCTTCTATACATGCATACATAGACATGTACATGTATATATATATAACAAAACAGCACAGCATCACTGTTTTATATATTTTATTTATTTTTCCCTCTGAACTCAATGCCTGAAGTAGTCGGATCTTCTGCATCCATTCAGGTACACCCTGTGTTGCCATCACATAAGTATCCGAGGTCATCCAGGCGGGTTGCTGCCTATTCCTCCCAGAGCGACGTGGCTCCTCTGGCATACATTCCTGTTCAACTTGATCGTCATCAGATTCTTGATTCGTGGTACCATCATCATCCGATTCTACAGCGGGCTCGTCTTCTGCAACGATCGAGTCTACTGGCGTATTGGACTTACTTGAATCCACCGAAGCTAGGCCTCTGAATGATGCAGATGATACATCATCTCCTAACTCATCCTGATGAACGACATGCACCACCTCATACCCAGATTCATCTTCAGAGTCATCCGACTGACTGTCTGTTTCTTCAGGAATCTGTTTGATAGGTCTTCTATACCTTGGTGTTGGAACAGGTTTGTCCTTAACGGGTGTCCTTTCTACTACATCCAGTCTTTCTCCGGTTATCCCTCCTATGGGCATTAAATGGTTCCTGTGTAGGATCCGTTTCCGGCCAGATCTGTTTTCCTACTGTACTTCATACACGGGAATTCCTTCGTTTGGTTGATTAAGCACTACATAAGCATCTTCCTCCCAGCGGTCTGATAGCTTATGTTTTCCCTCAAACGCTAGTATTTTCACTAATACCCTGTCTCCTGGCAATACTGTTGCTCCACGTATCATCTTGTCGTAGTTGACCTTCTGGCGACCTTGAGCATCTTTAGCTGCCTCCGACGCTAGCCTGAAGGATTCCTTCATTCTCTCTCTCAATCCTTGAACATATACTGGTAGGGAATCATGACTGCTACCTCTATCTAGGCCAAATACTAAATCTATATGCAATCTAGGCTCTCGTCCAAACATGAGGAAGAATGGGGAATGTCCAGTAGTTTCCTGACGAATGCAATTATATGCGTGGACGAGCGGTCCTATATGACTTTTCCAATCATGTTTCTCGTTCGGCTTGAGGGTTCCTAGCATTCCTAAGAGAGTTCGGTTGAAGTGTTCTGTCAATCCATTTCCCATTGGATGGTATGGTGATGTTCTTGACTTTGTCATGCCAGTAATGTTACACATCTCACGTATAACGCGCCCTTCGAAATTGGCTCCCTGGTCGGAATGAATACGCTGCGGAAGACCATAGTGAACCACAAACTGCTGATAGAATACTTCTGCAGTAGTCTTCGCTGACATATTACGAGTTGAAATAGCTAACGCAAAACGAGTGAAATGGTCAGTCACAACAAGTATGTACTTATATCCTCCTTTCGATGGCTCCAAGGTCAAGAATCCATACACACCAGTTCAAAGGGCTGTGTAGTCTGAATACTTACCATTGGTGTCCTATGGGTTGTTGGTGATCTCGAAGACATCTATCACATTTACGTATATACTGTGCAACATCTGTTGTCATTCCTGGCCAAAAGAAACGATCTCTCACTAAAGACATAGTTCTGTCACGTCCTGGATGGCCAATGTCATCGTGTAGTCCCTCCAATGCGTCATGGCGGAAACTAACAGGTAGTACCAGTTGCATTTTCTCTTCTCCTTCCACGGTAACTCGTCGGAATAATACTCCATTCCTTATAGTAAACTTCGGAAAGTTCTTGTAAAGAGTAGACATCTCACGCGATACAGGAAATTGACTGCGCACTGGTGTTGTTCCTGCTAAGAGATGGTTCATGATGCATGATAGATTCACATCTCTGTGCTGGGCTTTCTTCCAATCTCTCATCGTCATAGAGTTCAAATCTGTTGAAACCTCATCTAGCTGGTTCACAACATCAGTTGACATGGATAAACTCTCCACGAACGGTTGTTGGCATGAACTACAAAGAGCAGCTATAGTGTCTTTGCTAATCTGTTGTAGTGACTCTTCAGGTTTTTCATCAGGTAACCGTGATAATGCATCAGCATCGGAGTTGCTATTTCCAGGACGATACTTGATAGAGAAATCATATGATGAAATGGCTGCCAGCCAGCGATGACTTGTTGCGTCCAACTTGGCACTGGTAAGAACGTACGTAAGGGGGTTGGTGTCAGTCAATACCACAAAAGGATTCATGTACAAATAATCATGAAACGTTTCCGAAATCGCCCACTTCATCGCCAGAAATTCTAGTTTGTGCACAGGATAGTTCTTCTCAGCCTTGGTTATACCTCTGCTAGCATAAGCTATAACCCTGAGCTGTCCATCCTGCTTCTGATAAAGTACTGCTCCTAGACCTTTACGACTCGCATCAGTGTGTAGCTCGAATGGTACTGCGTAGTCAGCATAGGCCAGAATGGGTGGACTAGATAACTTCCCTTTCAGTTCTGTGAATGCTCTTTCCTGTTCTTCACCCCATTTCCATGACTCCACAACAGTTGACTTTCCACCTTTCTTCTTAGACTTGGAAGGTTTTGGCATCAGTTCCGACAGAGGTTTTGAAATGGGAGAGAAATCCTGGACAAATTTCCTGTAATATCCAGCGAAACCCAAGAATGAACGTACCTCCTCCGGGTTGGTTGGTGTTGGCCATGTCTCTATCTTCTGGACCTTCTCCGGATCTGCCTCTATACCATCCTTTGACACTATGTATCCTACATATCTCACCTTCTGTTGGAACAAGTGACACTTCTTGGGTGATAACTTTAACCCGCACTCTCGAAGACGATTGAACACTCTGTTCAGACGCTCCACATGTTCCTCATAGGTCTTGGAAAATACTATCAAAGTATATGCAACAGATGTTATAGTGTAAATCTCCCAAACACTCTTCCATTAATCGTTGGTAGGTTGCTGGCGCATTCGACAGTCCAAACGGCATTCTGTTATATTCAAAAAATCCTAAGGGGCCTACGGTAAAAGCTGTTCGCTGTTTATGTTCCTCCCTTATCTCAACTTGGTGATATCCTGACTTCATATCGAGGACACTAAAGTATGTGGATCCATTCAATGTGTCTAAAATCTCCTCTATCCGTGGAAGCGCATATGCATCCTTGGTAGTCCGTGCGTTCAGCTGGCGGTAGTCAACACACATTCTCAGCTTACGATCTTTCTTACGGACGAGAACCACATTTGAAGACCAAGGACTGTGGGACGGCCGTATAACATCAAGTATGTAGTAGAGTGATTTAATGTAGTTTTAAATAAAATATATAAAACATTGATGCTGTGCTGTTTTGTTATATATACTGAAACGAAAAAGAAACGCAACTTCAAATTGTAGGTTTAATAAAATAATACTTGTGAGCATTATGTTTAAATTTCATATGTAATAGTTAATATTGAATATTGATGTAACATCCTTTAAATGTTTAGAGATTTTTAAGAACAGGTCACTTTGCTAGAAGGTCATGATTGGTAGTACCCTACGTGAATCCAAGTTGAAATGGCAGCAGTTTTGAAACCGTGCCCTAATATCGTGTGTGTCCTCCTCGAACAGTTATCACATCTCTAATTCTTTGTTGCATTGAGTTCATCAGGGCATTGACTTTCCGTATTGGAATGTTATTCCATTCTTGGACGAGTGCATTTGCTAACTGAGGGAGGGTATTTGGGGGGTTACGGCGATTTCGAATTCTTCTGTCTAATTCATCCCACAAATGCTCGATTGGGGACAGGTCGGGGCTATATGGAGGCCAATCTATAGGAACAATGTTCTGTGTCGCAAGAAAGTCTCTACAGACTCTTGCAACGTGTGGTCTCGCGTTATCTTGCTGAAAGGTTAGATGATGCTGCCTAACAAACGGCACAACATGGGGCCTAAGGATCTCATCCCGATAGCGTACGGCCGTTAAATTCCCATTGACTATCACCAAAGGCGTCTTCAAACCATGGGAGATTCCCGCCCAAACCATAACTGATCCACCCCCAAATCGGTCGTGTTCCAAAACACAGGCGTCAGCAAAACGTTCGCCTCGACGCCGGTACACACGTTGACGGCCATCTGCTCGAAATAACGTGAATCGAGATTCATCGGTGAAGAGCATAGACCTCCAACGTCTCATAGGAAAACGTCTGGGCATATGTGCCGTTGCCCATTGCATACGACGTGCTCGACGTTGCGGTGTTAGTGGTAAACCAACGTACTGTCGCCTTGCACGCAAATTAGCCTCACGCAGTCTGTTGATCACTGTTTGGGGATGAATTCGACGGTTATGATTACCAATCGTATTCCTTGCCGTTTCAGCGGCCGTTAATCTCCTGTTACGCAGGTGTGCCAACCTAAGAACCCGGTCTTGACGTCGCGACGTTACGCGTGGACGTCCTGATCTCGGCTGGTCATCGACTCTTCCTGTTGCGTTAAGACGTGAAACTAATCGACTAATAGTCGATTTGTGAACTCTGAATTGTCGAGCGACGTGAAGTTGCGTGTTCCCTGCCAGAAGCATCGCTATAGCACGTCCTCTATCAACCTTTGATAACCGTGGCATAATTGTAAAAGGAATTATTGTTTGCAAAAGTATTGGCGATGATGTGGCTCAATGTTAGTGATGAATTGATACTGGTTTGAATGAAAAAAGAACGCATATGTTTGTACAGGCACGGTTTTTGATGTTTTTACCGCGCCGGAAGTGCATAGGTCTCTAGTCACACTTGGGTGATTTTGAAGATTGGTATGGGTGTTAGGCAGGGTGCATGTTTATTTCCGCGATTTTTATACAGATATGTATATTTAATACAAAATTAATCACAATTTTCCATGTTGCGTTTCTTTTTCGTTTCAGTATATATATACATGTCTATGTATGCATGTATAGAAGACCAGTATAGAGTATTTTACCTGTAATATGCCCTGAGGGAAGACCCAGACCAGGCGAGTATGAGCTCATGTGTGTAAATGTGAATGTCTTGTGCTGTGCCGGTTCTGTCCAGTTTTTGGTCATGTGCACGTGTTTGAAACCTGTTTGTCTATTTATATAGTTAATTTTGTTGGTCAGTTCGTAGGTGTGTCCGTATTCTGTAATTTGGTCTTAGTGGGGGTCATAGTTATGGGTATATTCAGGGTGTTTGCCGCCTAAATTCAGAAAAAAGAAAGATATTGAAGGGAACAGAACTAATTTCTATCGGTCACAATAAGGAAACAAGGTATGTTCAGATTTTAAGATAATTATTAGACAGTGATATTTTGTATTCTTTTATATGTGTATAAGTAATCAAATTAATGCTATTTGATAAAAGTAGAGTATTATCGTGTATTTTATTGTATTGGAAGTATTGATTGTAATTAGTGGTATTTCTTTCTTCAGAATATATTGGCATAGTGTATCGTCGGAGAGATTATGATCAGTTTATAAGTGTTCTAGCCAACGTCCGGTTAAAATACTGGTGCCTCCATTCCATAGATGGGGTATGTGTGTATTTGTATAGTGTGTATTTTTCATGTAATATATAGTTTTATCATTTTGTTCAAAGTATACTATTATTTGTAGAAGTAACTGTGAATGAATATCATCATTTATAGCATTTGTTTAAAATGTAATTGCTAAACTAGTAATTTATAACATGTAATTTGTAAAGTTAAATTATAATGAATTATGTTACATGTGGAGTAATTGAGAGATTATGTAAAGATAAGATTTGGCGTAAAACTGATTCTTTGATGTAAAGGTAAAAAATATAAGTCTTTGTAAGATTTGACAAGGATAATGCTACTTTTATTTGTAATATTTTAGTGTATTATGTTGTAAGTGTTATTTGTGTATATTTGTAGGATGTATTCTGAATGACAGCACGACTGTCATTATGGATTGGAAAGTTGAATAAAAGAAAAGAACCATAAGACACGTTTATGTCATCCTTAAAAATGAGTCTGCTACACATGCATCAATACCACAGGTACTTGTGGACATGATTATGATGTTTTTAATTTAAATGTTAGATCTACATTATAGATGGCCAAGGTACGATTTTTTTTTTTTTTTTTTTTTACAAATTAAGCATGCGATTGTAATACAATAATTTACTCATTTATAATGTAACATTTAGATTAAAAACAGCATAATTATGTCCACAAGTACAAGATGCAATACCAAGAACACGGGGTAAATATTCCATTACCGGCAAGAGGCGACTAATATTGATGTCCTAAACCTCTACACTGCCATGGGATGCTTTATAGACACGTACTTGCAGCTTCTACTTTGATGACATTGAAGAGACAGAAAAATTATATGTGGAGTTCATTGAAACACTTGTGGATCTAAAATGTCTTCTATTATGAGAGGAAGTTAAACATATCATACAGGCGAGAGTGTCAATCTCTTACTTAGAAACGCCGGATTCGATGATTATCCTGAAACGTCAATGTAACGTGCACAATTTCATTCAATAATCTAGCTTTTAGGATATACAGACTCTTCTTCATTACGTTTGACCACTGGGATATATATATATATGCCTTATACAGATTAGATGTTGTTGGTGTAGTATTTGGACCTAAGGGGGCCGCGGTTAAGGTGTCCCGACACGTTAACACTAGCCCTCCACCTCTGGGTTGCGAGTTCGAAACCCACGTGGGGCAGTTGCCAGGTACTGACCGTAGGCCGGTGGTTTTTCTCCGGGTACTCCGGCTTTCCTCCACCTCCAAAACCTGGCACGTCCTTAAATGACCCTGGCTGTTTAATAGGACGTTAAACAAAAACAAACCAAAAAGTTTAGACCTTATCAAGTGTCGATGGAGATATAGATAAAGATAAAAACTGTCTCACAGTTTGGGGATATCTGACCTACATCTATACGGCCACATTTTACTAATGATGATTGACAGGGCTTGCGATAAGTTGGAGAACAGGGGTCAGTCTATCATAACAAGGAACAGCATATATTCTCTAATTGTCGTAAAATGCGTTAAATGGCACCCAATGCATGAAAATGATTATAATAAACATCAACAAATACAAAAACAATAATAAAACCTTCCTAAAATTGGCACTTTAAAAAGAACGATTTACCATACATGTGCAGTATGGAGGCGGAGTACAATATATAATTCTTTCGGATACCATTGATTTATTAATAAACCATAAATTAAAAAGATCAAAAGATGAACTCCAAATTTAAGAGGTAATTGCGTCAAGTTATAAGTTTTAATAATGTTATATAATATAAAACAGTATACCTGTATACTGTTTGTCGTAGTTGCGGCGTGTATATGCAGCGGCAAGTCAGACATTATCAAATACTTAGTATTTTGCACGCATATTTTCATATTAAGAAACTGAACAGTTATACTTTAATAATAAAAGGCGTTACAACCAGTATGAGTTTTGTGAAACGTATAAATATTATGTGTGTTAGACTTATTTTCCGGGGACTAAAATAATGTTGGAGAAAAAATATGATTTTGGCTTACCTAAAAGGTTATGATTGGATTTATAAGAATCTTGTATACAATATAACGTTTTCACATGAAAACATCGTGAAATGTGACGCATCTCTGAGATCTAACGACATTTACCCTAACAGACATCTCTTTGTCCTGTCGACCAACTTCACACGACCCCATCATACGCCTAGTTAATCTCCTGACAACATGGATATGTACATGTAGATCAAATATGCATTCTGTATTATCGAAAATTCCATATATCTTTATTGGATCAAAATGATTTGTTATCAAGACACAAAGCAGAATAAAAAGCTTAAAAATATAATTAGTGTTTGCACGTGTTAAACATATATCAATAATTAATTCTGGGCTCGTACTGACAAAGCTGAGGAGGTTGTACCAGATTTGGTTGCCGATGTCTAAGTATCCACATCCGCCCCCTTCATCTACTGTATACCACTACTTTTATTTCCCTTCTCAGTCTGACCCAAAGATGGCTGACAGATGGAAATTGATTTTACTTTGCTTTGTTTTATCTTTATTTGATGAAGGTGATTCTACTTTAAATGGTGACCGAAAAAAGAGAGACGGTAAGAATGAACGATCATTTGATGGTTGATAAATAACGATTATAATAGATATTATATAGAACAGATATTGCACCCCGATACATTGTGTTTACAACTCCATGTCATCCCAGTTTGTAGTAGACGTGTACGGTCACTACCCTACACAACGCTGTTTGTGATCACTGGCCACAATTTGGTTAAGATAGAGGTCTTTTATTGGCACAGACATGCAGCTATTTGACAAAAATCTTGACACGACGACGAATATACATCTGTATATCAACATTATATCATTGGAACGAGGGTTAATGAAACAAATCGGACTCTTGAATTCAATAACACTATACAGCAAGCAACAGACTTATTATTAAAACGCACGCTTTACCATATTTGACAGATGTATATATATATGATGTTGAAATAAAGAACAAATTTCGTTGTATTATAATCTGGGTTGATCTCCTTTGAAGAAAGAATTGTGCATAATTTTGCATTTTACCATTGGACAGTGACGTTATGTGGAGAGATAGTTTCCGAGACACAGGGAGTAATAGGTCCTCCAACGGCTGACGAATACTACCTACCAAACCGATTCTGTAGATGGGAGGTCAGGGCAGAGGAAGGGCACAGACTACTTTTGTCAGCAAGAACATTCGCAATGGAATTTTCTACGGGATGTCAGTAAGTAACATGTATATTCGTACTATTGGAAGAAGCATTGATCTGAATGACCTCTAAAAGTCACCTTGTCTGATTTGTCTTTTCCTGTCATCAATATTACGTAGAACTTTGGGCGGTACAAGAGCGTGAATGTTTAGAAACATACATTATACCATTAATTAAGATAACATTAACAAAATTTGATTTCCCTTTTTCAACCAAACCGTCAATTCAGATGAAGCTAATGAATGTCGATATACATATACTGCAAACATTAACAGTTGACGTATGTTAAATTAATACACTTTCTCTGGACGGAATGGCTAAGCTTATATCTGTATTCTTATTTGTTTCTGAGATACTTGTCATATTTGACATAAATTGTCATTGGATCTGTGTCCTTACAAATGAATCAAACGGCTCTATTATAGAATACAGACTGTTCTCCGTATTATGAAATAATTCCTTCCTCCATACAGCTGGGACTACCTTGAGGTGAGGGACGGCGGGGATGACCACGCCCACAGGGTGGGTAAATACTGTGGCTATTCCCCTCTAGTCCTCCTCTCCGCCTCGGACACAGTCTTCCTGTACTTCTCAGCAGACGGTTCGACACAGGACCGAGGATTCCAACTCGATTTCAGGTCCATTCCAGCAGGTATATCGTTCGGGTTCCCACATTGTATTTAACAGAAAAAAACCTATTGCATTGTAAAATAAAAACTGTTTAAATTACACTATTTTTTTGGTGACATTCAAGGTTAAGATTATTAGTAACTGACTCCATCTGTGATCGCTTACTAAACTGTTGCAGATTCAAGAACTCTGTAGGGAAACACCACAACCCAACACATTGGGATTGTTTTATTTTAGACTCATATTTGGGAAATAGTTACGATAAGAAAGTTGTACCGAATCCAACGGGGTAGTTATATCGTGCATGTAATAAACACATTATCGTGTAACAATGTCTTAGATGTCCCCGTTCTAACAGCAATATCTGGGGTACAACTAGGCACTATGTCATGGTAAACCTTACCTACGCGGCAGTCATTCCCATTGGTTGGGTGTGTATAACAATCTGAAGCAGATATATGTTATGGTTTAATTACAGCGAACTCTGAACTTTCACAATGTAATCAGCTGATTGAGACCGAAGGCCTGATTTCGAGTCCCAACTACCCAGAGGAGTATGGACCTTATTCTTACTGCGTGTATTGGATAAAGGTAAGTATATGAGACGACAGGTTTTACTTCACACACAAGGGATTGTACATAACACACACGATTAATACTTCCAATTCTTATTTTAAATACTAATTCAGAGGGAGATACGATACGTATAGAATGATTCGGATTTCGGGACTCCCTTGGGGCCAAACATATTGACACCTAGGCGACGACAGAGGAAACTTAAGATAGGCCAATGAATATTTCCTATTTTACAACATTAAATTTCAAGGAATAATACAAGTATAAACAATATCAATGATGTATACAGTATATGAATAAGTTCTTAGCCTTAAAACGACGCTCTTCGTTGAATCGTTTGATATTCCTGTAGATCATTTTTGCTTGAAATGCTTTGATTTTACACCAGTTGTTTAAGTTTAGTTATAGAGCTAAATATTTTTGTACCAATAACAAGGTCTTTAACTCTGAAATCTCATTTCCGTTTTACATTCCCCTTTCCGTGCCAATCTCTCAAAATACTAATTGAAGTTTCATACTACCAAATAAATACATGTTATATATTAATGTGTCCTATATTACAGGCTCCTAGCGATCATGCACGCATTCACCTGGAGATACGTGATGTCAGTTTAGAAGATTCTGGATGCCTTTTTGATTATGTCAAAATTTACGACGGCAGAGATTCACGTGAAAACCTTTATATATTTTGTGAATGTCGATATGGCTACAAGTATCGTTTTTTTGTGATTTTATACGAAACTAAAGTTTTCACAGACATGCAGGTTTTTGGCAGGATGATGGAGATTATATAACAACTTCATATAATCCATTATGTCCTATAGGTTTAACTTTTTTCTTCCTTGTGCGATATGGCATTTGGTGTTCACTGCTTGTTAGTATGCCTGTTGGCTCCGTTGTCACTAAACAGGCTCTTGTTTGTTTTGCACAAAAGAACATTTCATTGCGACCTTAGATTGGTATAGTGGATGTTGTCGATGATAGCGCTTACCCCCCCCCCCCCCCCCCCCCCCCCCCCCCCCCCCCCCCCCCCCCCGGGGACCTCTGGTCCTATTTTTCTGCCATTGTACGTTTGGGATGGGCTTCCATATAAATCTGATTTGCCCTCGATTTAAGGATTTTGAGTCAGAAATGCGATCTAGGCATTTCTCTATCTTTCTCTTTCCTAAAAGGCGACCATCTAACATCAGTGTGTGCCTCTTTATCACCAGATTCTCCCGCTCTACTGGATATTTGCGGAGACTCGACTCATACCTCGTATGTTACCTCCAGTGGTAATCAGGCGCTTGTCACGTTCGTTTCGGATGGGTACCTAGAGGACAGGGGTTTTCAAATAGATATAAGCTTCATCGAGAATGACAGCGAAGAGGAAACTGAATCTCAAGAAGGTTTGCATTATAAACCACTATTGTGTTATACAGAAAGCTATGTTTTCCTTGTTGATCACTTTAATATTAGAACACGATATGTATATAGTGCCACCAAGGTATTTAATGGAAGAATAAATTGTGAATGGGTGTGAACATTAGAATGAAGGTCTAGGCCAAATATTTATCACATAACTATATCGGTTAGGGTGAAATTCATACGACGTGATGACTATACGAGAAACTGCGTCTTGAATTGTACTTTTTCAAGGTTATGCATGTACTTAGTCCGATTTGAGAGTCCATCTCCAATTACATTGTATAATTCGTTGTTTATTGGAGCGTACGTAATCACCAAAAGATACTGTTGTATCCTATGCATGAATGTTACACGTGAAAGCTCCCCAGTTCCCCTAAAGTTCTTCAAGAAACTCGTTAACTTATTTTTTCCATACCAGTACATTTTCCAATGAGGAATCTAATTCAAGAAATAATTATGAATTTGTGTAACATTTGACGTATCCCCACAGAGTGCCAACAGGTAATCGACGAGTCTATGGAGGGCGTGGTGACAAGCCCTGGCTTCCCAGGTCTCTACCCTAACCAGGCCAGATGTGAATTGATTCTAAGGTCACCCGAGCCCGACCACCATATACGACTTACCCTAGTCTATCTGGATATGGAGGGATCCATTAATTGTACATTCGATTCTTTGGAATTTTTCGATCGTACAACGGAAGGTGAGTAAAAAGTCATTATGATCCCGACAAAAGCGCACTTTTTAGAAAATAGAAACAAGCCTGCTGAATCGTATGCTTTGTTTCTTTATAGATACTTAACTGGGGGCTCTTGTTTTATCATACTAGCCGATTTCCGCTAATACCTAACGAAAAACTTATGGAATCAGTGTTCTGAATATCGATTATCCAAATTTTTGTTTCATAATTGTCTTAGATTGCCCCGCACCATCGTCCTTTACATATGCCTCATATAAAGTCGTTCTGAAGACAATAAACAAATCTAAAATTGTTTACTTGTTACATTTAATGATTTTGTTAATCTTGTTGATTTCAGAAGTCAATTCTCTTGGAAAGATTTGTGGCCAGACAACACAGAATCTGATATACGTCACTAAATCCGACACTCTAAAAATAGTTCTGACGTCAGACTACCTCGTAACCGGAAGAGGTTTCCTTGGTGATTACACCGTGTTACCAAATGAAGGTACATAATTAATTTTGTGGGGGTATTTTTTATTTGTCGTGTTTTTTTGTTTGTTTTTTGTTTTGCTTTTTTGTTTGGTTTGTTTTTGTTTGTTTTACGATATATCTATACTATTTCAGTCATTCGTACGTCTCTAACTTGTATTTGGTAACTGATTAGGTAAATATGACGTCATATTTTAAACAAACAATGGAGACATTTGACTTTAAGTGCAAATGCTGCCATAACATTATTTTCAATAGGAGGGTAACGAACAAAATGGTAGCCACAGCAAAAGGTGTGTGCATCAAAGTGAGAACCAAAGTGTATAAACATACTAGTTTCCTATTCGTGTTTGTAACAACGATATACAAATATTATAACAAATGTGTTATTCTAGCTTCTTATTGAATAAATACTAAAATGAGATAATTTAAAAAGATTACTCGTTAACTTCATCAGCGATTGAAAACTGTTTGCGGACTTTCTAACACGTCTGTGTCTTTGTCAACCAAAGAGTGGAAATCAAGAACATAAACGTTTTGAAAGTTTACAAACATAGTATGTAATCTCATTTTGTGTTAAAGATAATCATATCTTCAAATAGAATTGATATCAAACACATTGGTCCCATCCCGAACATTATCGTAGTACAAGTATATTGTTTTCAGTACAATACGGATATCTTATTGCTTTACAGGAAGACTGAAATACCCCTACTGTTTTCATTCCCGATTAAACATCACTCATGGAATTGTATTTGATTTAATCTATTTTTTGTCACTTTCCTTATTTTCAGTATCCAACTGTATGCCGCGATGCAATGAAAAATCCGTTTGTGTGGAGGAAAAAGAAGCATTTCGGTATGTCTATAGTGTAATCGCTGGAATACCTATGTTATACAATTGCATTTACCTTATAAAAGAAATAATTTTAAAGACAAAC
Source organism: Pecten maximus (assembly GCF_902652985.1). Classification (NCBI taxonomy): domain Eukaryota; kingdom Metazoa; phylum Mollusca; class Bivalvia; order Pectinida; family Pectinidae; genus Pecten; species Pecten maximus. The sequence continues at coordinate 26,067,988 of NC_047021.1, read as the reverse complement.
ACTTAAACTGAATCTACACTAAAACGTGTGCAACACGAGATTGTCAATTATACAAAGACGGCTTCTTAACAATGTAATTAACAGGTTTAGAACTTTTAAATGTTTTCTTATTCTGGTTCATCTATTTGCATTAACTTTGCATGTTTTAAGTGAAATCGGTCTTCCATTAATTTTTTCAAACCTATTACTGTTCCGTTCTAACGCGATATATATTGACTCGATATTTTGCACGCCCGTACGTTGCGTGCTATAATTTTACGTATGTGTTTCTTTATTCTTGTTAATTGTATCGCGACTATTCTGTCAGAAGTCCGAACAAGTTTCCTCGATCTGACATGTTTTGTTATTTGTATACCTGGAAGGTGTATGGCCGGTAAACGATGTGAGTACAACATATGTGAAAACGGCGAGTGTGTGCAACAGGAGGGGAATCTCACGTGTCATTGCACGTCCAGTTTCACAGGAATGCTGTGCGACATAAAAATACAACCGCCAAATAATGTGGTAAGCAATTTGTTTGTTAAATGTTCCCCGAGTAAAACTGTTTATCGTTACACTTTAATTTAACACATTGTATACATTGCTTTTCGAATGTTCCACATCGAAGTGATCTCTGGTCATGTGAATTTCATTTTTTTTTTACTTTTAGGAATTGCGTCACTAATACATATTATAATCTAGAAGCAGAACATAATAAAACAGTGTTAACCTTAGTTGTCATAGTCGACATTTAAAATAATACATTTGTACATTTAAAATGACGCAAACTTTTGAAGCCCAAATTAATATAACTTCATATAAAGTATTAGAAACTGATATGATACACGACTTGTTATGTGTAGGAGCTGCAGCCTGGACCACTAGATATCCACACAGACCAGTCCGCCAATAGAGGAGAGCGGGTCATCCTCGACTGTACAACAAATGTCTCCGATACTTTCTTTACGTGGTAGAGTGTTAATGCACTATATAATAACTGCTAATATATTCCCACTAGGATATTTCATGGGTATATAAGGTTTTGTTATTTACTTGATATTTTTGCTATTATATTCCCACTAAGATACTTGCATAGGTATATCAGGTTTTGTTATTTCCTTGATATTTTTGCTATTATATTCCCACTAGGATATTTCATAGGTATATCAGGTTTTGTTATTTACTTGATATTTTTGCTATTATATTCCCACTAAGATACTTTCATGAGTATATCAGGTTTTGTTATTTAGTTGATATTTTTGCTATTGTATTCCAACTAAGATACTTTCATGGGTATATCAGGTTTTGTTATTTACGCGATATTTTTGCTATTATATTCCCACTAAGAGTATTTCTTTTTACGTGATATTTTTGCTACTCTACTCTCACTAAGAGTATCTCAATTTACGTGATATTTTTGCTGTTCTATTCTCACTGAAAGTATTTCTGAATACATTTGATATATTTTATAGTTCTGTTGTTTGCGTGCTATAGACTTTCCATTTATAGTGATTGATTTTTACGAGGTATCGCGTTATCTATTTCCATTTTTACCTGCTTTCTTTTTGCATTTATAGTGGTTTATCTTTCTATTCTCATTAAGAAGGTGTGATATTATTTTGCTTCCTTATAATTCACTATTAACTCTGATGTAGTTGGATTTATTGCCCTTAATACCAGAAAAAGCGAAAGCTGCAAAATATGAACCAGCGAGTTCCAAAGATTGTTTGAGTTGTATATATACATATATCTATGTCATCAGGGCGCTAAATGATCGCCTAATCATGGGAGACGCCGGTGTGATAGAACATGTCAACGGAAGCCTGGAAATCCTCTCCTTTGGCGACGCTTATGTAGGCATGTACAAGTGTCTAACGGACTCGTTCGACACCTTTTCCCAAACAACGTTCAACCTTACTTTGAAGGAAGGCTGCAATTTCGGTAATATTAGTTAACTTTTAAGGCAAGACCGTTTCAAGTTGCTCATTTATAATTTCAAAATTTGAAGCAGTTGATGTAATTATTCTTTATTTCTAAAGCAGAAAACATTCACAACAAACAAGTAAAATTCCTTGATGAAATGATACCGTTCCTATAAGTGAAGTATTTAATCATACTGTATGTACATACAAGTTTACAGATGGACAAAAGTTATCAATAATGATATTACTGTAAATCTCGTATGTAAATATACCTTCTGAATGTAGAATTAACACACATTTGATATAGAGATAGAGCTATCGCCATCGGATGTGTCTGCAATAAATGGAGATAGTGCCACATTGAGTTGTACGTCCGGACAACACAACATGACATGGTTGAAGGACGGTCAGGAGCTCCGGGAGGACGAGGAATACGAGGTATATTACATTTGAATCTTGATTCATTCTATAAATCATGTAAAATCAGCATCCTTGTCAAAATAACTCATGGAAAATCAGTAAATAGGCTGATGTCGATATACAACATTTTTAACGAAGACAATCATTAAAATATAAAGAATCATAACATGTTAAAGATGATCTATTACACGTTTCATTTTCTGTCTCCTCTGATAGCTGTTATACACATCAGGTACCTATTCAGTGGTATAACTCATATTCCTAATTCAGTATTTTTTGTCAATTTTGAAAACTGGTACGTTATTTGAACAGATATGATGTATTTATGAAAGACGTTACGGTGCAAACCATCATCTTTGTTACTGAGTAAGTGCGTAATTGGTGTAGATCATGACGTTGTTTGCAGTTATCAGAGAACGGAACAGTGTTAACAATTCTCGCTGTGACAGAGACAACGACAGGGGAATACACATGTTTACTGACCAGGGGAGATAACTGTGAAGTGTCCAGGACTGTCCAAGTGGCCAACCTACCTCCAAGGATAGACAATGGATGTATGTAGTAATGTACAGATATTGTCTTCAGTGATACATTTACCTATCGTACATATCTATCAACATCTAGTATGTCACATGAGTGAGCTTTTTACCTATCGTACATATCTATCAACATCTAGTATGTCACATGAGTGAGCTTTTTACCTCTTTAATCTCGTCGCGAAGTCTTTCAATAAAAAAGGAAATTTATAGAATCACGAGACTATGACACATGCCCATCTATATCTTTACCTGTCATTCGAACGATTGTAGCTGCCTCTTGGGTATTAACACCTGGGGTATTTAGCATTACGGACGAATCCTGGAAGTTGAATCAGTTTTATCTCTTCGGTATCTAACTCTTAATTGTCTTGAAAGGTGCTAATATCTTGTGCCTTGTACAATCCCTTAATCGATAACACAGTCAAATGTATGCTTTATATGTTAATCGAACGTGATCAACACTATACTTAATAAGTAGTGTTATATTCTTTGAAAGATTGTGGCAGACCTGCTGTACCGGATATGATACCACGCATGCTCGGAAGAATAAGTAGAGGTCAATCAGTACAACAAGGGTCATCACCATGGCATGTGATCTTAAGGGATCGCAGGGAGGTAATTTATCTATCCATAATACTATTTCCATGCCCTGTTCGATTTAGTATAGTAATATGTCTTCCTGAAATAAGTACAAATGTATGTGTTTGAATATGTAGTGTTGATTATATTCTGCCGTAATTCACTTTTAAGAAAAATCTCAAGGATGTTAGCCTGCTCTGACTTTTCTGTCAATTCTAACCTAGAAGAATAAGATATTGTCAGTTTTCCACGCGTTAAATCGGACATTTTTGCTCATCAAAATCCAACTCTTACAATTTTAAACGAGCAATTGAATTTCCTCGTGTGGTATTTTTCACTTCATACGATTTAAATATAACAACTAAGGACGACACCGAAGTATTAACAATTTTCCGTGATGTCATTTATTATGATTACGCTAATACTACATGGCTGTTTACCGTAGTATTGCCATAAACGTTTTGTTTTACAGATGACAACGTTTTGTGGTGGCACTTTGATTTCAAAGTCCTGGATTCTGACAGCTGCCCATTGTACCAGTAACGACCACTTTTCCAGAGAGTTTAACAAATCGTTTGATGCAAATTATGTTGACCTCTTCTTGGGCACTGATCTGTGTAACGGTACAGGTGGAGAGAGAAGAGGCATCCGAAGATATATTCCACATCCACGATTCGGAGAACGGGCTCCATATGACAACGACATAGCTTTAATAGAACTCGATACTCCTGTTGAATACAACCGCCAGATAAGACCAATTTGTCTTCAATCATTGGAAGCAATTGAGGGCGTTTTCATGAACAGACGACTTGGTCGGACTGTCGGTAGAGTAATAGGATGTGGGAGGGTTCACGAACGAATAACAGAAACGCCACCGTACGTTCGGGATGTATTCGTGCCGTACGTAGACCGAAGGTTTTGTTCCCATGCGCGAATAGGAAGCGGAAACTTTACTGATTCCATGATATGTGCCGGATATAACCGAGCCTACTTTGGCGACGCTTGCTCTGGTGACAGTGGGGGATCTATGTCGATGCAGAGGACTGCGGATGATCCCTGGTTCTTAGTTGGAATCGTATCGTGGGGGGTCGGCTGTGATAGACCAGGGCACTATGGCTACTACACTCATGTCGCCAAGTTCTTGGATTGGGTTAGCAGAATAACAGACTCAGAGTTTTTAGAAACGTTTTAACTTTGTTCACTTTGAAACTTCAATAACGACATAGCAATAAAAACATTATATTGTGGTACATTTATGTTTTAAATACTGATATTGATGTCAAATATTTTTATCAGAAGCGTTTCTTCAACGGTATCGGTTTCACCAGAATAAAATACCCTTAGTTATCATCTTGTATCTGATTGCTTGTAAAACAGTTTTATTATGACATTGTATTGCAACATAGAGAAAACAACGTAGATATTATGAATTGTTTATCACAAAATTGTTTTATTAATGCGGTTTTACGTGTGACAACTTTTTCACATTAAAGGTCTTCAGAGATGTTCAGAGATGTAAAATTGTATACTTAAAGTAAATTATACGCGTTGGTGTGTGACGGAACTTTTCCAGTATTAATTTTACATCCGTTACCTTGTAAAAAGAACAATAATCGATTTTATGTTTGAAGCGTAAACTTTGTAAAGACGGCTGCCATCTTCGAAACTTGTTTGAGATTCAATTGCGTTCCATTATATGTTACCGAACCCATTCAGTACAACTGGTACGACCCAATAAAGGAACACACAGATTGTGTCGTTAATACGATATCTATCAAACACTATATCAACCAGTACAGCTGATAAGTGGTGCCGCTGAGTTCTGTATTTAATGGGTTAGGAATACATCATTGGGATGTACATAATATGTACTGAAGCCACAATAAGTATTCGATATTTACTTAATGCAAGTCAATGCCAGTAAATAATAAAACAATATACGTTTTATCTGTTTTTATCTGCCATGGTGTTTCGTCACATTTTCAAAAGAACTTTATGGGAATAAATCAATATATATGGAAAATAAACAATGCTTATGTGTTAACCTTTTCATAACGAACAAATAGAAAATATATCAAACTAAATTTTTTTTTTGAAATATCTTTATTGGCATGATTGAGTTCATCATGTCGCTATATATAAAAACAATGATTAACAATAAGCACTATTCTCATACAGCTGCAATTTGTACAAGGTTTTTTGATAGCTGACAGTGCAATGAAAATGACATTTGCATGCATATGTAAATGATATATTGACAAATTTGTGTCTGACACTGCTCTGCTAACTACATTGTGTAATAGGTGACTTGGGGCAGCAGCTGATTGAAACAATTTCCCGCAGAAGTATACCAATGCCACATTAGAAGATCGATATTGCTATTTGTTTTTTTGTTCTTTTTTTGTGTGTGGTTTTTTGTTGAAAGATATCTGCAATATGTCTTTCTTTGTTGTCTTTGAACGTAAATTTGGATTGGGACGAGTCACGATTTCGTTTGAATGGCGGTATTTTCCCTATAACTTTGTACTTTTAAAATTTATGACTGTTAACACAGTTTTTGTTCATATATAAATTTATTCGCTAAGGTGCGCTACCCTAATTGAATGCTAGAAGCGATCTGAATGGTACACCTAAATATCATGCGAGATATTATGTCCCTCTTGTTTGTGTATATTTACAAGAGCTGCATAATATCAACAGTTTTTGCTATACTTTATCATACGAATAATCTTTCATTTCTTACCTCTGCATGTCATATGGGTTTTAATGACACAAACCATTCATGTAAAAACAGAAGGATGGCCCCAGAAATCAATTAAACGCGTATTAATAAACACAATAGTTCAACAATAATTAGATTCGAAATTACTCAGTAATATTGTTTACATTAGTCATTAAAATCGTTTATTTTATGCCACATTCAATATCTTATTTTCGATTGTCATTTAAAATGTGAAGGATTTAATCTGACAATAATATCAATCTACTGGAAGAAGAAACAAACAAATAGGAATATATTTCGCAATACTTTTTATTTATGTAATTGACACATACTGGTAGGATCGTACGAAAGACACAATCAAATTATACATTTAGATGTATTAAGTATTAAGTATTGAAGTATTAAGGAATAACCTACAAGAATGATTAAGGAATGGATCTACAAAATGATAAACGAATGTATCTACAACAATAATTAAGGAATGGATCTACAACAATAATTAAGGAATGGATCTACAACAATAATTAAGGAATGGATCTACAACAATAATTAAGGAATGGATCTACAACAATAATTAAGGAATTGATCTACAACAATAATTAAGGAATGGATCTACAAATACGACAATGATTAAGGAATGGATCTACACAAATGATCAAGGAATGTATCTACAGAAATAATTAACGAATGGATCTACAAAATGATTAGGGAAAGGATATACAAAAATGTAGAGTATAGTATACGGCACCATGTATCTATTTTATGTCTAGATTTTAACTGGAAAGTAATTTTACAGGGAGCCTCCTTCAAAAATTAACTAGATACGATTAAGCTGCTAGTAAGGAATGTCTTGAGACAGTATAGGGGTACACGATGTGTCACTGTGTATTATCGACGTACCCATACGTTCTCAGCCCCTATTTGCATTCCACTTCCTGTTGTTGGACTTATTTTCGGGATTGCATGTGTACAGCACAAAGTGTCGGTTGCCATGTAGACGAAGAAGTGACAGCTGTCGTCTTGGTTACAAAGTATTGCACACATTGACAGACTGTTGACCAAGACTTTCTTCAACTGAGCTCCGATGATCCCTTTAGACGGCGATTGTACTTTGGAAAACAGGGCAACGCTTCCTATGCCATCATTCAGAAAATCAAAAGCTGAAAACAGAAAGATTTAGATGACTTTGTCAGTCTCGATTGTGTCAACTTTATACAATGCTTTCTCTTTTATTTATAGATATCAATGCTAACTTCCACTACTGAGAACTAAGTAATTATCCGTGAATAGACGTCACAATGGTGTCACAACTCGTTTTTGATGGATTACATGTTGATGGTAGTAGTTATAATAGCATGGTAATCTGATTATGGAACAGTTATACACGTTTAGTAGATAAACATCGAACCATTTTGTTTGTGCTAATGATCCCCTTGATCGATAAATAATTCGCCGTCGGCATATCGTAATCAATAAGAAAACACATAAGGTGGTGTCCAGATGACATAAATAAAATGTCAGATAAATGTTTTTAAAAAACAGTTGAAGGGATGTGATGACAGCACGTGCGATGTAGCAAATGGTTTTTATTTATCTCCGCAGTTAGTTCATTGCGTCCTAAACATGGCCAAAGGCAACGAGGAGCAATGACAATTTCGGGTGGCAAATCCAACATTTCTGACTAGAAATAGTTTGTTTCAACGTAAATTGAATAAATATCTAAATAATTCAAAGGTATCTATATAGAAAAACTATAGACTTGTCCAAGACCGATTACCGATTACAAGTACTCGCACAACGTATTCAGTCAATCAGCTGCTGATTTAAAGATATATGATATAAACGCACACGAACACACACATGTATATACACACGTAAATAATTTCCAAATATATGGAGTGTTAGGGTTAACAGGCACGAGGTTCAATCCCCTTAACAGTAAATATTTTTAAACACAGAAAGGCTTTCCTACTCAACCCGTCTTTCATTCAGATTTTATACAATCATAATACATGACTTATAATGTATTTTATTTTAAAACGCTAAATTAGTTTATTAACTTACAGTATGTCGGTACGTCCGGAGAGACATCCACATGACAAAGTGCTCTTGTGTGGTAATCTTCGAATGCACACAGACGATCATTAACAACCATGGTGTTGCCGGAAGCAAAGAAGACACAGCAGTTTTCCCCTCCTAAAACGTTATTAGGCTGACCATCAGCCCAATTAATCCACTGCTGTACTTCACCGGTATACGTCACAAATACCCCTTCTATATCAATGTCGTTCAACCCCAAGACAAATTTGGAACTGAAATAAAAGTATATTACTACAGTTATCGGGGAAATATTAGATCAGTTATATCTTTGACGTGATGTCTAAATAAATGACAGTTTACCAAAATTACAATTTTTCTACCATAGAATATAAAAATTCATTGATGCTAATGTCGTGTTTATCTTAAACCTACGTTATCTATATCATATATAGAGGTTACACAACGAGTGGTTGTTGGATATGGAATTTATTTCACACGAGTAAGTTATTTTTTAAAAGTTACAAAAGACACGAGCTTTAGCGAGTGTTTTTTGCAACTTTTAAAAAATAACTTACGAGTGTGAAATAAATACCATATCCAACAATTTCGAGTCGTGTGACCTGTTTCTACCACAATAATATCGGTTTGAATCAAAGGGAAACGTGGCCAAGTGTAATTTCGCGTATGCAAATAAAGTGTACCGGTGACGTCCGGGACCCGGTGATGTGACGTCATTAGATTATTGATGACGTCAATAACAATTGCAGCTTGGGTCAAAGTTCACCGTGTTAGCCAATCAAAATGCGTACAGAGTTTATACCACGTGTGGTATACAGGATTGTTAATCAACAGCTGTAATGATTAACTGATGGTCTGAGAGTTGAATAACACGGGGTATTGTGGTAGAAGGCTAATTACACACTGTTTTCTGGGGATATAAATGAAGATTGTGGGCAGGTGGAATATGACTTCCACAGTGACGTCATTTACTAATGTTTTCTTCTGTCATATAATCGCTGAAAGATTTCTTATTTTGAGATATGAGTATGAAATGTAAAACATCCTAAGTAATGATCAACCATTATTATTTTTTCGCCAAGATAATTAGTTATTACCACAGGACGTGCACCAAAATTGACTAACAATAGCACACAGTCTGTGTATGTACAACAGGTAATAAGGCACTTTAAAATGAAAAAACCCACCATTTAATGAAATGTGTAAAGACAATAAACCTTAAGACGAAAATACACGATATACTTCACTAAGCATGATATAATATATAGAGGCATGGTCCGTTTGAGCCATAATTGGAAATCACCTACAGGTATATCCAATGAATATCATGTTTAAAAAGATCACATTTTAAAGATTTTTAAAAAAATGTTTGAAGCAAAGACGGTGTATTTATCTCGCAATTACGAAATTGACCCTTTTCCCCAAACTTTAACGTACTGTAATGCCACTACCAGTACATTGAAATGCAATCATGCAAATATATGGAAGAAATTTTGAAAAACAAATATTGTCATAAAACCAGCTTACTCAGACATTTCCGACAATGCCGAAAATAGAAATGCATTTGCCCTTTTGTCCGGTATATGGCTGAGGACCCCACCATACAGAGAACATGCGGCTTGTTTATTGTTGTAGCTTATAGCTGCTTCGATAACTACATAGAAGCACATCTGGTAGTCAGGACCGTAGTACATAGCGCCTCCTATCGGGCACATTGTATTCATCTCTGTAACAAAACAGAGAGAAGGAAACAGAATAAAGTATACGTGAACATTTCTATATTCCTCTATTTTACCTACATGTTTGTATTTGTCCGTAAACATTTCTCTTGAGAATAATAAGAACATACATAACTAAATTCCGTTTAAGATATATGTAGCATATAGACTTCTTAATACAATTCGATTATGAACAGAAGACTTTTTTTCGTGCAAACCATCGGAAAGCATTTAACAACGCAGGTATGAATGGAAGGAAATGTGAATAAAATAATTACACGGAGAGAAACTAAAATTGTCTGTAGTAATGTAAAGGGTAACATGTTAGGTAAATGACAGTGATACGCAAACATCATCCTAAGAGAAAATAATATTTAGTTTGAAGGAGTGAATATGCATCACGTTAAATAGGAAATAGCAATGCTTCTCACAAGCAGCAGACTCAAAGTATAGGTAATGGCAATAGTCAAAGCAAAATTAAATCTAATGTACATGTTTTTTTCACCTACCTTGAGGATAAATAGTCGGACACAGAACCATCAGGACAATGTACCTCTCTAGCCTCAGTACCATGTTGTCGCCTATAGTGATTCGCGGCGATTAGTGTCCCAACAGTAAGAGCACCAAGCAATTGTAGTCACGTGTTAATGAATGGACAGCAGAATTGATTAAAATCTACGAGATGGCTGGTGCAGATTTTTTCAAATGTGATTCGGTTTTCGGTGCCCCCTTCATTTTTGTTATTTCACGACCTTGAGTTAACGTGGATTTAACGTGTTGGCGATGCAGTATTTCTGTATTTCACTACATAGCATACTAATTTTCTTTTGTGGATGAGGTAGAGGTGTATCTCAGGTCAGATTGGTTGTAATAAAACATACAGTGGTATACTTCTGACTGTCGAGGGGATGTAGATGACATAATGGGGTGTATCTCTGTCGAGTGGATGTAGATGACATAATGGGGTGTACCTCTGTCGAGTGGATGTAGATGACATGATGGGGTGTACCTCTGACTGTCGAGGGGATGTAGATGACATAATGGGGTGTACCTCTGACTGTCGAGTGGATGTAGATGACATGATGGGGTGTACCTCTGACTGTCGAGTGGATGTAGATGACATGAGGGGGTGTACCTT